>NC_052351.1:28570436-28733889 GCF_009727055.1 Benincasa hispida | reverse complement strand
TTCTACATAGAACTTTTCTCTTGGAGAGAACACTTCTTCTCTGTGAGCATTGAGGAAGAAGATGATCCCTTCAACTTCTTTAATCACACGTTAGTGTTATCTTAAGATTGTGGGGAGAGGGATTTAACTCCTTCCCTTTTTATTAGTTTAAAAAGAATTAATAAAATAAATAAATATGTATGTATATATATATATATATATATATATATATATATATACACACACACATACACTACAGTGTATATATCATAATACATATATCAGTCATGGTTGCCATGGATCTCTCTCCATCTTCGTCGACTGGATTTGCTCGTCCCGCCGTGTCGTCGATCGAATTTGCTCAACCCGTCACCGTCGATTCGCCCCACGTGGTCAGCCCCATTGATTCGTCCCAAGTCGTTCGTGTCATCTCGTGTCGAGCCATCAATTCGCTCCATGTCACTGTCTACCACCTACGAGGAAGAGGGAAGGGAAAAAGTGAGGGAAGAGGGAGAAATGAGTGTGAATTATAAGAGAGATAATATATGAAATATATTATTGGAGAGAGAATATATGCATGAAGAGAGAAAATATGCATGAAGGAGAGTATATATATATATATATATATAACAGGTGAGGACTAAATAGTGAATGACCACTGATATTAGTGAAAATAAAGAGGTAAATAGGTATTTTTTTTTTAATGTAATATATGTCTATTGTTTAGGTCTTTTATGTTGAAATCTTTAATAAAAATAATTGGTTTTTAACATAATGACGTCAATGTGTGTGATTCTTAAATTTGTTCCGCACTTCCAAACTTCACCCTTATAATTAGAATAAAATGTTCTCTTGAATTTTCTTTTTTAAAAAGTTGTTCTGGTGTATTTGAATTCTTTCCCACTTTTTCTGTTTCAACTTTACTTTTGAAATTATTTTTTCATTATTTTTTTCGTTAATGACTTATATGTTTGATTCATAGGGTATCTTATGTTATCGAGAAAACATATTCTTGATATCAAGCACTCGTATAATTGACAGACCATCTAAATTATATTTTCGAAAAATATTTTATATGATCTCTAGAAATAATAATGGTATGTTTTATTTTATAATATAAACATTTAGACATGTAGTATGTTTATAAACTCTATTTGATTTCTTTAATTAAAACATGTATTATAAATTATATAATATTACAAAATAATAATTATTTAAAAAAATTAATATAAAATATGCTCATAAATAAATTGATAATAGTTTATTAGCAACTAACATTTAGTGGTGAACTATAACCAGTTTTATAATTTATAAATATAGTACAAAACACATTTTAAATAATTATTTAAATTAGAATCTAATTTAATTTGTTACCAAAAATATATTTGAAGACATGAAATATAACTCTGCATTGAATCATTGATTTTTATTTTTGAATTTATGTTTTCAAATTCCGTATCAAACAAATCCTAAGATTTTTATCATTTTTATACTTAAACGCAATGATTTTATTGATTCACCTACTACATTAAGAATAAGCTTCACCTTCGTGGCAACCATATATATAAAAAATGAATCAAATGTGATTATAATTATTGAATATAGGGCCGCTCTACTTTCAATGATGTTATTGATTAGATAGTTGATGCAAATAATTCAAATACTCGATCAATATTCCAAGTAAGATATTTGTATCTACAAATTCAATAGTCTAAAATCCAATTTTCAAAATATCTCCATCTTTTCTTTTAAAAAATGATAGAGTAAACATGTAAAATACGGAAACTAATAGAATAATTAAGCACTCTAATTACATTTAATTTGAGTAACAAGTATGCTAAAAACAAAGTTTAAAAAATAATGAGGGTTTCAGTTTTACAACCTTTGTAGAAATCTACTTGATGCTTGCAATCTCCACAAAATTGACCTTCAATTTATTTAGTAGACCACAAAGAGTATTTTCTCTACTATTCTTAGTCTTAGATTAAGTGGTGGAACTATGAAATGAGAGAATTTTGAGTTGATATGGAGTTTGGACAAAAAGAGGATTTTTAGTTCTTTCTTCCTTCAGATTTCCAGCATGCATTAACCAACAAATTGAACAATTTGTAATCAGAAACCACACAAAGGAGATTATATTTGGAGTTACCACTTCAAAATCCATTGAAGTTTGAAGTTTAATGGCATGATATGTTAATTTGTAAGTAAAAAATGGGACAAACCCATTATTATGATTACGTTTTCATTTGTAATCATATTTAATTTAAAACTAAATTAAATATAATTTAAATTTAATTTCTAAAATTGATTTTTTTAAAAAATTATAATTTGATATCAAATATTAAATTAATAAAATACCTAAATCAAACATGAATCATATTCATGAAATCAATATTTAAGTCATCATTTAAATATACTAAACTCTCTAAATACGTTTAATTTCAAATAAATTTAAACGTTAATTATATCGCATATAATTATCCAAACCGTAAATTGAATTTGAATACTTCAAATCCACTTAATATTCTTATCAAAGGTTTAATATTTTACAAGCTAGTAGATGGACCTTATAAACCTACAGATCATGAACTCCAACGATTTAAGATTAACTAGCCAAACCTGTCAAATCGAATTAATCAACATTTATTAACTATCAAGACATACCACTATAGCTCAGTAGTTGTACTCTTCTTACTGTAGATATATTTCTGTCCACTCGATTTAAAGATAATCAGTAAGTCTATCCTACACAGGTCTTTCGTATTTACAACTAAGTAAAACATACCATTTTACCTCTGTGAATACATCTTGCTCCTTAAGTCTCCACTAATCATCTATTTACCTATGCAGATCAACTCGCATAAACAAGAGTTCATAGTTAGCTTAGAATTAAGATCAAGTTACCTCAGGCCATCAATTTAAAATAGTCAATTTTAATAATAAACGGTTGTTATAAAGAAAAGTGATTATTTCGTGGTATGATCTTAGGCAAACATCTTTTGTATAAGATGCCTCAACTCGCATATCTCTACATGAATGATTTCGGGATCACACCGTTTTTATCGATATACAAAGTGAGCCACATCTATAGTGTCCCCAAGATGAGGTACCCAATTCCATTCATATACTTATTAACCTTTCTGGCTATATACTAAAACTTGGTTCTTTTTTATGTCTCTACATAAAGTTAAAATATTTATACTATAACCGTGAGTCTATTTATTGAATTTTATAACAACATGCAATTTCAATAATACTTTTACTGAATGAAGTCTCAATAATATTTTTATTGCAAAATAGAATATGTTTAAACAACACGAACGACGAGTTTCAAGACATTTCTAATAAAAAATGGTTCAAATAATCTTAAATTTCGTATTAAATTTAGTTGTTTATCTTGTTTCTCCAAATCATAAACTTTGAATTAAATTTAAATTAACCCATTTTATTGGTTTAGGTTTTATGTTATCTCTTCCTTGTCTAAGAACTCTAGATTTGAAAGAATACAACAATATTTTATTTTCGTTGCTTTAGTAGGATTTTGAAAGAAAAATAATTTTATTTTCAGTAGTTTTGAGTTGTCTTCAAATAGAATCAAGTGTAAATGGTTAAAAATCCCCAACAAATAACCTAAATTGGTTTATTTAAAAGAAAAATTTAAGATTTAATTGAAAGTTTGTATTTTTTTATAAGAAAGTTTTAAGATTTTAATTTATATAATTATTAATTAAGTTTTAATTGATCAACAAGACAATCTTAATAGTAAATGATATGAATTCGAAGTTAATTAATTTTAAATTTTGAAATAATGATAGGTGTCTCTTAACTGTAGTTATATAATTTGGTGATAAAAGATCCTAATAATAGACTCAGGTATATATAATATAACAATCTTTCAAAAATTTATTTTTCCGTGAGAAATGTAAACAAAGACTTTTTTTTTTTAAGACGTCATTAAAGGAAGAAGACTTCAAGATTAAGAACTAATGAAATTGTAAAGAAAAAAAACTTGATATTGCGAAGGAAAAGGGTGGCATTCAAACCCCAACACGTTCCTTCGTTAATACTGTACTGCTTAACAGTGGCGGATCCACGCCTGTTCCTTTTCTCTCTCTCGAATTTCTTTCTTTCAGCTTTCAGCTTTCAGCTTTGAAATTTTTTAGCTTCTCATCATCAATTACATCGTATATATAATTTTCTTCTTATTCTTCTGTTGATTTTCCTTCTTGGGTGATTCCAATTTCTGCACTTTTTCCTTCTTTCTCATTTGTTCACAAATGGGGTTTCTTTACTGATTTGATTTTCCCCGTATCGACGATCTTATTCAAGTGGGACTCTCAACGCCTCCAATTGGGGTTTTCCGGTAAAGGATCTGTTTCAATTTTGCTCAATTTTGTTGTTGTTCATATGGCTTCTTCTCACAATACTCATTCTGAGACTGCAAAAGTTGAGCAAATTTTAACTGAATTCTTTCCTAAAACGCTACAAATTATACTGGAATCGAGAGCCCCTTGTATTTCATCGCGTAATTTTAGTGGTGAACAAGTTTTGTCTTCTCCATCTTCCTCTTCCTCGTCTTCCTCCAGCATGAGGCCGAGGGATAAGTGGTTTAATTTGGCTCTTCGTGAATGTTCTGCAACATTAGAGAATATTGATCTCTGGCGTCCGAGTTATCACGAACCAATGGTTGTAGATGTTATTTTGGTGCAGAGACAATTTGGTTTAGACTCTGTTAATGCTTCTCCTAGGAAAGATCTTGTTAGGAACTCGTCTCTAAAAGAGAAATATCCACTCTCTTTCAATTCTGATAAGGATGAGTTTGGATGTCAGACCAAGAGTGAGAAGGTTATAGAGAGATGGATGGTGCACTATGAAAGTAGGAAAAACCGGGATAGTAATTCCGGTAGCAGAAGGTCTAGTAATAGTACTGCACATACGTACAAGAAAACCATTTTACTCTTAAGGTCTCTATATGCCTTTGTGAGACTTTTACCTGCCTATAAGGTTTTCCAAGATATCAGTTCATCTTGTCAGATTCACCCCTTTACTCTAGCTCATCGTGTGTCTTCCTTTGCCGAGCCTTTCACCCGGAGAGAAGAGGCCGAAATGCAGCGTTTTGTTTTCACTCCTGTGGACACTTCTTGTGGTAGACTCTGCCTCTCGGTGTTATACCGCTCATCCCTATCCGATATAAACTCTGAGCCATCAACTCCTATATCTCCTCAAGTTATTCCTGAATATGTTGGGAGCCCATTGGCAGATCCATTGAAAAGGTTTCCAACGCTTCCTGTAACGATAGCACCAACTCATGGATCTCCATCGTCGTTGCCATTCTCGAGGCGTCATAGTTGGAGTTATGACCGTTTTAGACCCTCCCCTCCTTCAGTCTCCTTTTCACCTTCACCTACACATTCAGAGTCTCATGCTTTAATTTCAAATCCAGCCTTTTGCCGTCTGCCTCCTTCAAGCTTACCTTCACATCCGCCTGAAATGGTTATGGGACATAAAGATAATATGAATTATGATGAATATTATCCTTCTTCTGTCTTTTCCCAATCACCCTCACTGTCACCCCCAATTGGCATTCTTGTAAGGCGCTTGCCAAATGGTCTATTGCAGTCTGAAAGTGCTCCTCCAAGTGCACCCATTGCAAAGCTTCCCCATTCCCCTGCATTGTCAAGCAAACCGAATTTGCCACCATCCCCTCCCCTTAAAGCTTCTGGACCAATTATTTCTAGAATTAATAGAGATATTGGTCCATTGCTGGCTGGCTCTGCAATTGGAAAGGTATATTTCTGCTTATTGCTACCCACTCTGAATGTGTTATGTTCAATGTATTGATTTGTTTTTATCTTCTTTAGTCATCTTCTCTTGGGAGAGATGAAAGCCGAAGAATTTCAGGCTGGAGGGTATCATCCAATAACTCACCAATTTCAAGAAGCTCTAGTAGATCTTTTCCAGATGATTTAGATGATCCAGAGTTTCCCTGCCCCTTTGATGTGGATGATGATGAGATGATAGATAGAGGTAGCAGGTAATGACTGCTCATGTTCTTCTCTTTCTGTGACGATAGTAATTAAATTTGTGGACATGTTGTAATTGAATTTATGTCCTTGCTTATGTTTGAGATTATTATTTGTTGAAGGTAAAGATTTAAGTGGCAACAATATAAGAAATCTTGTCTGCAACTTTTCTACTTTGAACATTAGTTACTTTAGTTTTGTAATCTTCCAAGAATCCAACTTATGAAATCTTTTATCAGAATGATAATGTGTGTCAAACAAGAGGGACTCATATTTATAGAGTTTGTTATGAATGGGGTAAAAGGGAAATTAACCTAGAATATGATCAAATTAACCCTATTCTTCCTTCATCAAGAACGGCCTAAGGGTTAGGGGTAGAAGAAAGCCTCTTCCATAAATTACTCAACCATCGGCTTCCGGTCACTGATAATCATGAGGAAGGTGTGTAGTATAGAATTGTGTTAGCCAGGTAGCTTTCTCGAAAGGCGACTGCCCGGGCTTTTTTTCTTTTCCTTCCAACAGTAATCCAAAAATAGTCCATAATCTCTACTTCAATTTCTAGTTCCTATCACACTGGTACCATGCCATCATTATTTGGAAAGGATTTGAAACTGAGCAAAGGACTACTAGAGATGTGTAGTATAGAAGGAAATAAGAATGTCTTGGTATTGGGGAATTTGATGAAAATTAAGATTAAAAAGACAATTTAGAAAAGCTTTAGAAATTAGTTGTAATGAGCAATTGTAACAAACAGATAACCATTCTTATTAATGCATGTCCTAGAAGAAAAACAAGCATGAGGATAGAGAGGAATCAAAATATATGAAGCCGGTTAAGTAGATGAGCATAGGAACGAGACAAATTGGGATGGACATTGGGTTTGAAGAAGCTAGAAATTGCTCGTGGGGAGCTGAAGACTGGAAGTTGAGTTAGGTCCAATTAGAATTGATGTTGTGCAGATAACATTGAGGTGAGGAAAGCTCATCAGAAGGCTGCAGTTTGATAGTGATAGGTAGGAGAATGGTTGAGAAGGTGACAAATGTATCAGAAACCAATTGTGGCTGTTGAAGAACACATAAATTTGGCCTTTGAGCTTGGTGAATGAATGGTGCATCTTGATGTAATTTGTTTGTAGGTTTTTGTGTCTTATGTTTAGGTAGTTGGTTTACTTGGTGTGCTTAGCCACTTACAATTCTATTAGACGAGACATAGGTAGGATCCCAAGGTTTTTGACAAGGGAGATTTTGATTCTCTGAGTAGTGGAATTGGGCACTGTAATTTTGAAGCATTTCAGGCTTCGAATGGAAATTTAAATGCCAATTTTGGTGTGGGAAGCAAGATTATTGTTATGGCCGAGTCAATGCATACTTTAAAATTCAAAGGTTGGATGGACAAAAACTAGTAAGGATGTGGTTGAACTTCAATACGTGTGGCATCAATAGTGCAGAAAGATGGCAGCTGTTAGGATAGAAAGGGGAGGCATATGGATTGGGTCAAAATAGTGTTCCCTAACGAGTTGGAAGTGGGAGTTGATTTCAAAGTTAGGTTTTAAAGGGATCCAATCACCAATGGACGAGGTTGTTGGTAAATTTAGAGGCAAGGGAAAGGAGTTATTGCTCAAATGGGTTATGAAATTAGAGAGGCAGAATTCTGAGGTCATTTTGCGTCTTTACCAGTAGGAAAAGATGACAAAGGATCATCACCTTCGGTCGTGAGATTTTCTAGACCTCTGGGAATTAAAAGAATTTTGTATGTACAAATAGAACTCGGATGGAGGAGATAGGAGAATACAAAAAACAAGATGTTGACTCATTGGTCTTTTGAAAGAGGAAAGGGACGGCAAAAATTTCACGCCTTAACCATAGAGGAGAGGATTGTCGAATGAGTTCCATACTCACTTGGTGAGGTTTCAAGAGTATGCCTAAACCTATAACGTGATAGGATGAGCCAACAAGAATATAAGGTATGATCTAGTGATAGTTGTCTAAGAAACAAATTTGTTTTGGAGGATTCTTGTAATAGGGAATTGGTTTCATTGCATATGTATGAAACGCCATCAAACTTCTGTTAAAGGAATACTGAAAAGCTAAAGCTGTCAGTACATAGATGGAATCTTCAGATTACTTGGAGCCTAATCCGTATTGAAGCCATAACAAATTTCGTGTTAGTGTTTTTTTGTTTGTTTTAGAGAGAGCCAAAAGTGAGGGACCGTGTAAGTTCATTGTATTCTCAAGGATGGATTGAGTTACGACACTCCATTCAGTGTTATTACGAGGTTCCTTTTTTTTTTTTTTTTTTTTTTCCTGATGAAGACGCTGCCGACAAGTCTGAGGAACTTGTGTGGAGTTTGGAGAGAGAATCTAAACTCATGCTGGTCCAAGCATGTTAGCATTCTATAGAATTTATATTAGGCTATTAGCTTATATGCTATTTATGTTGTTAGAAAGAGGTTTATTCTGTTCAAACAAAGCACTTTCAAAACATATATTGTTGATCTTATTATGAATCTCAACATTAGCAGAACCTTCAATAATGACATTTGATAGACTACTAAACTATCATCGTTTACATTTACCTAGCTCAAAGTTGAGCCTATTTCTCAAACACAAGATGATGTAGGAAGGTTAATCAGTTTAGGTTTCTTTAGTTATGGTTGATTATCACCAACCAGCCTAACAGCTTATGATAATTGGTTATAGTTAATTTGATGTTACCGATACTCTTAACGCTCTCTAACTTGTGGGTTTGAAAATTTGTACGAGGTCCAAGAAGTAGAAATCCATATTAATCGAGGAGTGAATGACATTATAGGAGTTTGAGCACAAGACCTCTTGATATTAGGTTAAATAACCAACCAATCTGAAAACCTAAAGTTAGACGCATTACAGTAAATTAAGTTATATCAATACTTTTAACATGGCCATTGTTATTCAATTAGATTTGGTAGCTAGCTATGGCTAGTGTTAATCGTTATTGAAAGTATTGAGTTTAGGCCGTTCACCTCAACAACTAACTGTATTAAGTATAAACAGCTTATGCTATAAAGCTGACTTGTAAAGATTAAGAATGTTCTTGATCCAATAAAAGAATATCCAAATGCATCATATTCTTAACTAGACCCCATCAATGTTTAAAGAGACCATACAACCTGAGATTTATTTGTGTCACAATCTAGGATCAGCATCTTAGTTGCAGCCTACTTGAAAAGTTCTAACTATTGCCACTCCTAGAGAAATAAGATCCCAATTGAAGTTGAACATGAATCTTTCTCAGGTAAAAGAAACACACTGTTCAAAGAATATAATCTTTTCGTATTATGGATCACTTCCCCGAATATATTATATCGTCCTCATTGTCAATACTAAAGTATGCCCTTAGATTTTATAGATCTTGTTCAACTAAGATCATTACTTGAATAGGGCTCCTCACCTGTCTACCCTTCGGCTGTGCTTGTTTTTTGTAATGCATCTCAGTTTCTTATTAAAGATAATAAAATAATTGTAGATCCATTTTATGGTCTTTTCACTATTGGTTTCTTTTGAAAATAAAAAGAAGAAAGAAACACAAGATTTACGTGGAAAACCCTAGATCAGGGAGAAAAAATCACGATAAAGACTGATTTTTTTATTATTAATTCTGATACACAAAGTACAAGAGAATAGGCCAAATAAATGGACTAGTGGGAAGCCTTAGGGTACACCCAATTACTAAAATACCCCTAGGGTTACAAGCTGTTTTTCGACACTCCCCCTCAAGTTGGGGCGTAAATATCAATAAGACCCAACTTGCTGACACAGTAATCAAAGCTTTGTCTCAGTAACCCTTTTGTGAGCACATCTTCAATTTGCTGATTTGAGGGAACATAAGGAATGCATATACTTCCGTTGTCAAGTCTTTCCTTGATGAAGTACCGGTCGATCTCAACGTGTTTTGTTCTGTCATGCTGAACAGGATTATTTGCAATATTTATTGCTGCCTTATTGTCACAAAACAGTTTCATTGGGAGCTCATTGTCTTGATGAAGATTTGACAACACTTTCATCAACCAGATTTCTTCACATATCCCTAAACTCATGGCCCGATACTCAGCTTCTGCACTACTTCTGGCCACAACACCCTGTTTCTTGCTCCTCCAGGTCACAAGATTACCCCAAACAAATGTGCAATACCCTGATGTTGATTTTCTATCAACAACAGACCTTGCCTAATCAGAATCAGTGTAGGCTTCCATGCAACGTTTATCAGACTTCTTGAACATTAACCCTTACCTGGTGTATCTTTCAGATATCGTAGGATGTGTTCAACTGCTGTCATGTGTTCTTCACAAGGAGCCTGCATAAACTGACTGACAACACTCACTGCATATGAAATATCAAGTCTCGTATGAGATATGTATATCAATTTCCCAACTAACCACTGATACCTTTCTTTATTGACCGGAACACTGTTACTAGTATTGCTGAGCTTTGAATTATATTCAACTGGGGTGTCAGTAGGTTTGCACCCAGTCATTCCTGTTTCCGTTAGAAGATCAATCGTGTATTTCCGTTGGGACACTGAGATTCTGTCCCTAGACCGGGCTACTTCCATTCTGAGAAAGTATCTTAACTTCCCAAGGTCTTTAATTTCAAACTCTTTGGCCATCTTTGCTTTGAGTTTCACAATTTCATCATCATCATCATCAGAGAGCACAATATCGTCAACGTACACAATGAGAACTGCTACCTTCCCTGAAGTTGACTTCTTTGTAAAAAGTGTGTGATCTAAGTGCCCTTAGGTATACCCTTGTCCTTTGACAAAGGTGGCAAATCTGTCAAACCAGGCTCTCGGAGACTGTTTCAACCCATATAGCGACTTTCTTAGCCGGCAGACTTGCTGTTTGAACTGATCTTCAAATCCAGGAGGAGGATTCATGTAGACTTCCTCCTCAAGTTCTCCATTGAGAAAGGCATTCTTTACATCCAGTTGATGCAGAGGTCAATCTCTGTTAACAGCAACTGATAGCAATACTCAGATAGTATTGAGTTTAGCTATGGGAGAGAATGTCTCGGAGTAATCTACCCCAAAGGTTTGAGTAAACCCTTTGGCAACTAACCTAGCCTTGTACCGATCAACAGTCCTATCTGACTTGTACTTTATAGTAAAAACCCATTTGCACCCAACTGTCTTATGCCCTTTAGGTAGGATCATCTGGTCCCACGTTCCATTTTTCTCCAGAGCCCTTATATCCTCCATAACAGCAGCCTTCCAAACTTCAGTTCCCATTGTTTCCTGTATGTTACTCGGTATCACCCCTGTATCTAAACTAGTGGTAAAGGCCCTAAATTCAGATGACAGGTTATTGTATGTCATGTAACTATGCATAGGGTACCTTGTACATGATCGAATACCTTTCCTCAGGGCTATTGGAAGATCAAGAGAAGCATCATACTCCTTCAGACTGTCAGAATTTCCACTGTGATCACTAGTCTCCTCGCTTGGGTCTCATCTTCAGAAATCACCACCTTTTCACCATTATCTCTAGTATCACTCACATTTTCTAGAGCTGTGTTTGAATCGTCATTCACTGTCGTTTTCCCATTTGCTATAGTGGTGCTGTCAGTACCTTTTCCTCCTTTTTCCTCTCTGCACTCGTTAGTCTTAGTACAAGTGTCAATCTCATTAATTTCAGGAATACACGTACCTGATGTCGGGTTTGACTCATGGACTGGAGCCGGAGATGCAACAGGTGACGCTGCTTCCTTCCTAAGATTCTTCCTATAGTATATTATCCATGGGACCTGATTGGTAGGGAGGATAGGACCGACATGTTCGGGAATAAGAGATGACTCCAAGGGAACTGTATATGTGGACCAGTTAGTCTCTTCACTAGAGGTCTCCCCCCTGAAGATGGCTAACAGGGATCCTCAAGGAAGGTGATATCCATGGAAACAAAATATTTGTGAGAGGATGGGTGGTAACATTTATACCCACGCTGATGGAGTAGATACCCAACAAAGACGCATTTTTGAGCACGGGGGGTAAATTTCGTGCGGTTTGGACCATGGGAGTGAACAAAGGCAACACAACCAAAAACTCGAAGTGGTACATCGGAGACTAAACGAGTTGTAGGGTAGGACTCTTTCAAACAGTCTAATGGGTTTTGAAAATTGAGGACTCGGGAAGGCATTCAGTTGATTAAGTGAGCAGCAGTAAGGATGACATCACCCCATAGGTAAGATGGGAGTGATGTGGATAGCATTAAGGACCTGACAACTTCCACTAAATGATGATTTTTCCTCTCGGCTACCCCATTTTGCTGGGAAGTGTAGGCACATGAACTCTGGTGGATAATCTCTTTGGATGCAAGGAACTCCTGGAAGGAAGCGTTAAATAATTCCCGCCCATTGTCACTTCTCAAAATATCAATCATGGCATTAAACTGGGTTTCCACAGTGGCATAAAATTGCGGGAATACAGATAACACCTCAGACTTATCAGTGAGAAGAAAGACCCAAGTAAGCCGAGTGTGGTCATCTATAAAAGTGACAAACCAGCGTTTCCCTGTAGAGGTTGTGGTTGGTGAGGGACCCCAAACATCATGTGGACTAAGGTGAAGGGTTTGGATGGCTTATAGGGCTGGGAGTGGAAGGAGACACGACTCTGTTTGGTACGAATACACACTTCACACTTTAAAGAAGACATATTAATATTGCGAAATAAATGCGGAAATAAGTATTTCATGTATTGAAAGTTTGGATGTCCTAAGCAGTAATGCCATAACAGAAAATCATTCTCCGAGTTAGAAAAATTTAAGGAGACAAGGCTAGTCCTATAATCATTCCCAGAGGAAGCATCATCGGTTAGGAAGTAGAGTCCCCCATCGTGTCGGGCAGTGCCAATCATCGTCCCCGAGCTCAGATCCTGAAATGAAATAGAGTCGGGTGAAAATACTGTCTGACAATTCAGATCTCTTGTAATCTTATTGATGGATAACAAATTATATGAAATTTTAGGAACATGCAAAACATCCCGCAAAACCAAACCCTTAAACGGAGATAAATCCCCTTTTTCTGCAACAGGTGCGAATGACCCATCTGCAATCCTAATTCGTTTGTTACCAGCACTTGTATAATAGGAGAAAAACTGATCAGAGGTACCAGTAGGATGATCTGTCGCCCCTGAGTCAACAATCCAAGTTTTTTTACCGTTAACACTAATAAGCCCAAAAGATTGTATATTGCCTGACTGGGCATTGGTGCTGATTCCAAGCGTACTCAGGTTGGTCGTATTGTCTGCTGAGGGAAACTTAGGCAGGATATTTTTAGTGGGTAAAATAGGGAAAGAATTTACCGGGTTTACAGAGTATACTGATATGTTGGCTGAGAAATCTTGAGTGTTTGTCCCAAGAACCGTTCCGAAACCGGCAATCTTCTGTTGGAGATGGGCAAAACACCGTTGGAGATCATTCGATCCTCGGCAAGGTTGCTGTACTGACCCATCTGCCGGCGTCATTGGAGTAGATTGCTGGATCGAAGAGCTGGTCGAAGTGTTTGGTCAGAAAAAGTGGCATGCTTCAAATTCACCTCCAACCTTTGAACTTAATTTGATACTAAAAATTGTCGAGATTGGTCTTAAACTTGATGGATAGCACTTTAAAAACCTCAAGATCTTGAGTCCAAAATTGAAGTTTCGGTGACCGCCAGTGCTGGGAGCAACAACTCCAGAATAAAGACCAACGGCGGCTGAACGTGGGTTGAGTGGTAGAGAATCGGTGATGGTTGGTCTAGAACCCCAACCAGCTAAGAAAGATCGGACACTACCTATAGCGAACGATAGTGCTGGAACGGAAACTAGCCAACTGGGGCTAGAATGAGGGACGTCGGCGAATAACACAAACCTGACCGCATGGACGAGGGTCGAACAACAATGGAACGCGTAGCGGCGAGATCTGTTGTCAGCGACGGGCGCGAACAGTGATTGAAGGTGACTAGCACTACCGGCGGCAACCCAGACGAAGGCAACGATATAGCAGATCTGGAATGCAAGGCAAAATCTGAGGTAGGTTGGTGGCTAGGGCTTGACGCCATGCTCTGATACCATGTTGAAAATAAAAGGAAGAAAGAAACACAAGATTTACGTGGAAAACCCTAGATTAGGAAGAAAAAACCACGATAAAAACTGATTTTTTATTATTAATTCTGATGCACAGTTCAAGAGAATAGGCTAAATAAATATACTAGTAGGAAGCCCTAGGGTACACACAATTACTAAAATACCCCTAGGATTACAAGCTGTTTTTCGACCGTTTCTATGAAGAAGGCTTGAATTGTTTTTCGGATAAAAAAACATTTAGGCTTCATCTATAGTTCTAAGCAATTCGTTCCTTGTGTAATACCTCGCCTAAATATGAATCTTCAACTTCAGTCTTTTACCATTCAAGCCACCTCATTAATATTATATTTAGTTGTGTGCAACAATTTCATGCTATATTTTTGTATGATCATCATCATCATCATTTGTTTTCTTATTTTAATTAGTGACTCCACATTTCTTCAAACATTAGAAATATTAGTTGATGTGGCAAAAAAGTAGTGGCAGTGCATATATATTTGAGAATCGATATCCACCCAATGAAGGAAGATTATAGAAGGCTCTTCAATCAATAGAATCAGAAAAGTGGAATAGCAACAAAATTGCTCGAAGGGGTTTTTTCCCCTTTATCTCTTTCTTTTCCTTCTGGGGGTGTGGGGGTAGGGAACTTGGAAATATAACAATAAAGAGAGATTCAAAAAAAGGGAAGCTGAGACATCCCTGCCAGACCAGAGTATCACAGGAAGGAGGCTTAAAGAGTCCCAAGCCTTGTTGTGGGCTTCTACTTCTTACTAGGCATTTTGTAATTATTAGCTTGGTTTGATTCTTTTGAACGGGAGTTTTTTTTTCTCTCTCTAAGTGGACTCCTTTTATAAGGCTCCTGTTGTGTCCCTTGTGTATTCTTTCATGTTTCTCAATGGTGATTTCTTATGGGGAAAAAAGGAATCTCAATTGCCATAATGTGGACAAGATCATACTTACAATAAAGTTTGAAGAGAGAACACTGGATAGAAGGACAAAGTCTAATTGAGTCTAAAACTTCAAGACTAGAAAACCTTTCATCGAAGTCCCGTTAGTTCCTCTCAAACTGGATTCTCCAATATGTTGCCATTGTATGCCCTTTTGTTTACTTTGATTTCACATAAATGAAAGTTTGGTTTTTCATAATTGCTGTGTTGGACTCGGACCATAGAATTCTAGCCTGATCAGTACTATGCCACTAATAAGTTAAGCAGAGTTGCATTGTTACTGCTGAGTGCTGAGCTATGAAGCACTGACACTTCTAAATTGACGAAGTGTTGGCGTCGGACACGCTCCGGCACGCCTCCGACACATGTCCGACATGTCAGTTGGCATGTCCATTACTTTATTATTATTATTTTTTGCTTTTCGACATGTCAAGACACTCCAAGCCACGCCTAGGACACTCCATATGCAAATTTTAGAAAAATAATGAAACAAGACCCACTATTGATAGCCCATTCAAGGGGCATTTTAAGCTGATTAAAATTAACTGTTCGGCCCAACATTTTCAAAATTCTAGAGTTTTTACGCACCTTCTCCATTCTAACACACTTCACCCTCAGGACTTGACCCATAGCCTTTTTTCAGAAAAAATAAAAAACCCACTATGCTACCTTTACTTTCTAACTTCATTGATGGCAGTGACTTCAACTTCAAGACCCACGGCCACTGACAACTTATGTGACTTCTCTTGCTTTTTTTTTTTTCCTTTCATTTTTCTCTCCCTTTTTCCCTCCATTTTTGCTTTTTCATACTTTTTGTTAAATATATGTATGCATATTTCACAATATATCAATTTATGCGCACATATTTATTTTTGTAAAATAATAATAATAAATAATTTTGTTCTCAATGTGTCGTGTCCTACTTTTTTGTAAATTGACATGATGTCGTGTTTCTTAGGTGCTGAGGAAACACCAACTAATACCAAACCATCTGAGGATGTTAGACCAAATAGTAATAGCAAAGGGACATTAAAAGAGGAGGTGCATTGTGTGAGTGTGTGATTGTTACCTTTTTAGGATTGTTTGCCTTTGAAATAATCTCCTATTAAAAGAAGAAGAAGAAGACACAATATTTACGTAGAAAACCCAAGAACAGGGAGAAAAAACCACAATAGAAGAGTTCTTTTTATTATTCTTTTTTCTTATCAAAATACAAGAGAGGGCATAAGTATAAATAGACTTGTAGGAAACCCTAATACAGAATAGGACAAAGTAAAAATACTAAAATGCCCTTGGGGTAATACATAACAACCCTTTATTTTCAACACTCCCCCTCAAGTTGGGGCGTAGATATCAATAAGACCCAACTTGCTAACACATGAATCAAAGCTTTGCCTGAGTAACCCTTTGGTGAGAATATCAGCAACCTGTTGACTAGAAGGAATGTAAGGGATACAAATACTGCTACTATCTAGTCTTTCTTTGATGAAGTGTCTATCGATTTCCACATGTTTTGTCCTGTCATGTTGAACCAGATTATTGGCTATGCTTATCGCTGCTTTGTTATCATAATAGAGCTTCTTAGGAAGATCACTATCTTGATGGAGATCAGACATAACTTTCTTCAACCAGATTTCTTCACATATTCCTATACTCATAGCTTTGTATTTCGCTTTAGCACTGTTTTTAACAACCACACCTTGCTTCTTACTTCTCCAAGTAACAAAATTACCCCACACAAAAGTACAATACCCGGATGTCGATCTTCTGTCTAAAACAGATTTTGCCCAATCAGAGTCGGTGTATGTCTCAATACATCATCTGTCGGTTTTTCTGAACATCAGACCCTTGCCTGGAGTAGTTTTCAAATATCTTAGGATTCAATTTACAGCCTTCATATGTTCTTTGTAAGGTGCCTGCATAAACTGACTAACTACACTGACGGCGTAGGATATATCTGGTCTAGTATGGGATAAGTAAATCAATTTTCCCACTAGACGCTGGTATCTCTCTTCATTGACAAGAACTTTGTTAACAAAAATCTCCCAGCTTAGCGTTGAATTCTACAGGAGTATCAACAGGTTTACATGTGGTCATACCTGTCTCTTTCAATAAATCAAGTGTATATTTCCGTTGAGAAACAAAAATCCCCTCTCTTGATCTTGTCACTGCCATTCCTAGAAAATACCTTAATCTTTCAAGGTCTTTAATCTCAAACTCCTAAGTCATTTTCTTTTTAAGCTTGATAATCTCAGCAGCATCATCCCCTGACAGAACAATATCGTCTACGTACACAATAAGAACAATGATCTTCCCTGATATTGACCTTTTTGTGAGCAAGGTGTGATCAGAGTGCCCCTGAGTATAACCTTGGGACTTAACAAAGGTAGTGAACCTATCAAACTAAGCTCTTGGAGACTGTTTCAAACCATGTAGAGATTTCCCGAGTTTACACACCCGATGGTCAAACTAAGCTTCAAAACCAGGAGGAGGGCTCATATAAACCTCTTCCTCTAATTCACCATTTAGGAACGCATTTTTCACATCAAGTTGATGCAGAGGCCAGTTTTTGTTAATTGCCACTGAAAGGAGAACCCGAACTATGTTTAGCTTCGTTATAGGAGAAAAGGTCTCTGGATAGTCTATTCCAAAAGATTGAGTAAACTCTTTAGCAACCAATCTGGTCTTGTACTTTACGGTGAACATCCACTTGCACCAAACTGTCTTATGACCTTTAGGAAGAGCAACACGATCCCATGTATTGTTCTTTTCAAGAGCTCTCATCTCTTCCATGATTGTAGCCTTCTATGCAGGAACTTCCATTGCTGCATGTATATTGTTTGGTATCATTACTGTATCCAGACTCGTAGTGATAGCCCTGAACTCAGAAGATAAATTACAGTAAGATAGAAAGCTATGCATGAGATATTTAGTGCAAGACCTGGTACCCTTTCTCAACGCAATGGGTAGATCAAGAGAGACATCATAATTCTCTATTTTATCAGACCCCTTATCAATAAGAGGATAATAATCACACTCAATTCCCTGCGGTAGAGTCTCATCCTCTGGTGCTTCTTCCAAAGACTCATCCCTACCTGCAACTTTGTCATTTTTTGGAGTTACATTAATTCTGTCACTCCCAACCACATCACACATATCACCCTCAATACAAGGATCAGTATTACCAGAAGTTTTGTCATTCTCACCCACATCACATATATCACCTTCAACACAAACATCAATATTATCAGAAGTAGGAGTACCTTGAGCTGGTGCTGGTTCCGATTCATGGACCGTAGCCAGAGAAGCAATAGGTGACATTATTTCCTTTATGAGATTCTTCCTGTAATAGATTATCCATGAAACTTATTTAGTGGGTTGGACAGTATTGTTCATACCCATGATAGGTTCAGGAAGCAAGTCCGTAGGAATTGAAGATGTGGACCAATTAGTCTCTTCACTAGTACTTGCCCTTTGAAGAGGACTAATGGTTAAGAAAATTTTATCATCAAGAAATATGACATCCATAGAGACAAAATACTTTTGTGAAGATGCATGGTAACACTTATACCCTCGCTAGTGAAGAGGATACCCGACAAAGACACATTTTTGAGCACGAGGGGTAAATTTAGTGCGGTTAGGACCATGATTATGGACAAAGGCAATGTACCCAAACACTCGAAGAGGGACATCAGGAATAAGGCGTGTGGTTGGGTATGACTCTTTGAAGCATTCAAGAGGAGTATACACACAAGAGCTTTGATGGACAATTCCTTTAGAAGCCAAAAAATCATGGATGGTGTTGTTAAAGAACTCACGACCGTTGTCATAGCAAAGGATGGCAATTTTAGTGTTAAACTGTCTCCATAGTTGTATAAAAATGTTGAAATATCGATGATACTTCCGATTTATCAGTGAGGAGGAACACCCAAGTAAGACGAGTGTGATCATTGATAAAGGTCATGAACCAATCTTTTCCAGAAGAAGTAGTGATGTTTGAGGGACCCCAAACATCACTATGGCTAAGGGTAAAAGGTTGAGATGGTTTGTAAGGTTGAGATGGAAAAGAGACCCGATGTTGTTTAGTACGAATACACATATCACAAGACAAGGAAGAGACATCGACATTATGGAATAAATGAGGAAATAAATACTTCATATATTGAAAACTTGGGTGACCAAGACGAAAATGCCATAACATATAATTTTTTTTAGCAGTTGAAAAACAAGAAGATAATAAACTAGTCCTATAACAGTTCCTAGAAGAAGCATCAACATTAAGGAAATAGAGCCCCTTATTGTGTCGGGCAGTGCCAATCGTCGTCCTCGAGCTCAGGTCCTGAAAGAAAATAGTATTAGGTGAGAATACAACTTGACAATCAAATCTCTAGTAATCTTACTGATAGACAGTAAGTTGTATGATATTTTCGGGATATGTAACACATCCTATAAGGTCAAACCCTCAAAAGGAAAGAGATGACCCTTTCCTGTAACTGGAGCAAAGGACCCATCTGCAATTCGAATTTTCTCATTACCAGCAATCGAATGATATGAAAGGAACTAATTAGACAAACCATGCAAATGATCTATAGCTCCTGAATCAATAATCCACGGTTTCTTACCATTAATACTAAGAAGGTTGAAGGACTGAAACATACTTGACTGAGCAATAGCACTGACCTAGACGGTACTAGAGTCATCTTGGTTATTCACCTGAGATTGAGACTGAGGAGCACCATTTGTAGAATCACTTACAAGTGCTCGGCCAGGATTTAGCTTATTGTTTGAATGATGACGTCTACCATTCGGAGGACGACCATGTAACTTCCAGCACTGATCTTTAGTATGCCAAGGCTTCTTGCATTGTTAACATACTGGAGGAGGTCTATTATTTTGCTTGTCACCATCAAGCCTAGATGATTTTGCACTAAATGCAACGGAATCTATGGAAGAAACAATAGGATTGTTCATGGCACTCAATCTATCCTCCTCTAAAGGAACCTCAGAGCAGACTTCCATGAAGGAAGGTATTGGTCTTTGTCCTAGTATTCGACTACGCACAGTATCAAATTTGGAATTCAAACCAACAAGAAAGTCATAAACCCGATCAGTTTCCTCAATTTTTGTATACTGAACTCCACCACACGGACAGTCCCAGACAATTTCACGATACAGATCCATCTCCTGCCAGATTAGAGACAATTTGTTGGACATCCATCGTTCCTTGTTTGCACTCATGGACCTGTTTACGCAAAGTGTACAATCGTGATGCATTCTGCCTCTTAGAATACAACTTCTATACTGTATCCCAAGTATCTCGGGTAGTCGCAACATAAAGTAAGAGTTTTCCTATCTGTGGTTCCATACTGTTAACTAACAGCGAACGAAGTAGAGAATCTTCTCCTTTCCAAACGTGCTTTTGAGGATCACCAAGTCTAGGTCTCGGAATCTCACTAGTTAAATACCAAAACTTGTGACACCCCTCGAGGGCCATCTTGATAGACTGAGTCCAAGAGAAATAGTTTTGGCCATTCAACTTTTCCCCTGTAATAAATCCGGTAGAATTTTCCATTGATGAAGACAAAAAAATTGTTGTAGGTAAAGCAGGGAAAGTGGTTACTGGATTCTCTGAATACATCGGTAGACTGGAAGAGGGATCTGAGTTAACGGGGTGTGACTGGATGTTTGTGGTTGTCCCAAGAACTGCTCCAAGAGCTGCAATCTGTTGTTGAAGATTAGCAAACTGTTGTTGGACCTCCATTGGAGATAGATTGATTGAACCCGTAGCACCATGACTCCCCGGAAGAGATCGCACATGGTTGGTCGTGGCCGACAAAACAGGTTGCTGTCCACGATGAAGAGATGAAGATTCCCTAGTTTTAAAAACATGCCTCTAGTTGTCAATGCCCATGCGACCCATGTGACTGACGCTCGGGTGGCCAGCAATAGGAAGACCGACACTGTTGCTCGGGTGGCCCAGGAATGCCAGAGTGTTCGCAGCAGTGGCGGTCGAACCTGTCATTGGCTACGTCTCAGCAGTAGGAAGGCGAGGCTACAGTGGCATGGCCGTCAGCTTGATGAGGAGCGGAAGGGCCGTCTGGAGGTATCGATCCATGGCCGCTTGCACGATGACGGTGCCACTTGTTTCGACAGAGGTGGTGTCGTCGGCTGCTGTTGTTGGTGAAGATTGAAAGACCAACGGTTGATTTTCGTCAATGACGGCTAGCGTTTCGTCACCATGCTTTAATACCATATTGAAAGAAGAAGACAATATTTATGTGGAAAACCCTAGAACAGGGAGAAAAAACCTAGATAGAAGAGTTCTTTTTATTATTCCTTTTTCTTATCAAAATACAAGAGAGGGCATAGGTATAAATAGACTTGTAGGAAACCCTAATATACAGTAGGGCAAAGTAAACATACTAAAATGCCCTTAGGGCTAATACATAACAGCCTTTTATTTTCAACATCTCCACCAGAGCACGGTTAAAAGGTGCTTTTATGTACTGTGAGGACAAGGACAAGGACAAGGGATCTTACATTAAAGCATCTGCTAGTATGGAGGGTTCACCATTTAGCATCCTCCCTGATAGATGGCCAAATTGGGTTAATGAGATCACAAATTTATATCCGTTATCTTTCACTTCAATGAGATTCCTTATAGAGGGAGCAATTTCCAACCATTTGAAGCTAACGCTATCTCCATTGGAATTAGCCACATTGTAGTGCCTTGGATATAATGACTTCTTCCCCAATCCACCAGTCCTCCCAAAAAAGGATTTTCTCCCTTGCGAAGCTTCAGCTTGTACTCTTTATCCACCGAGCTGTTGCATTTAACAACAGACTTCCAGGCCCTGTGAATGTCATACAGCCTTTGATGTTTGGAACTCCATTCATTGCTAGCGAGGCTGTATTGACTTGCAATAACCATCCTCCCATAAACTTCAGACTCATTCATGGACCCAATCCTATTGAGTTATGGCATGTATTCTTCATTCAAAATTTGCAACTCTCAGGCCTTTTTTGCAAGTAGTTTATTTATTATTATCAACAATTGGGATCTGCCTTTGTATGTTTTATTTTTGTTTTTGTTTTTGCTATCCTTTGTGGTTGGTGTGGCTAAAAGACTTGAAACTGAATATCATGCTGACGATATATATTGTTAGCTTTTGTTCTTTCGCTGCTTTCTTTTTCCATAGTCTAATATTCTTAGCCTTGGATTTATTATCTTTTGTCGAGTATTAATAGTTACAACAATTCATAAAATAACAATACGTAAGATTTAAATTTTACATCATATTTAAAAGCACTAAAACATATAAAAATATATTAATATAACTTTTACTAGTATATTTTATTTTGTGTGTTTTAGTTGTTCATTCCAAATTTTTCTTGGAAGTGTGGAATTGATGTATCCATTTCATGTGGTGTTTTTTTATCATCTATGTTCTGCTTCTACCCTCCTAAGAGGACAATAAATTAGGGATGTATCCTTTATTTGTTTTGTCACACCAATTGATTCGCATCCCAACCACTGATCCACCGCACTTCCCTGGTTGAATTACTGATATTAAAGTCTTCCTGAAGCAGCATGACTTCTTCCAAACTAGTCAAACTCTGGCAAAATACATTCCTTCAATGATAATGAGGGCTATAAATATTTGAGAACTACAGTCAGTCCTAGCCTTTATATTTTCCATACTACTGATGAGGCATCAACCACTACTGCTTGAACTTGATATTTAAACTTGTCTCGTAGTTATCAGAATTCCTCTTGGCCTACCACTACTACTAATCATTAGTTAGTATATCAAACTTCTTTAATCCCCTATTTGATCTCGTTCAAAGCCAGTTATCCCTACCTTTTCCTCCTGAATCAGCAATTGAGAAAGACTCAAGCTAGTAAAATTCCGTTCTCCCCATTTGGCTCCAAGGGACCATTTGAGATTGATCTTGAGGTAAGAAGGCTATTGAATCAGGGAAAGTTGGTTTATGAATAAACTATTATAGCTATTTTCAGCCCCAATAGAATAGCATTTCTTTTACAGCCTTCTCGCCATTACAGAATTAGGTGCTTCCCTGAGAAATTAGTTGTTTAAAATCATGATTTTGGAGCTTGAGGAAGTGAACATGGTTGTTAAATGTGTAGTAACTGGACGTAATTTTTTTTTTTTTTTTTTAAAATATATAAAAAAACTTGACTTCCATTGAGAAAAAAAAAATAAAATAATGCATGACTGAAAAAAATGAAGAGTCCATAAAAGGGACAGCTCAAGTCGATAGAAATAAGACTAAGCGAATAATTACAGAAGTGCTTAGAAACAAAGAATTTAATAAAGGACCGAACATTGGGCCCTCTGGAGATTCTATCGTTTCAGTTACACTATAATCCCACAAAAGTAGCACACACCTTGATCTACCATAAAAACCGCCCTTAATCATGAAAGGGTGGGTGGAGGATAAACTCCTCAATCGACTCCCTACGAGCTCTAAAACCATACATCTTACAGAATAGTAGCAGGAGATAATTTCCTTTGCTTTTACATTTCCTAAACTGGTATTTCCTTCATGTTTTATCCTGTGATATGTCTGATTATCATACACCTGAAATTGTGGTATATTTATTTTTCAACTGTCTGATTGAATCTTTATTTTGAATCTCTCCTAGACCTGAATCCTTCGACCAAAAAGGAAATCTTTGCGAGATGCTGGAACCTGGGGGATTTTTCCCAAGCCGTAAATCTCAAGATGCTGCTGTTGGCGCCCTAGTACGTATGCTTCAGAAAGCTTCACCACTTCGCCAAGACTTCACAAATTTCACGGCTGATCTTGGACGACCCCCTACACCTGATTCTCCAAGCAGAAATATCCAACAGGGAAATCAAATATCTGAGTCATTGGCTTCAAAGAGTCGCTATGCTGCCTCTAGTGTCACAGCCTCTGGTCTTTTTGTGCCTAAAACTACAGCTGATGCATTGGAAGAACTACAGAGCTACAGAGAGATGAAAAATTTGTTGCTAAGGCAAGCTGGCAACACTCGCACATAATAATCAAATATGGTCTGCAGTAGGAACCTTATTGTCTCATGAAGTCAGTAACAAGTATGTGAATATTTTAAGTCCTATGAATACATGTACAGTAATTTCCCTTTCCAAGTTGCAGGTTCTGGAGCTTGAAAGTACATTGGTTGGCTTCCATTTTTCTCTTCATGTACATATTCTTTTATATAATTGGGGAGATTGAGCATCAAGGATATGCAGTTATGAGCATATGACCCTCCCAGGGTACTTACAACTATAACCTCTGTAAATAATATAAATGCAAACTTGCCAAATCATTGAATTTTTTATTCTGTTCCATTGGAAAATTGAAAGCTCATTTGATCTGTTTATTTTATGCTCTATCAGATCTGTCTTTGGTTTATGCATGTAGAGCTTAAGGGTCCCTTATTTATTTATTTATTTTTTGGATGAGCTTAATGATCTCATTTTCCTTGTGAACTTAAAAACCAAATAAAAACAAAGATCAAATTGCATCCTTTAACTTTTAGGATTGTCTTTTATTTGGTTCTTGAAATTTTGTATTTAATAGGTTTACGTTTTTTCAATTGTCTTTTATCTTTTTAGGACATAAAGTTGTACATATAATACTAAATTGAAAGTGAGTCTGTGAGGGACTAAATTAGACAATAGACATTCTTAAGAGTTTATGAACCTTTTAGATATAAACTTGAAATTTGAGGAACCATATTTTTATTCAATAAAAAATATTAATAAGAAGTATGTTTCGCAGAACCATTTTTTAAATTTTGATTAATGTTTCAAAAAAAAAAAAAAAGACAAGTTAAAATTAGATGATAAAACAAACAAATTCTCAAACCCGATAAGCAAACTTATTTCTTAAGAAAAGATAATTCTTACGAAATGCACTTATATGAGTCATCATTTTTCTATATGAGCACATATAAATCGTTTGCTAATCAAAACTCTAATACAAGAGGATCAAAGTCAATTCTACAAAAAAAAAAAAAAAAAAAAAAAAACAGTTATGGTATGATAATTATATTAATTTACTAAGATTGACATAGCCAAAGTTTTCAGGTTAATTATGAAATAATTATATATAATATCCACCTAAAAAGGGGGAAAATAACAAGCTGTTTTATGTATTAAAAATAAATAATGAACTTAGCTACATATTTTAAGCAAGTTCAAAGGTTTTGCTTTGGATAGCTTTTGGTGGTTTTTAATCTGCACTTGCCTCGGTTTCTAAGCCAAGTTCAACCCTCAAGATGAGCAATTTTTGCTACCAATAATATACTAAAATCTGGATTAAATTACAAATTTAGCCTTTCAACTTTTAGATTCATGTCAATTTTATTTTCAAACTTTTAAAAATATTTAATGGATCTTTATTTTAACTTTGTATCAAATAGATCTTTGAATTTTAAAAAGTGTCTCATTGATTCTTACATTTTCAGTTTTTATGCCTATTAAATTCCTAAACTTTAAAAAATGTCTAATAGATCCTTAAATATTTAATTTTGTATCCAATAAATCTATTTCTTTTTTATCTAATAGGTCTTTGATCCTATTCAACATTTTTTTAGATTTATGTATCTACTAAATATAAAAATTAAAATTTTAGGGTTCAATTAGACATAAAATTCAATTTTATATCTAATAGATCAATAATAACCAATGATTAATAGTTACAAAATCAAATATATTAAAGACTTTTATTAGATATAAAATTGAAAGTTTAGAAACTTATTAGACATAAATTTTAAAGTTTAAAGAACTTATTAGATACAAAATTACAATATTAGAGATCTATAAATGGAGTAGAAAAAATAATAAAAAAATATATACGCTAGAAGGAGGGCTTGAACCTCCGACCTTGTGGTTAACAGCCACACGCTCTAACCAACTGAGCTATTCCAGCTTGGTTGTTGAATAGTAAATTCAATTTTCTATATTAATTGGTGATAAATATTGTTTTTATTTATTTGCAAATAGTCGACTCTCTGGTAATTACTAATTATAATGGAGTATACAAAATCTTAATTTGATGAAGTACACCTTTTCTTTTCAGTACCATGAATAATTACCTTTAAACATTAAAAATTATCGTAAGATCACCCCTACTATTTAAATTTTTTTTTTTTTTGGGGGGCTAAAATTTGTTAAATCATATTGCCAAAAAGATAGGAAAAGCCACATGCATATGACTTCTTCACCTTTAGTATTTTTTTTTAAATAATAATAAAAAAAAACTAAAATTCCACATTCAAATTTCTTCATTTATTATCTACTTTTCGAAATAAAAAAAGTAGTTTTAAAAAAATTGTCTTTTATTTGAAATTTGGTTAAGAATTCAACCATTGTATTTATAAAAAATGCAAATCATAAAAAATAAAAACTAAATTATTACAAAACGAAACCTAAATTAATTTGAAAATACAATTATGAATATTTGTTTGAGTAGATGGTGAGTGTAGGGCCAGGATTAACAATAATATATTGATTTCTTAATCAGCTACAGGTGTAAACAAATTCTCCAAAGTTTGGTGTTTTGATGAGACAAATCTCTTTGTTGTGATTGGAAGAAAACGTTACTACGCATTGAAATTGGAACTATCTAATGAAATACGTCGAAGGCTAAAAGAATAACAAAAAAAAAAGTGGCTCACACTAGAAAGTAGACGACACCCAACTATGGCCCAAGGCTATGCAGCACCTCGGGCCTAATTGGAACCACATTTGGCCACCTCAGTTATGGTCGACTAGACCAAGTCTGGGGTGGCTTGGGCACCTCACCAACCATACACTACCTACAACTTATCCCTTGCGAACCAAGCTGAGAGTCGAGGTGTCCCAAAGACCACCCAAATGCAACCCTCCACCAAGCTAATCTAAATTAGAAGCGAAATGATAAAAAAACTTTGGTCAAAACTCGAATTCATAGAAGATGATAACTCCAATGAAGGTATGTTCTATAATATGAAGTTTTTATTGTGTTACGAGTTGCTCATCTAATTATATTTTTCATTGATCTCGTGCGAATCAAGTGGTTCACCGTCATTATTAGATTTTCATCACATCATCTCAATGTATCGTAATGTAGTTAAAAAATCATTGTAATAAAAACAAAAGAAGAAAGGTTAAAGGAACTGTGATTTATACACAGATTCACCATTTGATGAATTATGTCTATTATGCTACAAATTTATGAATCGTTTTTCTTTTTGATAAAAATCTCCGCGGAACTTGCGGGGAATCCCCGGTTTGACCCCACACGCACGCATGCACGCATGCATACACACGCACACACACAAATTCTACCTCCATCCTCCACCCCGGTCCGATCCTGTTGTATTGATAGACATTAATAGAACTATCAATATCTATCATTGATAGATTCTAAAATATTATTATATTCTATAAAATTTTCAACAGTTTTGTCATTTGAAATAATCTCATTTGTTTTATTAATCATAAAAATAATATTATTAAAGAAAGTTAATTAAAATGCAACGTTTGCACACACACACAACAAGTCCCCGTGGGGATCCCTCCTCCCTCCACCCCGGTCCAGTTATTAACCCTAACGTCTATCAGTATCTATTATCAATTGATAGACATTAATAGAACTATATATTAATAGAAAATTTTGTTATATTCTATAAAATTTTCAACAATTTTATCATTTGAAATAATTTCACTTATTTTATTAATCATAAAAACAATATTATTAAAGAAAGTTAATTAAAATGCGACGTTGGTTAAGTCGTTTGCCAATCCTTTTCATCATCTTCGGCAGCTCTTCGTAATGGTTTATTATTAGACAGACTCTTATGAACTATCTATTAAAATCTTAGCTTATACTTCTAATTGAAATTTGTGATAATATTGTCTCAAAAAAAAAAAAAAAAAAAAAAAAAAAAAAAATACAAAATAAAAGAAGAAGACGGAAATTGGGGGAAAATATGAAAAAAATAGATTTAGAATTAATTTGTGGATAGAAATTCGATTCAATTTTTATTTTACTGTAGACTTTCCAAAATTTGAATTTCATAGTAAAAAAAGAAAAAATGTGAAAAAAATAGATTTAAACTTAATTTGTTGCTAGAAATTTGATTCAATTTTTATTTTATTATAGGTCTTTGAAAATTTAAATTTCACAATAAAATATTTTCCGAAGATGCACTAAAAAAAATATAAGAAGAAATAGAAGTTGGAAGAAAATGTGAAAAAAAAAATTCAGCCCTTAATTCGTGGTTGGCCTTAAATCGTGGACGGTGTACACGATTTATGTACGGATTCAAAACTCGTGGACCCCGTCCACAATTACACAACCCTATTTTTGTAACAGTTTCAAACCAATCCTATTTTTGTCAATAAATATTAAAATAATATTACTTTTTAAAAAAATTCTTAAATTTTAGATGTTGAATAATTTAATTAAATGAGGTTAAATGTGATTCAAATACTAATTATATGAATGATATTCATATAATTAAATTTAGTATAAATGTGATTTATATTAAATACCATTCATTATTGAGAGAAATAAAACTATAGGCTATATTGTATTTGATACAATATGAAAACGGTAGGTTATGTGTTATATTTGATATAATATATAATTATATAAACATATAATAAATTAGTTATTATATATATATATATATATATTAATTAAATCAAATATATTTTTATTTTAATTTAATTTTAAAATGAAAGAGAGGGAATTACAATTCCCTCCCCTTAATTTTCTCTCAATCAGACGTGTGTGAAGAATGGGTAGTTCTGTTTTTTACGTCTTCTTCATCGTCTTCTTTACAGTTGTGAGAGTCTCTTTGTGATCTTTGTAATTACTCACAAGAACATAAGAAAAAAAGTTATTTTTTTCATTCTCTTTAAAATCTTCTCTCTTTTCCCAAAATCTTAGCAGAGCCCTCCACTCCTACTTATTCTTATCCCTTAAGGAGAATACTTGACATTCTCTTGTAGTGGTGGCCTTTGAATTTTTGGAGATCAAAGTGTTCGTGATCAGGTCAAAAGAATACATGAAGACCTTGTGGCTTCAAGGGTAAGTTTTATTTCTTCCCTAATTCCCTCCTTAGCATGTTGTAAATTTTTTTGATTATGCATAATTTGAATGTTCTGTAATTTTATTTTGTAAAAATGAAAATGGGACAATCTCGCTTTTGCATTCGAACTTTATTGTTCCTTCTGAAGGAACCGATTAAAGTTCATAAGCGAAAATGTGGATCAAACCCAAATCCTAAAATTTATAGAGAAGAGATAGAAACCATATGCATTTAATTGGATTTACAACATGCTAAGAGAAAAATACAGAAGAAAAAATGGGTTTAGACAACCTTTACCTTTAAGGACCGATCTTAAATTGAAATCACTCGAACCGATAGAAACATCACCATGATAGAGACTTCTGTATTCTCTGGGTGAGAATTCAGGAGTTTTGTGGGCTTTGATTATTTTGGATGAGGGAATTTTAGAGAAGAGAGGAGGAGAATTCAAAATCTTACAACACTATTCTATAACCACTAAGAGGAAGAAGATGAAGATTTCATTCAACCCCTCATCCCATTATCATGTAATAGAGAGAAAAAAGCTCCTTCCCTAAAATTATTTTTCAAAAAAAAAAAAATTAATACATCAAATTAATTTTAATAAAAATTTTACAATATATTTATATAATAACCACTTTATCATATAATATATATTAAACTATATGTTATATCAAATATAACAAATAACTTATAGTTTAATATTGTATGAAATACAATATAACCTATAGCTTAATTCTCTCAACAATGATATTTAATATAAATCCCATGTATATTAAATTTAATTATATGAATCCAATTCACATAATTAATATTTGAATCATATTTAAATATTTATTTCCTCTCAAATAAACTTTATATTATAGTATATCAAATACATTAAGTAATTATATCATATATAATTAAATTAAAATAATTATAGCACATATAATTAATTCCCTTAATTAATTTAAAAAATTCAAATTAATCAAAAAATTGATTCTCATAAATACTTTTTTGAGTTACAGAGGGGACCTCATGGACCTGTAGTTTGAAGCTCCAACGATACTTGAATAATTAATTAAACTCCTTAATTAATTTACTCAATATCCATTAACCGTCGAACACTCCACTAAAGATCGACAGCTGCACTCTTCGCACTATAGATATATTTCTGTGTCCATTGGATATAACTAATCAACAATGCGATGACCTTTCACAAATTGCTCGTAAGTACAGCTAGGCCAAAAATACCGTTTTGCCCCTGTAGTTACATCTAACTTTTTAAGTACCATTGGTCCCTCTAATAAACAATAAATCATAGTCCAACTATGACTAGACTCCTCTCGGGCTAGGAGAGGGTGTGGCGCCATATTGTTCAAGCCCTATAATCAACCCTTAGTAATTTATCCACTTTCCCCTACCTCGGGGAAGGAGTGAATTCCGCCTTGTGTAGCTATGTTTCCAGCTTCCCAATAAGAGGAATCCCCAAAATGGTAGGCTTGTTGAGTTGGCGATCTAGCCCACTCTCACCTATACAAATCAAATGATCGATTTCATAGACAGGAGTTCACAACTCACTCAGGATTTAGGTCATGTCACCTATGGTCATCCTGGTGAAATGTAAGTCTCTATTATGAACGACGTTAGATAATAAGACTAGTTATTTCGTGGTCTAATCTTATACAAATCCCTTTGTATAGAATATCCCTGCTCACATGTCTCTACATGAATGATTAGGATCGGATCATTTATAACACTTTACAACAATTGTAACATCTACAAAGAGGGCCATACTCGTAGAGTCACCATGGATAAGGTTCAACCTTATCCTACTACTACATACCATTTAGGTTATCACTTAAACATGATCCATCTGTATGTCTCTACATATATGTTTAAGCTACAAAAGATGACCTTGGATGTTAGTTTATTGGTTTATGGGTTTAATGCTACTAAATGTCAAATAAAACATCTCATTTATCAAATAAATAAAATTTTTATATAATACAATTACAAACTACAGGACCCTACGAGATTTAGGGCATCAACCCTAACAATCTCCCACTTGTCCTAAAACTAATGGAATGTACAATGTAAAAGTCAAACAAATATACAAGTACACAAAACAATAAACTAGGGCATACTAATTGAAGGAACCGATTAAAGTTCATGAACGAAAACGGGGATCAAACCTAAATCCCAAAATTTACAAAATAAAATTTAACAGAGAAGAAATAGAAACCATATGCATTTAATTAGATTTACAGCATGCTGAGAGAAAAATACAGAAGAAAAAATGGGTTTAGAAAACCCTTACATTTGAAGACCGATCTTCAAGTGAAATCCCTCGAACCGATAAGAACACCACTACGATAGAGACCTCTATATTCTCTAGTGAGAATCCAGGAGTTTTATAGGCTATGGCTATTTTGGATGAGGGAATTTTAAAGAGAGGAGAGGAGAGGGAGAATTTAAAATCTTACAGCACTATTCAGTAACCACTAAGAGGAAGAAGATGAAGATTCCATTCGACCCCTTATCCCACTATCACGATTAGAGAGAAAAAGGGGGAGGGATGAAGGAAATCAGACGTGAGGATTTTCATGAGCAGCAAAATGATCATTTCAAATTTCATTCGAAATTGAACACTAAAAATTACAATCAAGAAATGGAACCTTACAGGTCATGCATAATACAAATTACAACATGCTTAACTAGATGATCAGGGGAAAGATTAAACATACATTTGAAGACTCATCTTCAAACTCCCTCGATCACGAATGTTCGTTCAATCTCCAAGATTGCAACACACGAATGCTCGAGCACAGCAACTGCAACACAGCACGATCAATCATCAACCACCAACACAACGATCTCTACGAACACGAACCCAACGCACAACCTCCAACACCTCGACCTCAGTCGAGTTGAGTAAGACACTACCACAATGGCTACCTTGGTATTCTCGGTGTGAGAATCAAGAAGTGTGAGATCTGTGTGGACTTGGTTAGAGGAAGAGACCGGAGGAATAATAACTGTGTAAACGATTGAGAAAGTGGGAGATGACAAAAGTCTATCGTATAGACGAATGCCCAATCGTTTAGCAAATGCTCTGGACCATATAGCAAATGCTTTGTGATCGTATAGCTACGACCAGCTGAGTGAAATATCATGTAGTGTCACTCCACGATCGTTTCATCTCTCTTCAGCTATCGTTTAGTGAATCCTATTCACTTGACAGCAAGCCGTGAGTGATTGCCGAGAATAGAAACTCTTTTTCAAATCTACTAAATTTAGGAAAACATTTTTACTTTTATCTCACGATTATCATGAAACCACCAATAACCTCCCACTCAATTGGTTATTAGAGAAAAAGATATAATTATCCAATAATTAATATTATTATAAATATATATGATAACTAACTTGAAGAATTTCATACCGAGAGTTCCATGAGCGTGTTCAGATCGCTCCGATCTCACCATGACCGAAATACAAATGATATACATTCAATACATACAGTTATGCACATAAATCTAGTTATCGGCATACTCATAACAAGATAAAATCATGAGGGATAGAATTCCGTACCGATTGAAGACTATCTTCAAACTCCGGAACTCTAACGCAACGAATCTCTCTAACAGATCTACCAACGCCCGGCGGGAACGTCGACTGCAACAGCACGATCAACACAAACACAAACACTGCAGTGGGGATGACACCACCACTAATGAACCCCGGGTATTCTCGGAGTGAAAACCCAAAGGGTGGGCTTTGTTGAATTTAGTAGAGGATGGAGGACAACAAGTCGTGTAGACGATAAGCAAGTGGGAGATAAGACAGTGCTATCGTATAGCAGAAGTGCTTATCGCATAGAGGAGCTACACGATCGTGTATGAAAAGCTGAACAATCGTTTAGGAAAAACGTATATGATCGTTTAGATAAATCGTGAGGTAGACGATCGTTTAGACGGAGAAGCAACTATCGTATAGGCTCTCGGGCGATCGTTTCACGAAATCTTTTTGGGCGCTCGAAAATATTGAATACACTATGCAAAATGAAAAACTCTTTTCATTTTTAACCCGTCGGAACCAACGTTGCCCACTACCCATGTCCGAACGTGGAAAAAATGGATTAATTATCATATAATTAATCAATTAATTAATTTATAAATATAATCATATTATATTTATATCCTATAGTTCGATATCACATATCTACTATAGTATTTTCTCCTCTACTTGATATAAATTATATTTATATCTAATTTCCTCCAAAATAATGTATCTCATACATTTAGCCAATTATATCATATATAATTAACCAGTCTAGTTATATCATATATAATTGAACTTCCTCTTATGTTACCCAAACACTAGTTGTCGACTTTATCCAAGCTACCCAGGGGACCTAATGGACCTGTGGCTCGAAGCTCCAACGGTACGTGAATAGTTGACTAAACTCTTTAGCTACGAGATCCACCATCCGTTAATTGTCAGTGATTCCACTAAAGACCAACAACTGAACTCTTTTTACCACATATATATTTCTGTGTCCATCGGATATAACCGATTACGAGTACAATGACCCTTCACAGATGCTCGTAAGTACAGCTGGACCAATTTACCGTTTTGCCCCTTTAATTACATCTTACTCCTTAAGTACCACTGATTCCTCTAATGAACAATACAATACATAGTCTAACTATGTGTGAACACCTCTCGGGCCAAGAGAAGGTGCGTGGCGCTACATCGTTCAAGCCCCAGAATTAGCCCTTAAGGGAGCTATCTATCTACTTACCCCTGCCTCGAGGAAGGAGTGAATTCCATCTTGTATAGCTGAGTTCCTAACTCTCAAATCAAACGAATCCCCAAAATGATAGCTTTGAATCGGCGACCTGGCCACTCGTACCCATACGAATCAAAGGACCACCTTCAATGGCAGGAGTTCTCAACTCACTCAGGATTGAAGTCATGTTACCTATGGTCATCCTAGTAAAGTGAAGTCTTTGTCATGAACGGTGTTATATAACGAGACGTTAACACTTCTTGGTCAGGTCTTATACAAACTCTTTGTATAGGACGCCCCCGCTCGCATGTCCCCAATACGAATGATCAGGATTAGACCATCTGTGACAAGTCATAACACTTGTGAACATTCCACAAAGTAGGCCGCGTCCGTAGCGTTACCAGGATAAGGTTTGCCACCTTTATCCATTTACTACAGACCATTTTGGTTATCACTCAAGACATGATCCACTTGTATGTCACCAAATACATGATTGAGTCACATACAGATAACCAGGGATTTTATGTTTATTGGTTTGTGGTAAAGTAAATAAAATAATAACCGAGCAAAATACAAAATGTGAAGTAAATATCATATATTAACAACACAAGTGTTCGTACATACTGTTTACAAACTACAAGACACGAGACTTTAGGGCATCAACCCCAACACAACTTACCATATTAGATTTATAACCCCAACATAACTTATCATATTATATTTATAACCTATAGTTTTAATATTTTATCTCATGAAACATATAAACCATAGTTTTTTTTTCTTAGTACTTAATGTAAATCTCATTTACATTAATCCTCTGATTGATGTATCTCATACATCACACCGATCATGTCATATATAATCGAATTTCCTCTTGTCAATTTGAATATTTCAAATCAACACAAAGAATTGGTTCTCAACTCGAATCTATTGAGCTACCAAGGGGTCCTTATGGACCTATAGCTTGAAGCTCCAACGATACGTGAATAACTAACTAAACTCTTTAGTCATGGGATCCACCATTCGTTAATTACCAGGCATTCCACTAAAGACCTACAATTGCACTCTCCTTACTACAAATATATTTTGTGTCCATATCAACCAATCAACAGTGTAGTATCCCTTCACAAATCGCTCGTAAGTACAATTGGGCCAATAACCGTTATGCCCTTGTAGTTATATCTAACTTCTTAAGTACCACTGATCCCTCTAGTGAACATTAGTCATAGTTCTACTATGACAGAGTCCTCTTTTCCGAAGAGAGGTTGTGGCCACTATGTTCAAGACCCGGAATTAGCCTTTAAGGGAGCAATCTATTTACTTACCCCTACTTCGGGGAAGGAGTGAATTCTATCTTGTGTAACTGAGTTTTCAGCTCCTAGATCAGACAAGTCCCCAAAAAGGTAGGCATGTTAAGTCGGCAATCTGGCCATTCTCACCATATTAATTGATGCGTTATTTTATGATATGGAATTATAGATGAAATGCGATGATGAAAATGCGTTGAGCACTCAAGTTTTCTCAATGGAATCCAAGTGTAAACCCCACTGAGTTTCCTGGTAAGTCCAGGGTCGAACTCAGGGACTTGAAAAAACAATTTGCGCTGGTAATTTTCAGGAATACTTTGCGGTAACCGGTAACTCAAATAGTTGTTGGTTTTGTTTGTTATGGTAATGGAAATAAACACATGCGGCGGAGTTCAAAAAGAGTTGATAAAACGGTAGATGCGATGAGTATGCAGTGAACGGGTTGAGAAGGATTTCGGTTAACATTTCCTAGGATGCGTTCATGCTATGCGAACATGCAACACACATATGTAAACCATCTCTCGATGCAAATGCTACGACTTCTAATGTTAGAACGCATGCGATATATGCGATAAGTCTATAGGACCTACACATAAGCCTTTATTCTTTTTTATGCGATGAAAAAATGACACATACACAAATAAGGCGACCACATAATATCATTCCTATCTCTAGGATCCATGTGATGCAGATTGGCAAATAGAGCTTGTCTCTAAGTCCCTATCTTTTCTTTATGCAGTTCAAATCTTGCTCTCTCGAGTCTAGATTCTAACCTAGCTCTCTCAAGTCTTAGGTTCTTTCTTTAGACTCTCTCTCGAGTAGCTCTATAGGGATGTTTGGCACAACATAACACAAGATAATCGCAAGCAATGAACTTCCTAGGTCATGTTAGCTTAGTTCTTCTCAACCCATTCGACAATTTAGCTATTCATGCGTGCTAAGAGCGTGAACAGATGTAGAATAAGAACTTCCATTGTATAAATATAAAGATGGAGTACAAAATAACAATGCAAGAAGGGAATAAAGAGCCTGATAGCAATCTCTTGCTTCCCAGGCTTTTACACTATCTTTCTACTCTTGTTCAAAAGATAATCTCGCTCTCGCAAGAGTCGACCCACTCTCTGCTTTCTACACCTCTAGGTTCTCTCTCGAGTTGCTTTGAGCGATCTTCTGGCGTCTCTACTCTTCCCTTTCTCCGCCTTAAAAATAAAAGAAAACTATGAACACGGCTAAAGCTCCTAAATTGGTGAACAGGTGAACTTGTTAACCCATTTTCTGAAGGATGCCTTTGGTATTTATAGAGCTTCGGGGTGAAGGGCGGCTTCTCTCTTCTGATTGCACAGATGGGATGTTTTTGATTCCCTAACTGATGCACCGAATATTTGTCACCGAAAACTTGAATGTACTTGTTTTCGTTAGCGGCTGTCAACTTAATTCGGATTCGACCATCATCAGCTTTCTGTCCCATCGTGATTAATTATGCCTTTCACCCAGATGCGCCCATCAAGTTGCGTCGGCTCTATGCGACAATCCTTCTTGAGCAGATGTTTACGAACATAAATCACCGCAAAGCCTTATGATAATGCTAATGCTACGTTCATCCGTTGATCTCTTGTGATCGCGCTTTTCGCCTTGCGTCAATGCATATTCTGCATCAATCACAAAAATTAACTGTTCCTATGCGATGAACGCATGACGATCGCAATGTTATAAACTTAATGCTTTTTGGACACAATCTAACATATTTTATCAACGTAAACCCTCATTGTTTAATAACTTAGCAATGTAATAATGTGCATTTCTGCCTGTTATCACTAATCAAAGGACTGCCCTTAAAGGCAGGAGTTTCCAAAACACTCAGGATTAAGGTCATGTTACCCATGGTCGTTTAGGTGAGATGTAAGTCTCAAGTATCAACGATGTTATATAAGAGACTAGTCATCTCGTGGTCCTGTCTTATACATACTCTTTGTATAGGACATCCCCGTTCGCATGTCTCCATATAAATGGTCAGGATCTTCCATCTGTAGTAGTTCACAACACTTGCAGACCTTTACAAAGCGGCATGTATCTGTAGTGTCACCAGGATCAAGTATCCCTTCTTAATCCTTATACTACAAACATTTTTAGATTATCACTTAAGGCATGATCCACTTGTATATCTCATATACATGCTTAAGTTTACATACAATAATCATGGAGCTTTGTTTATTGGATATGAGTAAATTTCAAATAAAATAATTCTTATTTTATTCATAACAATGTGTACAGTTTACAAACTATGAGACTCTGGGAGAATTAGAACCAATCCCAAAAAGGAGTTTCCCTCCCTTAAAATTAATTTTTTAAAAAAATAATAAATAAAATTAATTTTAATAAAAAAATTTAATATATATTTTTATAATAACCACTTTATCATATAATATAAACTATATGTTATATCAAATATAATAAATAACTATAGTTTAATATTGTATCAAATATAAATATAACCTATAGTTTAATTCTCTCAACAATGATATTTAATATAAATCCCATTTATATTAAATTTAAATATATGATCTAATTCACATAATAATATTTGAATCATATTCAAATATTTATTTCCTCTAAAATAAAATTTATATTATAATGTATCAAATACATTATAGTAATTATATCATATATAATTAAATTAATAATTATATCACATATAATTAATTCCCTCAATTTAAAAGATTCAAATTAATCCAAAAATTGATTCTCATAAATACTTCGTTGAGCTACAGAGAAGACCTCACAAACATGTAGCTTGAAACTCCAACAGTACTTGAATAATTAACTAAACTCTTTAATTAATTTACTCGACATCAATTAACTATCAGACACTCCACTAAAGAACGATAATTACACTCTTCGCATTACAAATATATTTATGTGTCCATTAGATATAACCAATCCACAGTGTGATGACCCTTCACAAATTACTCGTAACTACAGTTAGGCTAAAAATACTGTTTTTCTCTGTAGTTACATCTAACTCCTTAAGTACCACTAGTCCTTCTAATGAACAATAAATCAGAGTCCAAATATGACTAGACTCTTCTTGGGCTAGGAAAGGGTGTGACGCCACATTGTTCAAGCCTCGGAATCAACCATTAAGGGAGCAATTTATCTACTTTCCCCTACCTCAGGGAATGAGTGAATTCCGTCTTGTGTAGCTGTGTTCCCAGCTTCTCAATCAGGTGAATCCCCAAAATGGTAGGCTTGTTGAGTCGGCGATCTGGAAACTCTCACCCATACAAATTAAAGAACTGCCTTCATAGGCAGGAGTTCACAACTTACTCGAGATTTAAGTCATGTCACCTATGGTCATCCTGGTAAAATGTAAGTCTCTATTATGAACAGCGTTATATAACGAGACTAATCATTTCGTGGTCTGATCTTATACAAACTCCTTTGTGTAGAATATCCTCACTCACTTGTCTCTACATGAATGATCGGGATCAGATCATTTGTAGCACTTTACAACAATTGTAACATCTACAAAGCGAGCCATACTCATAGTGTCACAAGGATAATGTATCTAGCCTTATCCATCTACTACAGACTATTTAGGTTATTACTTAAACATGATCCACCTGTATGTCTCTACATATATGTTTAAGCTACAAAAGGTAACCTTGGATGTTAGTTTATTGGTTTGTGGGTTTAATGCTACTAAATGTCAAATAAAACATCTCATATTTTATTAAATAAATAAAATGTTTGTACAATACAATTACAAACTATAGGACTCTACGAGATTTATGGCACCAACCCCAACATCTTCAATAACTACAAAGGAGGTAAGTTCTACAATCAATAAACCTCATCTAGTTATATTTTTCATTGATCACGTGCAATTCAAGTGGATTCTTGCCTTTATTAGATTTGCACATCAATAATGTGTGATAATATATTTAGAAAAAAACAATATTTGTGATAAAAGCAAGATGAGGAAGGTAAAAGGACCTGGGATTATACATAGATTCACCATTTGATGAGCTATGCCTACTATGCTACAAACTCTAAGAGTTGTTTCTCTAAATAAATAAATAAGAAAAAGAAGAAGAAGATTACAACAATTTATCATGCGTTAGTTAATTTTCTTAAAAAAATTGAATCTATACAAAATCTAGTGGATGCTTTAATTAAAAGTTTAAAGACTTATTTAACACAAATTTGGAAGTTCACATATTTATTAGACCTCTTAATGTTGGGGATTGTGACCTAAATCTCGTGATTTGTATTGTATAAACAGAATTCATTTATTTAATAAAATAAGGATTTGTTTTATTTGACATTTAGAATTGTATAACTTAATTCAATAAACAAGATCCGAGGTCATTTAATGTAACCTAAATATGTATGTGTTTGACATACAAGTAGATCATGTTTAAGCTATAATTTAAATGGTCCGTGGTACATGGATAAGGTTGGGTACCTTATCTAGGTGATACTACGAATACAACCCACTTTGTAATATTTACAATAGTTGTAAAGTATTAGAAATGATCTGATCTCGGTCGTTCATGTGGAGACATGTGAGTGGGGGTATCCTATACAAAGAGTTTGTATAAGACCGAAACGCGAAATGATTAGTCTCTTTTTTATAATATCGTTACTTGAAGAGACTTACATTTCACTAGGATGACCATAAGTGACTTGATATAATCCTGAGTGAGTTGTGAACTTCTGTCTATGAGGGCAACCCTTTGGTCTGTATCGATGAGAGTGGCCAGTTATCCCGAATTAATATGCCTACCATTTTGTGAATTCGTCCGAGTAAAGAATTGGGAATATAACTATATAAGATGGAAATCACTCTTTCCAACCTTAAGAGAAAGTAGATAAATTACTTTCTTAAGGATTGATTCCAGGTTTTGAACAATGAGACGCCTCACCTACTCATTGGTCAGAGAGGGGTCTAGTTTATAGTTGGACTATAACTAATTGTTCATTAGAGGAATCAATGGTACTTAAGGAGTTAGAAGTAACTATAGGGGTAAAACGGTAATCTAACCCAATTGTAGTTACGAACAATTTGTGAAGGGTCAACTTACTGTTGATTGGTTATATCCATAGACACCGAAATATATCCACAGTTTGAAGAATGCAGTTGTCCATCTTTAATGGAGTCATCAACAGTTAATGAATGTTGATTAATTTAATTAAAAATTTTAATTAATTAATCTCATATAATTGAAACTTCTCATTTATAGGTCCATAAGGTTCTTTTACAAGCTCACTAAGAATAAACAAAGGGGTAACTATTTTTTGAATAATTTGAATTGTTCAAATTATTTAGAGAATTAAAGGTATTGATTATATTAATATGATTAATATAAAGTATAATATATATTGATACATTATAGTATAGAGTTAATTATAAATATGATTTATAATTAAAACTACATAATATGTAGGAGATAAATATTTGAATAAGATTCAAATAATATTTTTAAAACTACACGATCTGGTAGAGATGCTTTCTTCCTTATCGAAGCAATGCTTTGAAAAACCTCTTTGAAGCTCACCGAGAACAGCACGAGCAACTCAAAACTTTAAATACAGACTCTGTTGCATAAATATGTCTAAAACAGGGGCTCTTACTAACCAAATTTGTAAAAGAATAAAGCCTTAAAAACTAAGTATCCTATCCTGAAATATTCATCAATAAAACCACATTTATCACAAAGCTATTCATTGCATGAATCATGAACAGAATGCAGAAAAGAAAAACCCACCAGCACTGTAAAAATTAATTCAATATGAAATGGAATTTGGGATCAATAAACCAACACCTGGCTCTGATACCAATTGAAGGATCTCATTGAAGAGAAACCTTGAGTGGAAGCAGGATCGTCCCGATTTCCATTTTTTATAGAATGTAATTTTTACAGAAAAGAAAGAACAAATTTAAGCGTTTATTTAAATTACAACATGCTTAATTAAAAAAAAAACCTTAAAGGTTTCAGAAACCCTTACCTTTGAAGACCTTCTTCAAGATTCCCTCGAACTGATAATGGGCACTACCACTATGGTGACCTTGGTATTCTCAGGTAGAGAACCTAGGAGTGGTGGGCTCTGACTATTTTGGAATAGTGAGAGAATGATTTGAGAGAAGAGAGGAGGGAAAGAAATTTTTCAGAAACTTAGAGAGAGAACTATTTTCTCGGTTCAATAACATATATCTTTCTCACTTCCTTTCTTGCCCCATGATCAAGGAGACTGTCTCCTATCAAAATGTCTATAAAACTTCAACCACCCACTCACTTGGGTGGAGAGAAAAGAGAGGAGGGAGTTGTAACTCCCTCTTTAATTCAAATAAGATGAATTTTTAATGTATAAATAATAAATTAATTTTATATAAAATAAATATTAAATATATATAAATATGAAAACTAACTTATATATAATATATTATATTATATATATATATATATATTAAACTACAAGTTATATCAAATATAACTTATAAGCTGTAGTTTAAATATTGTATCATATACAATATAACCTATAGTTTTTTCTCTCTCTCATATGACATTTAATATAAATCACATTCATATTAAATTTAACATTTATGAATCCAATTCATATAATTAATATTTGAATCTTATTCAAATATTTATTTCCTATCACAAATGCTATAATGTATCAAATACATTATAATAATTATATCATATATAATTAAAAATACTTAATTATATCATATATAATTCAATCCCTTTATTAATTTGAACAAATCAAATTAATCCAAAAATTGATTCTCATTTAATCTTATTGAGCTACCAAGGGGACCTTATGGACTCGTAGCTTGAAGCTCCAACGGTATATGAATAATTAATCAAACTCTTAAATTAAATTATTCACCATTCGTTAACTGTCGGGCACTCCACTAAAGACTGACAACTGTACTCTTCGCACCACAGATATATTTCTGTGTCCATTGGATTTAACCAATCAACAATATGATTATCCTTTACAAATTGTTCGTAAGTACAGTTGGGCCAAAATTACCGTTTTACCCCTATAGTTACATCTAACTCCTTAAGTACCACTGATCCCTTTAATGAACAATAGATCATAGTCCAACTATGACTAAACCCTTCTCGAGCTAGGAGAGGGTGTGACACCACATTGTTCAAGCCCCAGAATCAGCCCTTAAGAGAGCAATTTATCTACTTACCCCGACCTTGGGAAAGGAGTGAATTCCTTCTTATGTAGTTGTGTTCCTGATGACATGCAGAAATGCATGTCATCTTAGGCCTTTTACTTAGAATTATGAAGGTTGTTAAGCAGAATATGCGGCAATTGTGCTAGGAATTCACGAGAAAGTGAGCTTGCGTTGATCAGCATGTTGAATCTCAGCTAACCTATTATTTTGCATTATTATGCGTTCAATGTTCTATTTTTGTAGCTAAAATAAGAAATGGATGCAAACGCAAAAATCAGACCACTTGACAGACAACTGTATACGGAGAAACACTCCATAGTAAGGCTGAACGCATCAATCAATGCATGGATGTTGCGGTAATTAGTCGTATGCGTCCATCGCATGGGAGTTGCACTCGCCTAGCGATTGCGGTCATCGTGTAGAGTTGCGGTATTAAGCAAATGCGGTCATTAAATGATTGCGACTACACGACAACGCATACTAATGGGATCAATGCAAGGTTGGTGGAATGAACACATCAACGCATCTACCTCGAGAAAAACCAAAAGATGATGTTGACATTTCACCTACCACGTTGTTAGTGGCAGAGGTTCAGAAAGAACTAACGCGCTGAATGTCAGACTCAGAGCTGTCCAATTAATGCTGTCGGCGAACCAAGCTTTATAAATATGAGTAGAAATTCAAGCTATCCGGGGATTTTCCCTACGATCCAGACAAAATACGTGAGAAGACACTGAGAGTTCTTCACCTTTTTCATCCATCCCGAGTGACGATCGGAGCCTTCGACCGGAGCTAGATCTCGAAAGAGTCAGCTTTTCTGCCCATCCATGGCACCACCGACAGCCTTGACGCACATCTGTTGGAAGTAAGTTTTTGCTTCCAGCCGGTCACTTCATTTTCCTTTCTTTTCTTATATTGTATTGTATGACATTTTGTGATTAATGAATTAATACAGTTTGTTTTCAATGTATTTCTCTGTTTCCTTCGACTCCATCTCCTTCTTCTTTGCTTAGCATCTTTACTTTCACTACAACACTTAAAAGGATTGCCTGGGTATTGCATACTTAGTCATGTGGATTAGGGATATGAAACATGTAGCAACCCACCGAGAGGTGTGCGTTGCATGAGTATGTGAGTAACCTTATTTACTTAGTGTGAAGCTGAGGCAAGGCCTGTCTATAGGTTAACGCATTGCTTGTCTATGAGTAAAGTCAGCAACAATCAACTGCCTGGGAGGGTAAGTGGTTGGTCGCATTAAGCAATATATGCATTGTTCACTAGGGATAGGAACAATCTTAGGTCAGCATGCGGTTACCTTGTCCTATGTGCGCATCATTCATCATTTAGGTATACTTGGGAGAGTAGTCTAAAACCCAAATCTAAGACTCGGGAGAGCGGATTGGAACGCATAGGCAAGAATGGGGATCTTAGAGATAAGCTCTGTTTGCTATTACACATCGTATACACCCTACAGATTGGATATTGCATGCGTTCAAGAGGTAGGATAAGGGAGTTATGCGGTAGCCACGATCATGCGGCGGGAGCTAGTGAGCTGGTTATGGAGGTCTAGGCAGGCATAGGCTTCTCGACAATATCGCAGATACACAGTATACGTCCTAGAGTTAGGTTCACGTGTGTGTAGAATGATTGCATGGCTTGCGTTGACTAAGGTTTCCTTTGCGGTCACTCTTAAGGGTTGCAATGAAATCATCTCCGCATTTTATCTATTTTCCCATACATTTATTTCATGTCAAGTGTTGTCGTATCTCTACCTCTCATGCGTATTCTCATTGCATTGTCTGTTAGATAGAAGTAGGAGTAGGGTTAACTTAACAACCTCCCTTCCATTCTTTTATTTAAACCGCCGCATGCACATTACCGTATACATATAGCTATAAGTCCCTATGTTCAACCTCGGATTACCCGAGAAACTTGCATTTGTGTTATACTTGGCATGAGCACAAGAAAACTTGTGGCAGTACGCATGGTCATCGCATACATTCATTAACGCATTATCATTCCAATGCATGACCATCGACGCATGACTATCAATGCATATCTTAAGAACATGCATCATATATCGCGCCCAAAGGAATTTAGTTGTTGAATAATTTGACTTCTAATTTCCCGTCACCAAGTTTTTGGTGTCGTTGTCGGGGACTTGGCAGCTAAATGTGTATTAAGTTTTGTGTCTCTGCGAGCAAACTTTTTATCTTGGGAGTATTGCAGCTTGTGCGATTAGGTTGCAAACAATATTGAAGTGTAGGTGATGCGCTGAAAGCCAATGTTGACCCCAAGGTAGAAGGGCAATCAGTCGCAAGAGCTGAAGGCAATTCTAAGTACATGGTGGCCAACATGCACCCAACAATTGCCGGAAGTTCCAATGGTCAAGGCAACTTGACCCAAGCAGTTTAGAACCATCTCTTGCATGGAAGACTCCTTGTGGTGACAACACTCTTATTTTCCCAGGGAAGTCTTCTACTCTATCTTTACTTTGCTTTCTTAGTATAGGTTATTTTTATTTTTTCATTGTTATTTTGGATATATGACTGCTTCCTTGGTTGTGGTACATTTGCTCTTGTAGGTGCAATAATAAGTCTCCTCAGTTCGTAGTTCAACGGAAGAATTCCTTTCATCCTCCAACGCATCGCTTCGATCGCATGGATTCCAACGCATGATCACATGCATTGTTCCGCCTAAGGTCTTTTCTTGTTATCTTGTATGCCTTATCCTTTTGAAATTCTTTCTTTCCCGATTGCATTGTTTTGCGATGTTTCTATGATGGTACGTATAATTCACCGTATCTTCTAACTAATCAACATAAGGCATTCTTTACTTTTATTAGCTTCTTCAAAATTTGAAAGTCTTGAGTTTTATTTTGTGTAAACCTTTGTTTAAGCATTTATTACTGCATTCTTGTAACTTTGTTTTTAGTTTTATTTTGTGTAAACCTTTGGGGGTGGCAGCGGTCTCGGAGAATTGCGTTCATTATATTGCGATAATTTGACTCAAAAAAAAAAAATGAAGCGAGTTTTTTAGAATAATAACTCCACTGTCAACGCAATAGGGAAACCCATGTTGATAAGAGTTAATCTGTGAAAGGCACTTGCTCGAAGTTGGATGTCCACATGACACACGTGGGGGCAAGCCAAAACGAAGGCAAGTCGCCAGGATCAATGCATTAGCGTAACTCCTCTGTCCGGCGCAAGCCAAATAAAATGAGACAAGAGTTGAGTTGGATATGGAGCGCAACCAAAGTTGGATGCCCGCATGACACACGTGGGGGTAAGTCAAAATGAAGGGTGTAACCAGGTTCAACGCCGCATTTGAATAAGTCATTGCAAAGTTTTGAATTATTTTAACGAACGCATTCTCAAAAGCTAAACACAAAGTTGCAGTGAATGAGTAAAAAGTTTTTAAGGAAGGACTTGTCGGATCTAAACTTAGAAAAGATCTTTTTGAAGAAGCAGCCAAAGTGGAGGAAAGCATTGCGGTGATGGTCAGAGGTGTGCGTAAATTATATTCTGAGAAGCTGGTCATCGCAAAGGAAAACATGAAGGTGAGTTAGAATTTCTTAAGTATAACACATGCTTGAGGACAAGCATGATTTTAAGTTTGGGGGTGTGATGACATGCAGAAATGCATGTCATCTTAGGCCTTTTACGTAGAATTATGAAGGTTGTTAAGCAGAATATGCGGCAATTGTGCTAGGAATTCACGAGAAAGTGAGCTTGTGTCGATCAACATGTTGAGTCTTGGCTAACCCGTTATTTTGCGTTATTATGCAGTCAATGTTCTATTTTTGTAGCTAAAACAGGAAATGGACACAAACGCAGAAACCGAACCACTGCACAGATGACCGCATGCGGAAAAATACTCCATCGCAAGGTTGAACGCATCGATCAACGTATGGATGTTGCGGTAATCAGCCGTATGCATCCATCGCATGGGAGTTACGCTTGCCTAGCGATTGCGGTCATCGTGTAGGATTGTGGTATTAAGCGAATGCGGTCATTAAATGATTGTGGCTACGCGACAACACATACTAATGGGATCAACGCAAGGTTGGTGGAATAAATGCATCAACGCATCTACCTCGAGAAAAACGAAAAGATGATATTGATATTTCACCTACCACGCTGTTAGTGGCAGAGGTTTAGAAAGGACTAATGCGACGAATGTCAAACTCAGAGCAGTCCAATTAATGCTTTCGGTGACCCAAGCTCTATAAATAGAAGCTGATGAGCAGAAATTCAAGCTATCCAGGGATTTTCCCCACGATTCAGACAAAATGCGTGAGAAGACGCTGAGAGTTCTTCACCTCCTTCATCCATACCGAGTGACGATTGGAGCCTTCGATCGGAGCAAGATCTCGAGAGAGTCAGCTCCTCTGCCTATCCATGGCACCACCGGCAGCCTTGACGCACATCCGCTGGAAGCAAGTCTTTGCTTCTAGCCTGTCACTTCATTTTCCTTTTTTTCTTATATTGTATTGTATGACATTTTGTGATTAAGGAATTAATACAATTTGTTTTCCTCTGTTTCCTTCGACTCCATCTCCATCTTCTTTGCTTAGCATCTTTACTTTCATTGCAACACTTAGTGGGATTGCTTAGGTATCACATACTTAGTCATGTGGATTAAGGATATAAAACATGTAGCAACCCACTGAGAGGTGTGTGTTGCGTGAGTGTGTGAGTAACCTTATTTGCTTAGTTTGAAGCTGCAACAATGCCTGTCTATAGACTAACGCATTGCTTGTTTATGAGTAAAGTCAGCAACAACAAACTGCTTGGAAGGGTAAGTGGTTGGTCGCATTAAGCAATGTATGCATTGTTCACTAGGGATAGGAACAATCTTAGGTCAGCAAAGTTCATGCGGTTACCTTGTCCTATGAGCGCATCATTCATCATTTAGGAATACTTGGGAGAGTAGTCTAAAACCCAAATCTAAGACTCGGGAGAGCAAATTGGAATGCATAAGCAAGAATGGGGATCTTAGAGATAAGCTCTGTTTGTTATTACACAACGTATGCACCCTACAGATTGGATATTGCACGCATCCAGGAAGTAGGATAAGGGGTTATGCAGCAGCCACGCTCATGCGGCGGGAGCTAGTGAGCTGGTTATGGAGGTCTAGGCAGGCATAGGCTTTTCGGCAATATCGCAGATACACCGCATACGTTCTAGAATTAGGTTTACGTGTGTGTAGCATGATTGCATGGCTTGCGTTGATTAAAGTTACCCTTGCGGTCACTCTTAAGGGTTGCAATGAAATCATCTCCGCATTTTATCTATTTTTCCATACAGTTATTTCATGTCAAGTGTTGTCGTATCTCTACCTCTCATGCATATTTTTATCGTGTTATCTGTTAGATAGGAGTAGGAGTAGGGTTAACTTAGCAACCTCTCTTCCATTCTTTTATTTAAATCGCTGCATGCATATTACCGCATACATATAGCTACAAGTCCCTGTGTTCGACCTCGTATTACTCGAGAAACTTGTGTTTGCGTTATACTTGGCATGAGCGCATGAAAACTTGCAGCAGGATGCATGGTCAACGCATACATTCGTTAATGCATTATCATTCCAACGTATGACCAACGACGCATGACTATCAACGCATATCTTAAGAACATGCATCGTATACCACATCCAAAGGATTTTAGTTGTTGAATAATTTGACTTCTAATTTCCCGTCACCAGTTTCCAACTCCTCAATCAAGTGAATCCTCAAAATGGTAGGCTTATTGAGTCAACGATATGGTCACTCTCACCCATACAAATCAAATGACCTTCTTCATAGGCAAGAGTTCACAACTCACTCAGGATTCAGGTCATGTTACCTATGGTCATCCTAGTGAAATGTAATTCTCTATTATGAACGACGTTATATAATGAGACTAAACATTTTGTGGTCTGGTCTTATTCAAACTCCTTTGTATAGAATATCCCTGCTCACATGTCTATACATGAATGATCAGGATCATAGCGTACTTTACAACATTGTAACACCTACAAAGCGGGCCATACTCATAGTGTCACCAGGATAAGGTACCCAGTCTTATTCATCTACTACAGACCATTTAGGTTATCACTTAAACATGATCCATCCGTATATCTCTACATACATGTTTAAGCCACAAGGTAAACTTGGATGTTAGTTTATTGGTTTGTGTTCAATGAAACTAAAATATGGAATAAAATATATAATGAATTTATTTAAAACATTTACAAACTATAGAACCCTACGAGATTTATGGCATCAACCCCAACAATCTCCCATTTGACCTAAAGCGAGTGTGGTGTACAATATAGTTAAAATACAAAGTACACAAATAATAAACTAGGGCATAACACGCACCCAGTACAAATATGTACTGGGTGACCCCCAAACACCTTAACCGTGAGGGCATTTGTAAATGGATAATCAACGTTGTGCTCCGAGGATATATGTGTGACGATCACGTTGAAGGAAATCAGACATGAGAATTTCCATGAGCAACGGAAGGATCGTTCCAAATTCCATTCGAAATTGAACATATACAATCATAGTATAAGAAACAGAAACTAACAGGTCAAGCATAATACGAAATTACAACATGCTTTAAGATAAGATCACGGGATAGAGTATCATACCTTTGAAGAACCATTCTTCAAACTCCCTCGATCGAATCCAAGCGTCCAAGACAGCAATACACGACCGTTCGAACACAACGACCGTAACACAACATGATCAATAGCAACCACCACACAAACAACGCAAACACACAATGAACGACCTCCAAAACCTCGATATCAATCGAGTTGAGTGACGACACCACACCAATGGTTACCTTGGTATTCTCGGTGTGAGAATCCAGGAGTTGTGGGCTCTGATGGACTTGGTTAGAAGAAGATACTGAAGGAATAACAATTGTGTAGACGATTGAGTAAATGAGAGATGACACAGTTTATCGTATAAACGATGTGCTCAATCGTGTAGAAGAAGGTAGCCTATCGTATAGACAATTCCCTATGATCGTTTATCTACGATCAGCTGAGTGAACTATCCTATAGTGACACTCCACGATCGTTTAGTCTTTCTATGAGCTATCACTTAGTGAAACAATTTCACTTGATAACATTTTATGAGTTTTTTTCCGAATCAAGTAACTCTCCTAAAAAATAGGAAAACACTTTTCCTTTTATCTCACGGTTACCATAACCACCAATAACCTCCCACTCAATTGGTTATTAGAGAAAAAAAGATTATTATCCAATAATTAATATTATTATAAATAAATATGAAAACCAACTTACCATATTATATTTTTAACCTATAGTTTTAATATTTCATCACATGAAACATATAAACCATAGTTCTTTTTCTATTTTATGGTACTTTCACATTTACATTAATCCTCCACTTGATGTATCTCATATACCACATCAATTATATCACATATAATTGAGTTTTCTCTTGTCAATTTGAACACTTCAAAGTAACACCAAGAACTGATTCTCAACTTGAATCCATTGAGTTACCAAGGGGACCTTATGGACCTGTAGCTTGAAGCTCCAACAGTACTTGAATAACTGACTAAACTCTTTAGTCACGAGATCCACCATCCGTTAATTGTCGAGCACTCCACTAAAGATCGATAGATGCACTCTCCTTACTCCAGATATATTTTGTGTCCATATCAACCAATCAACAGTGCGATAACCTTCACAGGTCTCTCGTAAGTATAGCTGGACTAATTTACCGTTTTGCCCCTATAGTTACATCTAACTCCTTAAGTACCACTGATTCCTCTAATGAACATAAGTCATAGTCCTATTATGACTAAGTCCTCTCTTCCAAAGAGAAGCTATGGCCACTATGTCCAAGACCCGGAATTAGCCCTTAAGGGAGCAATCTATCTACTTTCTCCTTCTTCAAGGAAGGAGTGAATTCCATCTTGTATAACTGAGTTCTCAGCTAGCAAATCAGACAAATCCCCAAAAAGGTAGGCTTGTTGAGTTGGCAATCTGGCCACTCTCACCCATACTAATCAAAAGACCATGGCAGGAGTTCCCAAAACACTCAGGATTAAGGTCATGTCACCTATGATCGTTTTTGTGAGATGTAAGTTTCAAGTATCAACAGTGTTATATGGAGACGAATCATCTCGTGGTCCAGTCTTATATAAACTCTTTGTATAGGACACCCCGCTCACATGTCTTCACATGAATGGTCAGGATCAACCATCTGTAGTAGTCACAACACTTATAAACCTCTACAAAGTAGGTCGTATCTGTAGTGTCACTTGGATCAGGTATCCCTCCTTAATCCTTATACTACAGACCTTTTTAGGTTATCACTTAAGGCATGATCCATTTAGGCAATACCAAGAACAAACTTTGCCTCTTCCAAATATTTCATTTGGAATTGGGTCGCTAGCCAATTCTTAATCTCAGTCAGTAAACCTATACCATTCCCAATGAGTAGGATATCATCTACATATAATACTAGAAAAACTACTAAATTGTTTATGATCTTCTTGTATACACAAGGCTCATAAACATTTTGACCAAAGTCATAAGATTTGATAGCAGTATCAAATCTTATGTTCCAAGATCGAGAAGCTTGCTTCAGTTCATCAATGAACCGACTAAGCTTGAAAACCTTTTGCTCTTGACCTTGGGTTATGAATCCCTCGGGCTGCTCCATGTAAATGGTCTTCTCAAGATTGCCATTCGGAAAGGCAGTCTTGACATCCACCTGCCAAATCTCATAGTCATAATATGAGGCTATGGATAGGAGTATTCTGATAGATTTTAGCATGGCAACAGGTTAGAAAGTCTCTTCATAGTCAACTCCCTCAACCTAGATATAACCCTTTACAATTAATCCAGCCTTGAAGATTTGTACCTTCCCATCAGCACCTTGTTTCCTCTTGTAGATCTATTTACAACCTATAGGTTTAACCTCATCAAGTTGATCTACAAGATCCAATACAGAATTGATGTACATAGACTCCATTTTGAGATCCATCGCTTTGATCCATTCATCTTTGTCAATCTCTTCCATTGCCATTTTGTAAGACAATGGATCATCAACTTCACCATAACCAAGATTTTTGCTAAACCCATATAGCGAACAGGTGGGATCGCAACCCTCCTACTACATCGAGGTTCCCTCAATACTGGATTGCAGGAAATCTTGTCAAAGAGTACCTATGAGCGGAAGCAAGATCGTTCTAAATTCATTGTGACAGAAATATAACATTCACAAACATACATACAAGTTGTGCATCAAAGAATAAATTGCGACATGCTTTTAACAATAAATACAAAGTGTTGGGTTTTATGTCCTAAAACTCGTGGTTTGTAAATAATAGAACTTATTCTGAAAATTCAATAAGTTGTTATTTAATATATTGTTTTTTCAAAATCCAATAAACTTAAGTCTCTTGACTTTTATATGAGTACTTGAACTTTATGTGGAGACATACAAGTGGATCAGGTTCAAGTAAATAGTCAAAATGATCTATAATATATTAATAAGGTTGAGTGCCTTATTCTGGTAACACTATTGGATGCGGCCTACTCTGTAGTTGTTACAAAGAGTTGTAAATTGCTACAAACGAAGTGATCCTAATTCGTTCATGTTGGGACATGAAGAGTGGGGGTGTCTTGTGCAAATGAGTTTTGTGCAAGATCAGACCATGAAACCAGTCACTCTTACTTTATAACGCTATTTACTATTTAAGACTGACTATTTCAAAGCGATGACCTAGGTAACTTGACCTTAATCATGAGCTAACTATGAACTTCTATTTGTTTGGGATTATCCTTTGATCTGCAAATGATGAGAGTAGACCAAATGTCTTTGCTCAATAAGTCTCCCATTTTGGAGATAAGACCGGATGAATAGCTGGGGACATAGGGTGCAAGACGAAATTCACTCCTACCCGATTAGGGTTAGTAGAGAGGTTGTTTCCTTTAAGTGCTAATTTTAGGTCTTGAACAAGAGGCCTCACCCTCTCATTGGCCTGAGAGGGATTCGATTTATTGATTGGATCACAAATCAATTGTTCATTAGGGGATCAGTGGGACTTAAAGAACAAGAGGTAATTTCGAGGGTAAAACAGAGATTCAACCTAGCTATTATTACGAACAACCTGTGAAGGGTTAACTTACTAATCATGGTTATATCGAGTGGACATAATATATCTACAGTGAGGGGAGTTTAGCTATGGGCTTTAGTGGAATCACCCTTTAGTTAACGAATGGGGATTAGTTCGATCTAATGAGTTTTGCCGATTAATCTCGGATTGTTGAAGCTCATGATGTCTAGGTCCGTGAAGACCCCCTACTAGCTCGTAAATGGATTAACTCTAGAATAGCATGATAAGTTAATTTGAAACGTTCAAATTAGAATTAAATGAAATTGGAGAAATAATATTTAAATATGATTTAAATATTAAAGATGGAACTGTGTAAAAATTGATTTAATATTTGATATTAAATTAATTAGAATTTTTTAAATTGTTTAAATAATTATTTATTAATTTTATTAAGAAAATTAATTTTGTAAAATTAATAATATTTTCAATTTTATTAAAAGAATTGATTTATGAATCAATATTTGAAAAATTGAAAAAGAAGGAAAAATCACAGAAATGGAAAATTGGCATTTTCCATTACTTCTTCAAGTAGCTCACTAACAACCCACCATCTTCAAGCTTCATTTACGCTAAGCATGAGCTGCATCTCATGCAGCAAATCTCTTTGCATGAGTGTCTACAATATATTGAAGAGATTTGAGTGATTTTGAAGTAATGCAACCGATCAAATTTTTCTGAAAAATTCATGAGAAAAAAGGTGTTCTTCATTTGGGGTGCTGCAATGAGTTTGTTTCCAAATTCCCTTAATTCAGACTTATTTTGAGTTCCACTACTCAATCTAGAGCACCAAGAGAATAGTAGAGAAGATCTTGGGGTGGTCTACAATAAGATTCATAAGAGATTTGCAGTTGAATTCAAGCTTTGAGTAAGTTCTACAAAGGTATGTCACGAAACCCATTTCTGTTGAAGCACGTTTTCATTTCTGCCAAAATTAATGAATTAGAATGCTTATGGATCCTAGTCACTTCCGCTGCACGATGGTACGTTCCAACATAAAGGACTGAGAGACTCACCTTTGAAGAATACTTTTTCTATCTTTCTCTCGCTCTCGTCAAGGAACAGCACCTCTCGCTGTCGCTGCAACGCTAAGCCAATCGTCTACCAAATCTCGCTGTCGCTCACCATCGAATGGTATTCTACACGAACAAGCAGCAAGAAGGACACCACCACTCAGTGACCTTGGTATTCTCGGAGTGAGAATCCAGGAGGTATGAGCTCTCTTGGATTTGGTAGAGGGAAGGATGAAACATGATCGTATTCAACAACAAAGCAAGTGGGAGAGATTTGAAGTCTATCGTATATACGGGTGCTTGATCGTTTAGAAAAAGGTACACGATCGTTTAGGTAATCAGGTGTGATCATTTAGGTAATCTCGCTTTTGTGCACGATCGTTTAGTAAAAGCTATACAATCGTTTAGGCCGACTCCGCGAGTACACAATCATTTAGGAAAACTTCAGCTGTCGTGTAGGCTCTCGTTAGCTATACGATGGGCAGTGTACAAATTTGAAATGATTATCCGATCCTTTAGCAAAATGAAAACAATTTTCATTTTATCCTTCAGTTATGAAAACTGAATGCAACCTCCCATTTTCACGCATGGTTATGGAGAAAACCACCAACAATTATCTCATAATTGTTTAATTATAAATAAATAAATATAATAACTAACTTATTATATTATATTTATAACCTATAGTTTTAATATCACATCATATGCAACATTTAAACCATAGTACTTTTCTCCTTAACTTGACATAAATCATATTTATATCATTTTTCTCCAATTAATGTGTCTCATACATCATGTCAATTATATCATATATAACTGAACCAGTTTAATCATATCATATATAATCAAACTCCCCCTTGTCAGTTTGAACAATTCAAACTGACCCAAAAACTGATTCTCAACTTGAATCCATTGAGCTACCAAAGGGACCTTGATAGGACCCTAATTATGTGGCAATATCAAGAAAGAAAGAATAGAGGAGAGGTGATTGAATCGATTAAGAATGACTTCCAATTCTGTTGGGAGAAGTGGAGGTTTAAAAGAAGAAGGAAACGGAAAGAGAAAGAGTGAATTTTGAATATCATAAGTAAGGAAGAGAAGCTCTCAAAGGTGGGAGTTTGGAAGACGCTGTCGTGGAGAAGCCATCGCAGTGTGCCGCTCATTGTCTACTTCCACTAGGCGATCGTGTAGCATTTGGTAGGTGATCATATAGCAATTGGTAGGCGATCGTATAGAAACTGGTAAGCGATCAAGTCATAGTAATTGGTAAGCGATCATGTAGGAGTTTGTGAACGTTCGCGGAGGATTTAGTAAGCGATCGTTTAGTAATACTGAGCGATCGTGTAGAAATTGTAAATGATCGTTTAACGTTTGGTAAGCGATCGAGTGATAATTGTAAGCGACCGTTTGGTCTTGTTGACTCTTATCGTTTAATAAAGAAGTTGTTCATCGTTTAGTTACTTTTCCGGAAGATTGTACCAATTGTTTTGTTAATAAAGAATTTCAAGAATCAGTGTCCTAACAGACCTTATGGACCTGTAGCTTGAAGCTCCAACGGTACGTGAATAATTGACTAAACTCTTTAGCCACGAGATCCGTTCACTATCGGATGCTCCACTAAAGACCGACATATATATTTCTGTGTCCATTGGATATAACCAATCAACTGTATGATAACCCTTCACAGATACTCGTAAGTACAGTTGGACCAATTCACCATTTTGTCCCTGTAGTTACATCTAACTCCTTAAGTACCACTGATCCCTCTAATGAACAATACAACATAGTCTTACTATATATGGACACCTCTCGAGCAATGAGAAGGTGTGTGACGAGTGGTCCCGTAGACCCATGCTCTGAAGGTGACCCTAAAAATATGTAGCCATGAGAGCCTTCGTAAATGGGTCAGCAACTTTATTCTCCAAAGTGATCTTCGTGACTATCACGTCCTCTCGATGCACTATCTCGCAGATGAGATGATACTTCCGCTCTATATGTTTGCCGCACTTGTAACTCTTGAGCTCCTTGGAGTTTGCCACAGTACCACTATTATTACAATAAAGGGTGATTGACCTAGACATGTCTGGAACAACTTCCAGATCAATTAGGAACTTCTTGAGCCAAACGGCCTCCTTAGTAGCTTCACAAGTCGCTATATACTCGACCTCCATCGTGGAGTCGGTGATGCACCCCTGCTTAATGCTTCGCCATACTACTGCTCCTCCGTTAAGAGTGAACACTGACCCTGAAGTGGATTTCTGAGAATCCTTATCAGTTTGAAAGTCATGATCCATATATCCAGTAAGGATCAAATCCTTAGTTCCATACACGAGCAAATAGTCCCTCGTTCTCCGAAGATACTTGAGGATGTTCTTGACTGCGGTCCAGTGACCATGTCCTGGATTAGACTGATACCTACTGACAATCCCCACAGCATAGTAGATATCTGGTCTAGTTAGAGCACTGGGGATGTAACTCTTGAGGCGTCTTAGGACACATTTCCTTAGACAATGTAACTCCATGCTTGAAAGGCAGTAGGCTCCTTTTGGAGTTGTGCATCGAGTACTTGAGCAACATCTTGTCAATGTATGATGCTTGAGACAGTGCTAGCACTTTGTTCTTCCAATCCTGAAAGATCTGAATACCAAGAAGAAATGGATCCTCTCCCAAATATTTCATTTGGAATTGGGTCATTAGCCAGTTATTAATTGATGTTAATAGTCCTACATCATTTCCAATAAGTAGGATATCGTCTACATACAATACTAGGAAACCTACTGAACTGTTGATGATTTTCTTGTAGACACAAGGTTCATCAATGTTTTGGTCAAATTCGTACGATTTGATCGCAGTATCAAACTGAATGTTTCAAGATCGAGACGCTTATTTCGGCCCATAAATGGACTGATTCAGTTTGCAAACCTTTTGCTATTAACCTTGGGCTATGAATCCCTCGGGCTGCACCATATAAATTAGGGGTGATCATCGGTCGGTCGGGGTCGGTTTTCTGACCAAACCAATGTCGAACCGACCAGAATCGGTTTGCATTTTCCTTTTCTTTTTTTTCTTTTGAAGAAATTATATTTATTTATTAAAATTCTAGGAAAAAGTGCTATTAAGTAGAAGTTATATTTAGTTATAAATCATTATCGTTATAAATAGAAATTTTTTAATACACATAAAAAATCAACTATTTATTAACTTCCTTATCAATCATGTTTAATTTTCTCTCTTAATTTGTGATTATGATTCAGAATTCAAGATACTATTTCACATTTTAGTACTTATGGAATAGAGCTAGAGGTATTAAAAATAAGATATTGATATGATTTGATTTGACAACTCTTAATATTTATCAATTAACATGTCCATTGTTTGGGATTGTGTTCGCTTCGCTTAATTGCTTAAAGAACCCCTAATACATATTACATATATATTTGAAAATAAAACTAATATGAGAGTCGAGAGTGTACGTGACAAATAGAAATGTCACATGACACATAGTCACATACAATCAAATTAAAAATTGCAACATAAAGTCAATTGTCAAGTACAACTAAATTACAATAAAATCAAATGATAAATACTTAATCGATAATTAACAACTTTGCAAATCTGGAAGGTCTTGAATGTCTTTTTCATTGTCCATAATCGCTTTGAATTCTATATAATTAAGATTAAGAAGAGAAAGACAATCTCATTAAGATTTTAAACTGACAAGTTACAACTACAAAATACAAACGAATAAAGTTTAAAGTTAAACAATTAAATAAATACCTTCTTCAAATAATGAAGCTTCTTCCATGTCATGCTAAACTTCAAGATCTCTTGGAACAAAATTTAGCCAATTTTGAGTACAAATGAGAGTCTCCACTATTTTTGGAGCCAATGAACACGTGATGAATCAACAACACGTCCTTTTGTACTAAAAGCCGACTCAGACACTACAGTAGATACTGGAATTGCCAAAATATCTCTAGCGATACGACTAAGAACCTTAAATCGATGTCTGTTCTTCTTCCATCATTAAAGTATGTCAAAATCACCTTCATTCTTAACATTGGCTTCCAACAAATAAATATCAATCTCTGACCCCTGTTTGAAAGGTGTAGTCTCATCGCCTTCAAAATCAAGATCAATTGTATCATAGACAAAGTCTTCACCCGCTTTTCAGTTGGATCACAATCAATCATGGTCTTCGAGGCTGAGACAATTGGTATATTAGTAGTAGTATTCCCACTCCCACTCCCATTCCCACTCTGAGTATAAATAGTACTGTACTCATTAAAGAGACGTCTACAACATTGTTCCACTATATTTCCCATAGATTTGGCAACTTCTGGCCCAAAAAATTTTTTAAGGCAAAAAGATACAAACCTTAGCTTTTTTCGAGGATCTAGCACAATAGCAACATGCAACAATAAATTATTTTTTCCATTGTTCCCCCAATACTTCTCAAATTTGACCTTCATGCTATTAGCCATTCCAACTAGCATTGCATTTGCATTACCAGTATTCAAACATATACAATTCTGAATCACTGTAATCTGATAAAAAACCATATTTGAAGTGGTGTACAAAGACCTTGAAATTTTCAATGTCACATCATAAAAGATCATTAAAAACCTAATCAACATCTTAGCATTTGTCCAATCTTCCTTATTTGGTGACAAATCATGTCTATAAGAAGCATCTTCATCTTCTAATCTATCAAAAGCCTTTTCAAACTTCATAGCTGCCTAAAGTATCAAATATGTAGAGTTCCATCTAGTGGGAACATCAAAACACACATAATTCTTACAAGAATTTTTTTTCAATTTCAATGCACTTTTTAGATTTAAAAAAACGTGCAGAAGAAGATCTTATAAATTGTACATCATATTTAATCATTTCAATGCAATCATTATGTTCCTTAAAAGTATTACATACTATGAGATTTAAAATATAAGCACAACAACGAACATGCAGAAATTATCTACCAAACAATAATCCCTTATTGAATCTTTTCAGAAGATAAGCAATGGCAGTGTCATTCGAACTTGCATTATCAACAGTCAAAGTCATTACCCTTTCAATGCCCCAATCCTTCAAATTCTGTTCAATGGTTTTACCAATAGTATCACCTTTATGATTCTCAATTGGACAAAAACTAAGTATCCTTTTATGTAATCTCCAATAAAAATCTATGAAATGGACAATTAATACCATGTAATTTATATTTTGTCCCGGTGTCCAACAATCCATAATGAGAGAAGCTCTATACTTCTTGTTCACAAACATGTCTTTCAAATGTTTTTTCTCATTAACATACAACTTAAGCACATCTCTAGCCACAGTAAATTGAGATGGAACAACAAATCTAAGTTGACTTGCACATATTAATCTATCGACAAATTTCTTAAATCCTTTACCCTCCACAAACTTGAATGGCAATTCGTCAACAATTACCATTTCAACCAACGCTTCCCGACAACTCTCTAAACTATATGACTCATATATAAGTTGTGACGTATTATCCCCAACATTGTCTTTGTCTTTAGTTTTGAAAGCTAATGTCATTTAGGCTGAATCTCTCTTTTTCTGGTAAGGGTATTTTTTACAATTTTCCAAATGATCTTCATAGTCCCAGTACCATTACGTTTAGAATGACATGCATAGACAACTCCACAGTAGTTACATTGAGCATGGGGGTATTTAGGATCACCTTTTAGCCTCTCAAAATGATCCCAAACCATGGATTTTTTTCACAGCCTTCCTTCTTATTGATGGATTTAGAACATCTGATGTCTCATTTACTGAATCAATATCAACGGTATTTGTATCAGCATCCGTTTCTTCTGCATCTCGTTCATTTTTTGAAGCATCAGTTGCAATTCCATCAAACTTCATATCTGTTGAATCCATGTAGCTGAACCACACCATGTCAGACGTAAGTATCACAATTCACAAAACTCAAAGTATTTCAGCTTTACATAAACTCAGCAAGATTGTTAAGTTCATGCACACTAAGTATGGCTTCGACAATTGTTTTAGAAAACTAATTTCCATTTTTGTTTTCAAACTAATTTCCATTTTTGTGGCCACTGTGTACAATCTACAATACATTACAATCAGTCAGTCACTACCCACACATCCATAAATCAAACTAATTCCCATTGAAACAGCTGGAATCTACAATCTACAATACATTGAAACGGCCGGAATGGAAGATATCAAGATGAAGATACGAACCTGCAAAAGAAAGAAGAAGAAAGTTGGACTGGAAGTCTGCCGGCTGGAACGAAGAAGAAGTGCTAACTGGAACGATGTTGGCTGCCGGTTGGACTGGAAGTTTGGAAGTCTAGAACGAAGAAGACGATGTTGGTTGTCGCCTGCCGGGTCGAACGAAGAAGAAAGAAGGGCGTGTGGTGCAGCGAAGTCGTGCATGCGGACTGCGGGTGCAGCGAACGCGAAGTAAACTAATAAAATTTACCCTAATTTTTTAAAATAACATTATATATATATACTTCAAATAAACCGGTTGGGTCGGGTCGCCCCGACCGTCGCTAGATTCGATTCGAAAAACCAAATGACCTTGACCGCTCTGAGTATATTTTCGACCGTCCGACTCCATTCCGGCCGGTTTGGGTCGGTCATGTCGGTTTTTTGGTCTAACATGCCCACCCTTAATATAAATGGTCTCCTCAAGATTACCATTTAGAAAAGCAGTCTTGACGTCCATTTTCCATATCTCATAGTCATAAAATGCGGCAATGGACAGGAGGATACAGATAGACTTCAACATGGCAACATGTGAAAAAGTATCCTCATAGTCGAATCCCTCTACCTAGGTATAACCCTTTGCCACAAATCTAGCCTTGAAGGTTTGCACCTTCCCATTGGCACACCTTTTCCTCTTGTAGATCCATTTGCAACCTATAGGTTTTACCCCATCAGGTCGATCTATAAGATCCCATACTGAGTTGAAGTACATCGACTCCATCTCGAGATCTATGACTTTGACCCATTCATTCCGGTCAACATCCCTCATTGCCTTATGCTAAGACAACGGATCCTCAACCTCTCTATCAGCTACCATAGCCAGGATTTTCGTAAAACCCATATAGCAAATAAGTGGGTTCTCAACCCTCCCACTACGTCGAAGTTCCCTCAACTCTTGAGGTGGAACTAACCTACCAGATGAACTACCATCAACAACTCTTGCTGATGAAGCAGGCTCTTCAATAACTCTTGTTGAAATTTCAGTAATTTTGTTAGAAAGTTCACGTAACACGATCTTACTATGTGGACTGTGCTCCCTAATATGATCCTCCTCCAAGAAGGTAACGTTCGTAGACACAGGCACTCTGTTTTCCATAGGATCATAAAAGTAACCTCTTCATGTACCTTTGGGGTAGCCTACAAAGAGGCAAAACCGGCAGAACCTCGACCGTGGTTCTAATTTCTTTGGATTAGCCTCAAGCACATGTGTTGGGCAACCCCATGCGGAAGTGATACAAACTAGCTTTACGCCCATTCCACAACAGTAGTCTTGTAGTTTGTAAACATTTTGTAAACATATTGTTATTAATAAAATAAATGTTATTTTTAGGCATTTACTCAAATCCAATAAACTAAGATCTGTGGTATTTCATGTAACTTAAGCATGTATGTGGAGACATACAAATGGATCATGCCTTAAGTGATAACCTAAATGGTTTGTAGTAGATGGATAAAGGAGGGATACCTTATCCTGTTGACACTACAGATACGACCCGCTTTATAGATATTACAAGTGTTATAAAGGCTATAAATGGTCTAATCCTGACCATTCATATAGAGACATGCGAGTGGGAGTATCCTATACAAAGAATTTGTATAAGACCGGACCACGAAATGATTAGTCTCTTTATATAACATCGTTGATAATTGAGATTTACATTTCACTAGAATGACCATAGGTGACATGACCTTAATCTTGAGTGAGTTGGGAACTCCTACCTATGAGGGCAGTCCTTTGATTTGTATGAATGAGAGTGGCCAGATTGCCAATTCAACAAGTCTACCATTTTAGGGTTCGTCTGATTGGGGAGCTGGGAACTCAGCTACATAAGATGGAATTCACTCCTTCCCTGAAGCAATGGTAAGTAAATAAATTGCTCCCTTAAGGGCTGATTTCAGGTCATGAACATAGTAGCCACACCCTCTCCTGGCCCGAAAGAACTTAGTCATAATAGGACTATGACTTATTATTCATTAAAGGAATCAGTGGTACTTAAGGAGTTAGATGTAACTACACAGGGAAAAACGGTGAATTGACCCAGTTGTACTTACAAGCGATTTGTGAAGAGTCATCACACTGTTGATTGGTTATATGGACACAGAAATATATCTGTAGTACGAAGAGTGCAGTTGTCGGTCTTTAGTGGAGTGACCAACAGTTAACGGATGATGGATCTCGTGATTAAAAAGTTTAATCAGTTATTTACGTACCGTTGGAGCTTTAAGCTATAGGTCCATGAGGTCTCCTTTGTAGCTCAATGGGTTCAATTTGAGAATCAGATTTTGGGTTAATTTGAAGTGTTCAAATTAACAAGAGGAAATTCAACGATATGTGATATAATTGATTTGATGTATTTGATACATTATAATTGGAGGAATTAATATAAATATGATTTATATTAAATGCCATAAAATAGAAGAAGAACTATGGTTTATATGTTTCATATGATGAAATATTAAAATTATAGGTTATAAATATAATATGATAAGTTGGTTATTATATTTATTTATAACATATTAATTATATGATAATTAATTCTTGTTTTCTAATAACCGAATTGAGTGAGAGGTTATTGGAAGTTTTATGGTAACTGTGAGATAAAAAGGAAAATTGTTTTCCAAATCAGTTAGAGGTTTATTTTTCACTCGGATTAATCTCACAAAAAGGCTATCAAGTAAAAGTGTTTTACTAAATGATAGCATAGAGAGCATACACGATTGAGTTACAAGTTTACTATACGATAGTTACTCGCTTACTTGTTGCTACACGACCGAGTAGCAAAGTCTATATGATAGGCTTCATCTTTCTAAATGATCGAGTATTTCGTCTATACGATTTCGAGGATTGAGTTGGACTCGATTGAGATCGAGATTCATTCAGAAGTTCTTTGAGATCATGTTCTGATCGTTGCGTTCGAATTCGTGTTGTTGAACGATCAATGGATACTTGAAGAAGAGTTCTTCAAAGGTATACATACTCTATCCCTGTTTGTTCCTTAAAGAAGTATGTTGTAATGTACTGTTTATGCATAATCGTCTCCATTTAGACTGTATTGTGTTTGTGTTCTTTCTCAATGGGATTTGAAACGATCCGCTTCCGCTCACTAGATCTCGATTCGAAGTTCCTTCAATATTTTAACTATTTATCCATTGGAAACTAGAATTGTACCCTAGAAATTACTAGCATACGACAAGAATGTCTGGCTGGGATTGTCAGCTCGCTCTGACTTCGGTTGTCAGCATTCACTAGTATGTCCAGCGGGAATTATTGACATGTGCACATTAGACGGGTTGTATTAGTTATTGAGATTGTTTCCTTGGACATATATTTGATCGGGAAGGATTTGAAATACATATGTAAAATTTATGTTATCTTGAAAGTTGTTATTGTATTCTGTTTGAATGATTGGTTGCTACTAAACATTTCTAAAATAAATTTAAAAAACCAAAAGTATGTTCTATAAAAGATCTCACTGAGTTCCACCCCCCCCCCCCCCCGGGTAGCAGGGAAAGTCATTCCAGGAACATCACCCATGGTCAGAATCTGCCACATCAACAACATTAGCTTTGAGTCTTTTCTTGTAGATAGTTATAATTGTGATAAACCCAAAGGAGCATAAACATAATCCTGTAAAACATTATCAGTTGTGACAAATAATTATTTTCTAGTTAATTGTTATGTTTTTATAAAATTTGTTTAGTGTGAAAGGTTAAATGGGTAGTGGGCATCACAATAGAGTGATATTTGTTGTCTTCACGCCGCCTCTCGGGTGATAGAGGCAAACTCGGGAGGGGGCGTGACAACTGTCTCAGAAAAGGAAAAAAAAAACTCTTTTACTCTCTCTCAATCCTTCTGCCTTTACCTTTCTCCCAAAAATAAAATAAGGAGACCACACTTCTTTATTCTCTTGTTCTGAGAATAGTGGTGTTCATGGGGTTGATTTCTAGTGTGCATGTAGAAAAGTTCATGTTGTTCATGACTTTTGGAGAGGATTTACGAAAAGAAGAAAATTCTTCAAGATGTACGTGCAGAAGAGTTCATGACTTTTGGAGAGGATATACAAGATGAGGGAAATTCTTCAAAAGTAAGATTCTTCTTTTCCCCTCCTCCTCTCCAATAGCATGCTTTGTTTATAATGTTTATTCTATTTTTCTTCTCTATATTTTTGTTAATTTTGAAATTGAAATCCAATTGCACGACGTTCACACGTTTCCGTGAGAAATTCGATTCTTTCATTTAAAGATTCAGAAACTTTTTTAAGAACAAACTTGAAAGTAGATATAAAGTTGCAACTTATTTCTTAAAAAAAAAAAAACAAATAAACGGAAGTATATGTTTTCTAAGTCATTTTTTTTTACAATTTAGGTCTCGTTTGGTAACCATTCCTTCTTTGTTTTTTATTTTTAAAAATTAAGCTATTTTCTTCCCATATATTACAATGATTTGCATTTTTCTTAAGTACAATGATTGATTTTTTAACCAAATTCCAAAAATAAAAACAAGTTTTTAAATGCTACTTTTTTAGTTTTCAAAATTTGCCTAAACTATTGGTAAAAGATAGATAACAAATGAAGAAACTTGGAAATGGATATAGTATCTATAGACTTAATTTTAAAAAACAATAATAAAAAATCCAATGATTATCAAACGGGACAAAAAATAAGTCATTTTGAAAAAAATTGAAGTGTTTGACATCCAATTAAAATAGCTTTTGAAGTATATTTTAAATAGTTTTTATAAAAAAAAAATGTTTAAATAAAAATGAGTTTTTTTTTAAAAAAATATTTTTCTCAAGTCAATCCAAACGAGCCCTTAATCAAATTTTTTAAGCAAGTTTAAAGGTTTGGCTTTAGATTCTTAAAAAAGAAAAGAAAAAAAAAAGTTGGCATTAGTTTAGACAGCATTTGATGAGTTGTAACTTGTAAGTTGTAACCAATCTGCATTTGGCTCTCTTTTCAGCCAAGTTCAACCCTTTAAATGAGCCTATATTATATTTTAAATATATGTTTTTCAAAAGAGAAGGAAAAAAACGCTAGAAGGAGGGCTTGAACCTCCGACCTTGTGGTTAACAGCCACACGCTCTAACCAACTGAGCTATTCCAGCTTATTGTTTAAATATTCATATATTTAATATATAATTTAATAATTTAGAAAAATAGGAGTGAAAAACGGTATCATGGGGAATCATATTGGTCTAAAACATAAGCAACCCTAAGAGGGTATTTGTAAATATTTTATTCAAATAGTTAAATAAGTTTAAAGTTTTAATGTGAAAGAAAATTTTTTAGATAGAGTAGCAAAGACTCTATTTGAAATAGATTTTAAAGGTATGTTTCGAGATTGACTTTTTTGATTGCTTAAAAAAGTATTTTTCTAAATTAAAAGTAAGGTTTTTAGGGACAAAGTCAATAAAAACATGCCCTCAGAGTTGGAACAACTAAAATGATGAACAAGATGACAAATTCTCGTGCCCACTTACTTTGAACCTTGTGAAAAAAAAAAAAATGCTTTGTAACTGTTTTAAATGGTAACGAAAGAATAAATATTGATAGCAAGTATAGTTCCACTATTATATGAACTCTTTATTTAACATAAAATCTTAATACTTTTGAGGTTAAAAAAATCGTAAAATCTTAATACTTTTGAGGTTAAAAAAATCGTAAAATCTTAATCACAATAATATATTTGATATTATGGGGTTCTATTTCAAAATCAATTGACAATAAAAGAAGTAATTTATCTATCTTAAAAGAAATGTATAAAAAGTATTAATTGTGATTAATTGAAAAATTTATAATGCAAAACTCATGTTCATGTTGATTGTTGAGCTTTTAAGCCTACTGTGATTTTTATAAATCAATACCAGAGTCCAAAATATAGAGCAAAGTGTGATCAAACTGATTTTTGAATAATTATCTCAAATATTCAGTAGGACAAACTTTTATGCATGTACGAAAATATTCCTTTTTCAAACAACAAAACCAAAACTCAAATCGACCCCAATTACATTTTTAAAAATCAATATTGAAGCCATATGAGATGATTAACTATCTATGATCATATATATTTATCATACATGTTAACATAATAATTAATGGTCCCCAAATCTAAAAAATAAAGTTAAAATACTCGTCAATGTTTAATTTTAGTCCATATATTTTTAATAAATCTTAAATTTAGTTCTTCAAAATTAATTTTTATCGAAATTAATTAAACGATAATAATAATAATTAAATATTTGAAAATATAAAATATAAAATTTAACAAACCTTAAAGTATAAATAACACGATGATATATTTTTTTAATATAAAAATAATAATCGAAAATGGCAACATCACTTGGGAAAAAGCCTTGGTTTGGTTTTTAATTAAGTTTCCCTTTCTTCGATGTTTATTAAAATAAATTAGTTGTAAATGAGAATCTGTCACCTGAACGTCATGTAAAGTACCCATTAAATTAAAATAATAATAGATTCTTAAAATTGTTAAGGCTTATGTAATGTATATAAATAAAATAATGGCATATACTTGGAATTAGAATATGATTCGTTTATTTATTACATCATCAGATGGAGACAACAGCACAAAAGTACCAAGAGATTTGGAACCCTTTCAAATAAACCCTTTCAAATAAACCCTTTCTTTAATCCTAACAAAGACATACAATGAGACAAAGTATTCATTTCATTTCATTTCATTTATATATATAAAAAAAATGAAGGTTGGAAACCAATTGGAGTCATAATTTAATTACAAAAAAATATATACTTGAGTTAAAATTTTCGCTCAATTAAACATGTCTAGTAAAATCTCTACATCTAACTCCATTGTTAAATTTACTAGGATAGAACTTGATAATTATGTCACCAACATTTTCAATATTATATTTTCTTATTTCCTAGGTTTGTTTAGGGAAAAATTATCCTAAGAACATAATAACCACTTCTTGCTACAATAAATACTATTTTGTATTCTCCAATTAACTACCGTTAATACTATTTTAAACCTCTCATTTGCTACAGTATTTACTATTTGTCATAGTTTTCATTATTTTTTTATTCTTTGTTATAGTATTTACTATTTCTTTCTCAAGCTAAAATAGTTTACACCTCAAACACATACGATTATAACCCAAACTAAAATAATCTATACCCCAAATACAAACTATTATAATCCAACTATAATAACCTAAGATTATAATAACCAATTTCTTACCCCAACGTCCCCTTATTATTTTCAAGAAGAACAAAATAAGACAGTTGACAAAATGTTCAGTCTAAATTGTTGAGTATTTAGAGTTACAATAGTGCATTTGGACCATATCTTGTATTTTTTTAGATCGTGCTTCTTAACATCTATCTAGAATTCAATGTATTGGAATCTAGAAATATATTTCAATAAGCGACGTATAAAACTTTGAAAATCAATTAAAAGAGCCAAGAGTAATTACTGAATTACAAAATATCTTTAGTACTTCAAATTCAAATTTGATCGTTTTTCGTACTCTCTCTAGCAACTAGTTCAAGACTCTATCTCGTGTAATAAGACCACAATATATTTTGTTTCTATTTTTAATTTTAGTAGTGTTGTTTTAATTTGAAGGTTTGAAACCAAGTTTTAACAAAAGTTGCTAATTTTTTTAATTAAATTACTACATGTTGGTGTTAAAGCTAATAGTTAGAACGAAAATTTACCTTGAAAGACTTTAGTTAGGATTATTTATGTGCAAAATTTATGAAAAATTAGATTACTTACAAATGGTAGGATATAGTTAGAAAATTTAAAAACAATTTTAAAATCCAAATATATATGTATATAAATATATTAAAGAATGGGAGTTATAAAATGGATGATTGTTTTGGAAGCATATTGGAATTAAGTCATATATATGATTAATTATGAAATTAGAAAAGAATGGGCTTATTAATTTAATTGTGAAGATTAATTTTTAACATTAAAGTTATGATGTAGTTGTGTCTGGTTGGTGGTATACTTGTCCTAAGTTCTCACCAACCTACCTAGTTGTTAATAATCAGTACATTCCAATTATATTCTTTCTTTCTCTAACCAACTCTATTAGACTCTAATTAGAAAATTAGAGAAAAAAAAACGTAGGTCTTTTATTTATTTTTTTATTTTATATATTTTTTATTAGATATGTTTATTATAAAAGTAATTATAAGTATTATTTTAAATGTAAACTATCACAAATTAAATTTACTTACATATAAAGCCTAAGAAACAATTATTTTAAATTTCAATATAATGTTTTGGATTAATATATGCTTTAGTCTTTAGGTTAAATTACAAGTTTATAGTCTATGAACTTTCTTAAACATGTTAATAGATTTGTAAACTTTCGATTTTTCTGTCCATTAAAAGTTCATGAGCTTTACAAAATTTCTTTTAAGAGATACTTCAACTTTTAATTTTGTGTCTAATAAATTTCTAAAATTTTTAATTTTATGTCTAACACATAGGTCCTTGATTAACTTATTCAACATATATACTTTTCTTTTTCCCTGAATTCATGTATCTACCAAACATAAAATTACATTCGTTGAGATTCCATCAGACATAATAATCTATTTTAAATCTATTAAATTAATAATCAATTAAATCTTTTTTTAAAAAAATTATTATTATATATATATATATTTTACAAACCCTATCAAATACAAAATTCAAAAAAAAAAAATTTATTAACAACAAATTGAAAAATATAAGTTGAAAGATCTATTAGACACACAAAGTAAAAGTTTTAAAAAAAAAATTATTAGACACTTAAAAATTTAGGTCCCTTTGGTAGTCATTTTATTTTTTTGTTTTTAGTTTTTAAAAATTAAGTCTATTTCCTCCTCATTCTTACAATGATTTACATATTTCTTAAATTCAATGATTGAAATCTTAGTCAAATTCCAAAAAAAAAAAAAAAAAAAAAAAAAAAAAATAAAAACTACTTTTTTGTTAGTTTTTAAATTTTTGAGGTGAAAATAGTGTCTAGAAGTTTTAATTTTCAAAAACAAAAATCAAATTGTTATCAAATGGGCTTACACGCTAAATTAATTGTTACAAATTTGAAAGAAACTAAAGTTAATTGTAATTTAACATAATTTTGAATACATCCCTGCCTACTTACGACATTCATGTGAACTACAAGAACATTGCGAAACATAAACAATTAAAATCTCAAAAATAAAAGTTGGCTGGCCTCTGATTTAAGGGTTCGAAATTATAATTTCCTTAATCATGTTTTGAGGAACCCTTGGTTTAGTTTTATTTGCAGTTCACTTTATTCCATCCTTATTGAATATTACAACAAATATACATTCAATAATTGGATTTCTAATTGATTGTTGGAATAAAATATACTTTAAATTATTGTTTTATTTACCATTCTGTTTAATTTATACAAAGTGGCTTCAAAATTATCGACCAATTAAAAAAATGTCTTTCAGTTACTTCATTCGAATAAATAGATCTAGGAGAGAAAAACATCCAAAATATAATGATAACAAGATCGACATGGTGAATTATGTGTTTTAATATAGTGACGTTTATTGAAGTTTTTAAATTATAATAAATATTTTTAGACGTGTTTGTATTTCATATAGATTATGATTAAAATATGTTATTAAACATAACGGGACGTCCTTGTTTAAAAGGGAAGTTAAATGATATTATGTATATCATGTCGTAATTTAAGACGACAAATTCATAAATATACACAAATGAGGGTAAAAGGATATATATTGCTTGTATTAAAAGTGATGGATGTATTTATCCTTAATTAATTCTTATTAAGATGCACAAAGAGGGAAAATTGGAGTTGTTACAAAATGATGCAATTGATGAACTAAGAGAGTATTGGCCAAACCCAAAAGGGAAAACAAAGCAAAGGAATATCCCAAAGATCCCAAGGTGTTTTCTCCTAAACCCTAATTATTTTAAAGGTTATATCTTTAGGACACAAACAGAAGTGATTTGTCCATTTCTATCTTGTTTGCAATGAAAGAGAAAGATAATTCCCCTCTTTTGTTTCTTTTGAAGTCTTGACTTAGTAAATATATATATATATATATTTTTTTTTATTTATATATATATATATTTTTGGGTCCATAGGCAAATATATTTTAAGAAAAAAGGTTGATAAATGATGTGTAAACCAACAACTATATATATATATATAAAATTGAAAATATTTTGTAAAATTTTTTGGAAAGAGAAATAACATATAGTTGCAACATGCAACTATATAAATTACAATATAATAAACTATTTAATTTGTTTTGCACCAATTTATTTTTTCATGATTAGTCGACATGTGTATATAAAACAAACAAATGGTTAAATTGGGTATTAAAGAAAATTTTGCAATTTTGCAATTTTTTTAAAAAAATAAATGTCTTTCTTTTAGAATATTAAAAAGAAAAAAACAAAGAAACACAAACACAGTTGAATTTTGTGTGTGTAAAAATATAAACATGATCTCATATAAGCACATTTTTGTATTGATTTACTCATTAAGTTAAATGTATTTGATGTTACATTTTTGTATTGATTTACTCATTAAGTTAAATGTATTTGATGTTACATGTGAAAGGTCTAAGCATAAGAAAATATCGGTTTGTGTTATGGAATTTAGGTTCTATTTTATTTGGAGATCTTATTTCACGGTTATATGAATTTTAAATATTTGTGCATATTTTCATCTCAAAATTAATTGATAATGAGAGAAAAATAACTCATGTATCTTAAAATTTGTGAAGTCTCCTATCTTTTTACTACAAGAATTTTGGGCTTTAATGTCGGATGGAAAAAGTGAAACCAGATGTATAATGTCGGTTTTTAAAAAAATGGATCTTTAATGTCGATTTTAAACCGACATTGAAATTTTAAACCTACATTGAAGATAGGCTACAATGTCGGTTTAAAACCAACATTAAAGATTCCCATTTATTTTTTTAACTTCAGTAAAAAATCTCTCTTTTTCATTTCACTATCATTCTTCAACCTCCTTTCTCACAAAAGTTCCTCTCCCAAAAACCCTCCTCTCGCCGGCAATCCTTCACCATCCCTGTCAGTGCGCCATCACCACCAAATCTTTCAAGTCGTCATTGATGTTGTGCAGATCCGTCCGTCAACGTCAGCTCAACGTCGGTCACCATGTAGATCCGTCCAGAGATTCAGATCTGGTAGCCACTCTTCGTGCAGCTCGTCGTAGTGCATATTTTCAGATTTGTGCAGCCGCTCATCGTTTAGATCCATTGGTAGCCCAACCCCTTTATGTGCAAATTTGTTGTAGCCCAGCCCCTAGACGTGCAGAACCGGCGTAGCCCAACCCCTCAACATGCAGATCCAACGTTATGTATATCCTCATCGTCCAGGTCTGCCAGTTGTTGAATCATGCAGTCGTTGAGGTTCGTCATTCTTTGAACTCGATCTCAGCTCAGATATGTTCCAATCTTCGAGCTTTGGATCAGATCCATTCAATCTTTGATTTTCTTATTGCTTTCCATTCTTTGCACTTTTTCTTTTTGTCTTGAAATCATTTGCTAAACTAGGTTAGTTTTCATTTGTAGATCTATAAAGTGTCAACGCAAAATTGGGGCATGTAGAAATTAGAATAGCTACCAGGTGGAGGCTTTGCAAGTGGATTTGGGTCGTTCGGTAGTCAGTAAGGAAGTGTTGATTTCTCGCTTTTGGTGTTGCCACTGGTGGAGTTGGAGGAGCTGGAAAACCTCCTAAGCTTTTCACTCAGATTAGAAAGTAGTTTCATATTGACTATCGATAGGTAGATGGTAGAATGTATATTTATTTTTGTTGTAACACCAGTTTTCAGCTTCTTCCTATCTTTTTGGGGTTTAGAAAATCTTTATATTATTGATTAAACATATATATGTTTTTATTTTTACTAAACTATGTTAGTTTTAGTATGTTTTTGCTCTTTTTATGTTTAGTAACTTCACTTTTATTTATAAAACATATTTTCTTGTTAAATTTCTGTTCAAATAGATTTTTTTTATACAAGTCATAACTCACTCACACATATTTGCTTATAATTATGGAATATGCAGTTGGGGGAAAATTTTTTGAAAAAATATGCAAGGCCAAAAGATTCAGTGAAGATGAGGTAAATTAGATTGCTAGGTGGCAACTATCGATTTTATTTTTTTGTATTTGGTTAGATAAATTTCTTAAACAAAGCATTTTTCAAGGCTATACTTTGGTAAGTTGATGAGAAACTGTATTGCTATGACTTAAACAGAATACATTTGTCGATTTCTGATGTGGCATTTCAAATTTCACTGAATATTTCTAGTACTTGAAATTAATGTGTTATGAGGTTAATTTATTATGAACCGGGTTGTTTAGAGTTATTTTGTAGTTTGTGATTACTGTTAAAGAGATTTGTTTCTTGAGAGTATGAAAATACTGTATTTATTCAGTTATGCATAGTAGAGAATAAGAGAAGGTTTTAAATGAGCTTTGATCTCTTGTTCATTATCATGTTTCGCTTTAGACTTCAATTTCAAAAACTTTTTGTAACTATTCTATAAATTTTATTTTACATAATTGGAGTCCGTTATTATTTAGAATTTTGAATAAATTGTATGGGTTTATAGCTAAAACAATCATTATACACTACCTAAAATTGATCCATGGTGTTTAAGTTCTATAAATTAATGCTAGAAAGTCGAGAATAATGCAAGGGTGGAATAATGCAATCATAGAATTACATTTGCAGGCATAATTGCAACAGTTGTCCAGCATGTCACAACTTGCAACGATGTTATAAGAAAGTAATGAGAGAAATGTGTGATATTCTCGAAACTGCTAAGTAGGTAGGAATCTTGCTTGAGTTCATAAAGTTTGTTTATTTTCATTAAGTTGTTTGAGTTTATAAATTTATGGATTCATGGTGGTCATCCAATTTTACCTTCTTCCGCTGATTTGTATCATAAGAAACAATTTTGTTTCTTTGTTCATTTATTTTTCAAATGTTTTGCTTTTCTTGGCTTCTCCAATTTGCTTTTGGTTTTGTTCTCCACCTCTATTTCCATGTGTGACACTTGTTGTACCTCTTTTGTGATAAAATGAAATGAGAATGATTTATGATTAATAGTACAATGAGAGTATGAGTTTGGCGGTCCATTTCTTCAAAGTTCTTGCTTTTCTGTTTGCGTGATGCTTGGAGTTAAAGAAACCATTCGCTTTTATAAAATGAAATAGGAATGATCTAAGCCACCATCAAACATGTTGTGTTGGGCTTTTTTTTACTAGAATTTATTAAAGAAGATGTTGCCATTATGAAATTATTACGATAGTGAGCTGTTATGTTCGATGGTGGCTTGATTTTGATTTTTTTTTTTGTTTTTTTTTTTGTTTTTCATTTCTTTTTAGCTACATCAGTGGTTGTCCTAAGTCTTGTTCTTGTCAAATGTGCTTTAGCAACCCTAAAGATGTAAATATTGTTATTGTAGACCTTTCGATAATAATATTTTTTCTATCTATTTTTCTTGTATGTCCAAGAAAGCACTCCATATTTCATCTATTGTTCTTGTAGATTCTTAAATATATGTATTGAAAGAGTTTTGTAGGGGAATGAGAATAATCAAAATGCTCGTCATTGTAAGCCTCTATTTTGTTTGTTTGTTTGTTTGTTGAGAGGGAGAATGTTTTAGTATTATAAGAATTTAAGAGAATTGTGTCTGTTTCAAGAAAACTCCTGCTTCCTTAGTTATAATCCTACGAGTTTAGCTTTAGTTCATATTGATTGAAGTTGCCTCACATTTGTGTTCTCTCAATCTCTTCCTCTACCATAACATGATGTATATTGAAACTCTCCGTGTAGGTCAGTCTTGGAATTCAAAAGAAGGTAATTTGGTTATCCATTATGTCATCTCCCTCACTTCCATGATCTATTGAATTCAAAAGAAGGTAATGTCAGCAAAATAGTTTATATTCATTCTATTGGATATTTAGTGTTGATAGGACCATTTGTTTTTCTGCTTGAATGTCCCTTTGTTAAGAGTGTATGCTTGTAATATGACATGTTTTTTTATGTTTTGCTTGTTAATTGATTCTGTCTGTGATATGACATGTTTTTGGATGTTAGTTTATTTCAAGTTATAACTTATATTTTGGCAATAGTTTAATAATTATGTGAGTATATATAATTTTGGAAGACGTTTCTTCAGACATTCTTCACATAGGGTAGTGTAGGGATTTGTGGAGTCATTTCATAATTTTTGAGAAATAGAAGTGTTATGCAATTGTTTCTATTATTGTTTCGGAACAATTTATGAACTTGAAGAAGCAACAAAATTCAATTTCGCATTAGAGAAAATCTCTTTTTCCAAACACTAAATGTCAAGAATATCATTTTGATGTTTATGAGAAATGCAAGAAGAGAGAGGTATTTTCTTAACTTAGTTATGTGTAAATCCTGATCTATTGGTTGATTGTTTGATGTTTAGATCTTGTTATTGCTCCATAGAACTACATGTTAAATTTGGATGGAGAAGGAACTTAAGCTATTCAAATTTTGTTCTTTTTGTGGTAATGGAATTTTAGTTTGAAGTTCTAATTTTCTATTGGATCATCCTATTACATTCTCCCCTTCTTTCTTTCTTTTTTCTTTTCTTTTTTTACTTTGCTTTGATCTTACCTGGAATTTAGTTTAGGGATAAATCTCCGCATTTCTTGTAGGCACTCTTGCTTAGTTGGTGTATTTTTCTGGAAATAAGAAATTGTTGAAAAATGATCAAGTTCAAATTTCTGTAAAAGCTAGTGGAAGAAGTTGTTCCATTCTCCAAGGGAGGATTCACTTTACCCAATTTGAAGCAAGCAAAATAAGATTGTATTGCGTTTATTAACCACAAGCAACTTGTTATGAGTGATTTCCTTTGTGGCATACACTTGCGCATGATCTATTTTCCTCTTAAACTTGTTTGGTTAATATGATTGGTCTAGTTGCCTAAGAAATCTAAAATGAAAAAAGAACTCCTTTCTTGAATTTATTGTGTGGATTCTTTATAAGATTTAAATGAAGTTGCAAGTTTGTTTACAAATTTTGAAGTTCTGGATTTATATTTTGAAGCTATTCTTTTTCAACTCTTGCAATCGTGATATTTATCATATTTTTCTCAATTGTGTTGTTGATTGTTGTCATACTTAAAAATTTCTCAAGGTCCTGGTGGAAGGTCGGGTTTTGGCAGTGGAACTAGTAGTTATGGCAGAGGAGCAGCAGCTCAAACTTTACTTTGAAAGAATCGTTTTACACGCAATTCAATTAATCTTTAGTGGAATACGAGCTTGATTGAAGAGATTGTTAGCCTTTTTTTCTTTCTTTTAGCTTATGAGAATATTAATTCAAGTTTGTTTGAACTACTGCTTTGTACGTATAAATTTTGTTATTCTCTTTGGGAGCTAACTATTACTCGTACTTTATAAGCAAGACTTAGATTTAAACTTTTGTGTTTGTTGAGATCCTAATATATAAAAACAATTCTCTTTGGGAGCTAGCTATTATTCGTACATTGTGACCCAACATGAGACATATAATGTCGTTTTTAACTTTTTCATCGACATTAAAAATGGATTGGACAATGGTATTTAAAAAAAGGGGACAAGAATTATGGGCTTCAATGTCGGTTTAAAACTGACATTAAAGGATTTTAATGTCGGTTGACAACCGATATTGAAGATCGTGTTATAAAAGGTCTTTAATGTCAGTTGTCTTTAATGTCTGTTTTAAACCGACATTGAAAATGGTGTACAATGTCGGTTTAAAATCGACATTAAAGATATTTTATAATACGATCTTCAATGTCGATTTTAAACCGACATTAAAGCCCAGAATTCTTGTAGTGTTTCGATGTGAGATTTGGCTTGGCTCCAAGTTCATGGATGAGACAATATTACTCTCGCTTTTTAGAATTTGAGGTTTCGCTTTTGTGATACATTAAATATGGTTTTAAACAAAGAGGAAAGATTTAATAGAGTCGTGGGATATTTTGAGAGAATACCAACATTTTAGCAAATCAATTCAATCATAGACTTTTTGTGATGATAGTAACTAATGTTTTTTTTACTAAGCTATGTTGAAATATTGACCCATCTAACCAAATACATACATATATATGTAATAAAAAAAAAAAAAAAAAAAAAAAAAACCCTTATGGATTATCTTCTCAAAAAAAAAAGCGGATAAACTATCTCTCTTAAAAAAAAAAAAGTGAGGGAGGGCATATTCCCTATTGGTCTCAATATGATTCTTTCATAATTAAATTCTTAAATTTTAATATATACAATTATAGATTAATTATTGTTTTAAAAATAAAAAAGAAGTATTTTGTTAAAAAGAAAAGGTGAAGGAGGGCATATTCCTATTGAACCGAATATGATTAATCCATAATTAAATGATGTTTTAAGTATAATCTAATAAACAAAGATGCATAATGTCTGATACTGCATTGTCTTCTCTTTTTAATAAATGTTATTGAAAAAAACTTCAATTTTTTTTCCAGGTAAAGGAAATTTTAAAAAGCCAATTTGTTTGCAATCAATTATTAGATCGAGTAGGATAGAAATGAAAGAACCTAACGAATATGTGAAAGCTGACACAAGTTAAGATTTTAATTATTACATATATTTTTGGAAACTTGAGATTTGAAAATTATATTAAAGATACCTTTTATTAAGAAAAAAAATTGTCACAAAACAATGTGTAACTAGACACTTGACCGAAGTGCACAAAGATGTGATATACGCGCCGAGCGTGAAGGAATGCTAGACGTTTGGTAATTTGGTCTCTGCCCAAAATATATTCAAATATTTGTTCTCTGTACCAAAAATAAATACATTTATTTTAAAAGAAATAAAAAATTTTACAAGGTTACAAAACTATAAAATCTGTTTTATTATTTTTTTCTTAGAAAAATTATTTCAAATGATAAAACCGTTAAAAGTATTGATAAGGTATAGCAAAATTTTAGAACTACTAATGGTAGACTTTGATAGACTTCTATCATTGTCTATTAATGTCACTGATAGATAAGGATAAAAATCTATCAATGTCTATCAGCATCTATAATTGATAGTTCTAAAGTTTAGTTATATTTTCTAAATATTTTAGTTTATTTTTCTATATTTAAAAATAATTTTTTTTTCTTTAAATAATAAAGGGTTTTTTATTCTAAATAAAAACATTCATATCTTCTTTAACGTCGGACATCATTCAAATTACAATCTTCTACTCTATATTTGTTATACTAAAAAAACGTAATAAATTAGTCTGAGGGTTAAAAGTCCACAACTTTGATATATATTAATGGCTTGGAAGGAATTCAAAGCTTATATATATCTTAATAATTGATATCAAGACCTCTCTCATGTAATACTAAAGATATTAAAGCAAAAAAAAAAAAAAAAAAGTGTGAAGAATCATATTTTATTCTAGTTATAGATAATCGTTATTTATTTGATTTCTACTCAATTCTAGTTCAATTGGCATATGAATGTATTAACGACCAAGAGATGGATGATTTGAATCCCCCTTCTCTTGTTGTACTAAAGATATTATACTTTTTTTTAATAATTTATTTTATTTCTTCCGTGAGCAAGGAGGCCAAATTGTGTTTATCCTATTTAATTATCATCTTTTAAGACTCTAATCTTATTTATTACTCTTTCATGTTAGATAATATATAATTAAGATCTAAGTAGAAAACTAACCGAAAAATTAAAAGAAATCAATAAATTTGAAAACACGAGAATTAACTTGGAAGAACTTCAAATTAAAGAGAAAAAAAAACATATACAAAAAAAAAGAGATTTAATATGTTATTACAATCACATGGAAATCTCCTTCATGTTTCAAATTGGTATGATTAGAAATAAAAAAAACATAGACTCCCTTTATATTTTATAGTATTTGGTGTTCATTTCTTTCTTTAATATTTCAGATGTGAGACAATTGTACTTCTAATATTTTTTCACGTCTAACCAAAACAAACATCACATTAATGTTAATTAAACCATCTAAACCAACTATTATTTATATTTTGCAATGATTCACAGTAGATTCCGCCATCCACAGGATTCAAAATCAATATAAAATAAGAAGGTTGGAATCTTCGGATACATTTAAATCAATAATTTCTTAATTAATATTTTTCTCTTAGAATTAAAACTTAACAGTACTTTATATTAAGTGCTTATGTCATCTTCATCATTCCCTTCTCTCTCATTACAAAATAACACACACACACACATATATATATATATATATACTCACACAGCAAAAGATAAATAGCAATTTGTGTCTTAATTAGCCTTTCAATTTCATTCATAAAGTTAACATCTTTATGAATACAATGGAATTTGAATCCATTGAGTTCCTTACCAATTACAATTACTTTTCATCAGTTGAACCCTTTTTCCAAAGCCATGAATTTTCTGGGTGCAGACAAGCAAATTCTTGCTCTTCTCTCTCAGAAAACTCCTCTCAAAATTCCTTCCAAGAAGGAAGCTTTTTGGAATATGATGATCAAAATTTGCTTCAATTTGATCCAATATTCAATTACAACCCTGAAGACTTCCTCACAATTTCCTCTGTAGATCCTCAAAACATTGAAGAACTCAGCAATTCAAGTCCTGTAGAAGAAGAAGAAAATTCCAATAATACTATTTTCAAGGGAATTCAAGCAGAGCTAATGGAAGAAGAGAGCTTAACAGATCTATTATTAGCAGCAGCTGAAGCAATTGAAGCACAAAACCATTTCCTTGTTTCAAATTTGATTGAAAAGCTGAAGAATTTACTTTTATATGACATGGGTTCATCTTCATTCAATCAATTGGCTTGGTTTTTCACTCAAGGACTCCATTACAAGACAGTTGATTATAATATTCTTGCAGCTGATTATCAAATCAAGATTAACAATAACTCCATGTCAGCCTTTCAGATGTTGCAGCAGCTATCTCCTTATATAAAGTTTGCTCATTTCACAGCCAATCAAGCAATTCTTGAAGCAGCAGAAGGGGGGAAAATCATTCATGTTATAGATTTTGATATCATGGAAGGAATTCAATGGCCACCATTAATGGCTGATCTTGCAGCTAAGAAAGATGTTTGTTCTTTGAGATTGACAGCCATTGTACAAGACAATGAAAATGAGAGAAAGATTATTGAGCAAACAGGGTGGAGATTAATTGAATTTGCTAAATCAATCAATCTCCCCTTCATATTTGATCAAATGGGAATTGAAAAAGCAGAAAACTTTGAGGAAATTCAAGTGTTGGGTGAGACAGTAATTGCCAATTGTAGTGGCATTTTTCACCATATTTTAAGCTATGGAAACTTATCAAAGCTTGAAACTTTTATAAATGGGGTTTCAAAACTTTCCCCTAAATGTGTAGTTTTAGTTGAAGAAGAGCTTTTTAAGGTCAGTAAACAGCTTGCAGGGCCTCAACCAATGTCATTTGTGGAGTTTTTCTTTGAAGCTTTTCATCATTTCTCTGCTCTTTCAGATTCACTTTTGAGATGCTTTTCTGGGGTTTATGAAAATGGATTCAAACAAGTGATGGAAGAGTTTTTAGGGACAAGAATTTTGGAATCAGTTACTCAATTCCCTTGTGATAAAACATATGTGTGGAAAAGTGCTTTTGATCATTTGAAAGACTACAAGAAAATCCCTTTTAGTTCTTTCAATTGCTCTCAAGCTAAGTATTTGATTAGCCTTTTCAGAGGAGATTTTTGGGTGCAGCATGAGAAGTGTAGCTTAAGCTTGTGTTGGAAATCAAGGCCATTGTGTACAGCTACAATTTGGGTTCCAAGAGTGGCAAATTGAAGAGTTTACTAAGAACAAATACTATCATTTGATTCTTTTGTTCAATATCATTATTGTAGGTATATGTATATAATATATGAAAAGGTTTATTATATTGTTATAGTTTTAATGCTCTTAGTATCAAATCGTTTAGATCTTCTTCGATAATAATTTAGGTCTCGTTGGATAATTATATTTTTCAAAATTCTGTTTTGTCTATTCATAATTTTTTGTTCATGATTTCCATATTTATTACGTAAACATTTGAATTCTTATCAAAATTCTAAAAACAAAAACTAGTTTTCAAAATTTGCCTATGATTTTTGAAAATGTTCTAAAAAAAAAAAAAAAAAACCATATAAACCAATAGATTGGGTGATTTAGTTTTTAAAAATCATTTAATTGTACTTGATTAAAGTAAATTTAATTTTCGCGAAACCTTAACATTTCCTCATATTCCTTAACTAACCCAAGTAATTTATAGTCTCAAAATTGAATCACTGATTAATTTTTAAAAGTTCCAATGGGATTGGTTGGAAGTTGGCTAATAATCATTCATCTCTACATATATGAGTAGAAGAAGAAATTATGTGTTATGCACATTAATATTTGGACCAATTCAATATTTAGTTAATCTTTATTTATTTTTTTCCAAAGAAAAAAGAATAAAGAAAAGGTAGTTTATTAATAATTAGTAAAAACATCAGAATATTTAATACTGAAATAGACATTGTTCTTCCATCACTTCAGTTGCCGTCTAAAACAGAAGAATTTTCGATAATGAACAAACAAAATGGAACTTTTTTTCTTGGACATGGACCACCACAATAAGTCCTATTTTATTTGCAATTTTAGGACAAAAACATGATGTAAAATAAAAACTCTTCTCTTGGAGCAAAATATGAGGAACATCATTATATAAATGACAAATTTAATCTTTGTTCTGTCTTTGGACCTTCTTTAATTTCTAGGTTTCTTCGCTTATTGATGTCAAAGTTTTGCTTCTTTTTTTTTTTTTTTCTTTTTAATTTAAATTTCTATGCTGATGAATGATAACAATGGCTAGTCTTTGGTTGACTTGAGTTAGTCCAAAGTCAGAAGCTTTCAATTTTGATTCGTAGACTTCTCTAATTCTTTTCCATATTCAGGGATTATAAATGGTTTTATTATTATTATTATTATTACTGATTTTATTTTTTTAACTGCAGTTAATTTTTTTTAATATGTCACACCATCATAACATGGTATGATCTTAATATCAAATTAATTCTTAAGCTTAGATAATCATCATTTTTTTCTATGTCAATTTATATGTTTCCTTCCACGTCTTCTCATTATGCTATGTACTTCTAAACTTATCAACTACACATTTAATACCTTATTAATTGATGGTCTAAGTCTGTAAATTACATGCCTTGATTTTTCTCTCCCATCTCTTTATCTATATATCTCTTTAATAAGAGATTCAAATCTCTCCTCGTCCCACGTTTTATTATTAAAGTTCTCTCTATGTATATATACACACACATGCATACATATACATTCATTATCAAACTTACAAGTTTTCCATGTACTTAGTTGATTCCTTATAAAAGAATGGTAAAATTGATATCTCCTTAGAAAATTATTATGGAGTTGTTTGAGACCCTAATTTGAAGTTGGTAAAAATGGATTATGTTTGGAGTTTCAAATATAGTGGTGTTTATAATTATTTATAACCTATAAATGTCTACAATAATACTATTTGTTATCCTCTTTGTTACCGCATTTGCTATTTTCCATCAATCTTCTCCATCTCTTTTTGTTATAATATTTACTATTTCTTACCCAGACTAAGATACTATACACTACACGAACTGTTATAACTCAGACTAAAACAGTCTACATTATATGATTAAATGTGTTAATAATCACTAACACTATAATAATTAACTCAGTGTATATGATTAAATGTTAGGGACTTGTAAAATTGTGTAGGCATTTCTCCATGTATTGAGTTTCAAACTCCTTTTGTTCTTGGGTGATAACAGCATGCGTTCTTTTCCCTGATTACTTAATTAAGAAATACATAAGATCAATCAATAACTTTTTTAGAATTTTATTTTTTAAAAAAGAAAGAAAAAACTTTAAAATAATCCCCAAAACTCAGGGAGTCATCAAAGACGAAAAGGGAAAATATACTGCAAGTTGAGAGTCGCCTAAACTACTACAATTTTCTTTCTTTCTTTTTTCTGAAAGAGACATCCAACGGCTGATAATTGATGCTATTCATAATTAGATTAAATTATAAATTAGCCTTTTAACTCTAAATTTGTGTGTGTTTTGGATTTATCTAAATTCATGCTATATTTATTAATATTTTTTTATCTTTTAAATATAATGCAACAATTTAAACTTTTGAATTCAAAATTTAAATACACGAAAATCATAAAAATGTTGTCTTCAAAATTTAATGGGGTTGACAATGGGGTCAGAGCAAAGTAGGGAAATTTTCCGTCCCATGATCATTCTATGAGGGTATTTTCCCCACTCCCGCCAATTGAAAACGAAGACGGGGACAGAGATTCCCTATTGAGGGAAATTGGTCCCCGCAGGGACCTATCCCCGATACTTTTTTTTGGGAACAAAGAGGGTAGTGGCAGTGGAGCTCAACTCGTGGTGGAGGCGATGTCCGGTGAGTAGAGAGAAATGAAGAATGTTTTTTTAAAAAAAAAAAAAAAGAAAAGAAAAAAAAAATACGAAGAACGTTAAGTTGGAGAGATGGATTTTTGAAAAGAATGGTGGCCGGTGGAGTGAAAGAGATGATGGAACTTGGAAGATATGATATTAGGATTTCAACTCGAGACATATATTGAGCTTTGTTGGGGAGTTGGACCTTTGACAAATTAATTCAATATTTCCATTACAAAATAAATAAAATTAATATTTATTTGTAAAATTAATTAATATATAATTGCATGGCCTTTAGGATATACATATAAATATATAAATATTTCAAAAAAAAAAAAGAAAACCCAATTGGGGTGGGGGTCAGGGACGAGGCCTCGATCTTGAGGAAATTTTTGCCAACCCTACCATTAAATCACAAAATTTAGAAACATGTCTCGAATATAAAAACCAAACTATCTATCAAATGCATGTCTTGAACTAAGTAAATCTGAAAATATAAAACTGAAACTGAATTCAATTTTCCTCTCAAACAGGCCTTAATAAATTTAAAATTTTTTAAAAATTAATTAATCAATTAAATATAAATTTGAATTTATAATCTAAAACTTCCAACCAATCGTATAATAGATTCACAATCTTAAAATACCAAAATTAAGATATTAAATTTGTAATTTAAAAGTTAATGGACCAAATAGACTAAATTGGTAGTTTAACCCCAAAAAAATAGAGACAAATGACAACGCTCCATTCTGAGTTCAATCTATACAGTATATCCATGTTGAACCATTATCCTCTCCCCCATTTATTCATCTAACATCTATTTATTTATTTATTTATTTATTATTTGTGGTTCCCACATTGAGGCCATCGCTGAGAATAGAAAAAAGAGAGGTAAAGTTGAAATTTTAACCAGAACTTATATGACAAAAATCATTTGATTTCTTATATAGATTTAATTTATCACTGGTAATTGTACTACATTTAATCATACAAAGCTTCTGAGTTGCAAAAAATAAAACTAAATCAAGCAAATGAAAGGGCAGAAGAGAAAATCAGTAAGACAACCTCATTGTCACTGAACTCTATGAATAATTTGGATTCAGTAAGAGGGTATAAGAAGTAAAACCTTCTCTAAAAATTCAATTGATATTATTAAGTTACTAATAGAATGAATGTCTTCTTTCTTGACCTTTGTAAGGTAGAACTCAATCATTACCATTCAGCATTATCACCTTCCATCATTTGAGCTTGGCTTCCCAGTCTCCAATGAAGTGAACATGAAGTTCCCAGACAAAATTGCTTCTTTGTCTGTCGGTTGGTCAAATGCAGATTTCATCAGTCAGACATTACATGAAACTTGCAGGTTAAGAGTTTACAAGATTTATTTATAAAATATTGAACCCACCACACTTCAAAATGCAATAATTTCCGGAGCCAAGCGACAAAAATAAATAGATGGTGTGATGTAATGTAGCATAATTAGTAACTATTTTGTAATTTTCATTCGAATGGTTTATGTTTTAGTTAGAAGTTAGATCGCTTATGGGTCAAACTAAGAATGGATAAGTAGTGAGTCAATCTTCTGTTATTAGTTTTGATTATGTTATAATTTTATAGTTAGGGTTTTCCATTCTTGTAAATATTTTGTGATATTTTTCTTTTCTATGCTTTGTACACTTGTATATATTCATATCTTTGGTGAATGAATAGAGCATTCTGATTCTTTCTCAAACTTAAGAGTTTTACATGGTATCAGAGCTCTCTAAACAAACTTAGGGTTTTGTGAACCTTAGGGTTTGAGAATTTAGAACTCGTTTGTGATACGTTTAGGGTTTTGTGGAGAGGTGAGTTTACACTTTTGCTCACAGTCTCCATCTTCGATTCATTCACCATCGTTAGCCGCCGCCACCCAAAAAAAAAAAAAAAAAAAAACCCCACCCAGTCCAACGAGGAGCCCAGCCGTCGATCTACAAACCCCAAAGTCCGTTTGCCACCTGACCAGCGCGTGAGGCTCACGCGCCGATTGTTCATCTTGCTGTCGTCCACGCGCCAGCGCATGTAGCGTGTGCGCCGTCGTTTTTTTGTTCGTCTTCTATGGTTTCTTCAGTGTGGTTGACTCTTCTCGTGGTGTGTGTTGTTTGGGATATATAGATATTCTCACTGCTTGTTAAAGACATCTCTTCGGTAAATTAGAGTTTGATTATCTGCTGTCCGGTGTCTATTTTTTTTTGAGGTAATGGATGATAAGAAACCAGTAGTCATGTCTGAGATTGTTCCTATGGTGTCAAAGAACTGACACAAGTGAATGGATCCAACTATATCATGGAGATCAAATGTCCGCCAATTTATTAGGAGCATGGAGATGGATGATCACATCATAGAAAGAGCCACCGATTGATGCTAATAAGAAATATTGGTGGCGGGACGATTCAAGGATGCTTCTACAAATCAAGAATTCTATTGACGTGAAATTGTTGAACTATAAATCACTGCGAATCATCAAGGAAACTATTGGAATATCTGGATTTCCTTTATTCAGGGAAAGAGATATTAATAGAATGTTTAATGTTTGTAAGACTCCATATCAACCTAATCAGGAGAAAAATCTCTTACAAGCTACTTTATGGAGGTTAAAAATAAATGTGCGGAATTCAATGCCTTGATGCCAATCAGCATGGATCCAAAAAGTTCTGATGGCTCAACATGAGAAGTTGTTTATCATGAGCTTTTTAGTAGATCTTGCACCTAAATATGAGATGGTCAAAGATCAAGTGTTGTCAAGCTCAATAATCTCAATCGTTGAAGAAGCTTACACTCGAATACTTCGTACTGAAAAGACACAAGCAGTTACGTCATCTGATTCTAGTAGTGCTTTGATTGGGCGCACAAATGATTATAGAGGTAATAAGGGGGTTGAATCAAATAGCTCCAAAGATCATCCCAATAACAAAAGATCAAATCCAGGAGGTGTTGTTTGCTATTATTATCAAACCTGGCCATACAAAGCGTGAATGTCGAAAATTGTTGAATAAAGGTCAGAGGATACAATCACCCTTTGCACATAACGCCTCTACTCCTGATAATCTTGACAAGTCAATTACGATTTCTGCAGAGGAGTTTGCTAAATTTCAGCAGTATCAAGAGTTATTGAGGGCAACATCATCTACTCCCATTACGGCCATCGCAGAGACAGGTAACATTTCGAAATGCCTTCTTTCCTCCACGTCAAAATGGGTCATTGACTCTAGCGCTACAAACCATATGACAGGTAACTTCAATTTATTCTCTAACCTTTGTACATCTACCTCTTCACCTAATGTCACTATAGCTGATGGAACCTCCACTCCTATTTTATGATCAGGAATCGTCCATTTTCCTGAATCAATTTCTTTGTCGTCAGTTTTAAATTTACCACATTTCTCGTCTAATTTGATTTCGATCAGTAAACTCACTCGTAATCTTCATTGTTGTGTCTCTTTTTTTTTCCTGGTTATTGCTTATTTCAGGATCTTACGACGAAACAGACTATTGGTAAAGGCCGTGAATTTGAAGGTCTTTACATCTTTGAACCACAAACATCTACGGCCATCACATGTTTAATAGTGTCGTCTCCCTTTGAAGAGCATTGTCGTTTGGATCATCCATCCACAACTTCAACGTTTGTCTTCTTTAGATTGTGAGTCATGTCAGTTTGCTAAATTTCATCGTTTGAGTTTGTATCCTCGAGTCAATAAACGAGCTAGTGCTCCTTTTGAATTAATCCAATCTGATGTTTGGGGTCCATGTCCTGTTGAGTCCAAATGAGGGTTTAGGTATTTTGTTACATTTGTCTATGACTATTCTCGTGTTACGTGGTTATATTTAATGAAAAGTCGTTCTGAGTTACTTTCTCATTTTCGTAACTTCCATGCTGAAATTCAAACTCAATTTAGTGGTGCTCTTAAAATCCTACAGAGTGATAATGCTAAGGAATATTTCTCTCATACACTCAAGAGTTATATAGATGCCCATGGCATTCTTCGTCCACAACTTTAACATTTGTCTTCTTTAGATTGTAAGTCATGTCAGTTTGCTAAATTTCATCGTTTGAGTTTGTATCCTCGAGTCAATAAATGAGTTAGTGCTCCTTTTGAATTAGTCCATTCTGATGTTTGGGGTCCATGTCCTGTTGAGTCCAAATGAGGATTTAGGTATTTTGTTACATTTGTCGATGACTATTCTCGTGTTATGTGGTTATATTTAATGAAAAGTCGTTCTGAGTTACTTTCTCATTTTTGTAACTTCCATGCTGAAATTCAAACTCAGTTTAGTGGTGCTCTTAAAATCCTATGGAGTGATAATGCTAAAGAATATTTCTCTCATACACTCATGAATTATTTAGATGCCCATGGCATTCTTCGTCAATCTTCCTGTGTCGATACTCCATCTCAAAATGGGATTGCAGAATGAAAGAATCGTCATCTCCTTGAGACAGCCAGAGCTTTGATGTTTCAGATGCATGTTCCAAAATCCTTTTGGGCTGATGCTGTTTCCATAGCTTGTTTCTTAATAAATCGCATGCCTTCTTCCATTCTTAAGGGTAAGATACCTTTTCATACTTTATGCCCCAAGCAACATTTGTTTCCCATTCCACCCAAAATATTTGGTTGTACCTGTTTTGTTCGGGATGTTCGGCTCAGCACACCAAGCTGGATCCAAAGTCTTTAAAATGTATTTTCCTTGTTATTCTCTGTCCAAAAGGGTATTGGTGTTATTGTCCTAGTTTAAAATAAATATTTCGTCTCTCCTGATATCACGTTTTTTGAACATACCCCATTTTTTCATCACCATCATTCTCTCTCGAATAAGAGTCAGGAGAGCATAAGAGTCAGAGGGAGCATAAGGAATTAGAGGATAATTTCCTTGTCTACACAGTTATTTTCCCTCCGATCCTCTTCCTGATTCATCTCTACCTGTGACTACCTTTACTCTTCCACCCATCGTTAAAGTCTATACTCGACGACAATCTCCTTCAGTTCCATGCCCTGTACCAGAGTCTTCTTCGTCATTGGATCCAGAAACGAGTGATGATCTTCCTATTGCTCTTCGTAAAGGTAAACGTACATGTGCTCATCCTATTTCTTCTTTTGTTTCATATAACCATTTGTCGCCTTCCACATATTCATTCATTGCATCCTTAAAGTCTCTATCCATCCCTAAAACTGTTCATGAGGCTTTGTCTCATCCTGGTTGGTGTGTCGTAATGGTGGAGGAGATGACTGCCTTAGATGATAATTGTACTTGGGATTTAGTTTCTCTCCCTGCAGGAAAGAAGGCTATCGGTTGCAAATGGGTGTTTGCAGTTAAAGTCAATTCCGATGGTTCTGTTGCTCGGTTAAAAGCACGCCTTGTAGCGAAAGGCTACGCACAAACTTATGGCATTGACTATGTTGATACTTTTTCTCTGGTAGCAAAAATGGCATCTGTGCGGTTGTTTATTTCATTAGCTTCAATCAATATTAGCCTTTACATCAACTTGATATTAAAAATGCATTTCTTCATGATGATCTTCAAGAAGAGGTGTATATGGAGCAACCACCAGGGTTTGTTGCTCATGGGGAGAATGGAACGGTGTGTCGCCTTCGTAAATCCTTGTATAGATTAAAGCAGAGCCTACAAGCTTGGTTTGGTCGGCTTTTGAATGCAGAAGAGCAGGTTAGATCATTCAGTTTTTTTTAAGAGATCTAAGGGTGGTGTCATCTTGTTAGTCGTATATGTGGATGCAGGATGATATTGTGATTACTGGTGATGATGCTTTAGGTATCCAATCTCTAAAGACCTTTCTTCATAGTCAATTCCATACAAAAGATTTGGGCATGTTGAAATACTTCTTAGGAATTGAGGTAATAAGAAGCAAGAAAGGAATTCTATTATCACAGAAAAAATATGTACTTGATTTGTTGACTGAAACAGGAAAGCTAGGGGTTAAGCCATGTAGTACCCCAATGATGCCAAACTTACAGCTCATAAAAGATGGAGAATTGTTAAAAGATCCTGAAAGATATAGGAGGTTAGTGGGAAAACTTAATTACCTTACAGCGACTCGACCTGACATAGCCTATTCAGTAAGTATTGTGAGTCAGTATATGTCATGCCCTACAGTTGATCATCGGGCTGCATTGGAACAGATTCTTTGTTATTTGAAGGCTGCTCCCGGGCGTGGTTTATTATATAAGGATTATGGTCATACTAATATTGAATGTTTCTCAGACACCGATAGGACATGATCTAAAGAAGACAGAAGATCAACATCAGGGTATTGTGTTTTTGTTGGTGGTAATTTGATTTCTTGGAAGAGTAAGAAGCAAAATGTGGTGTCACATTCAAGTGCAGAATCATAATATAGAGCAATGGCACAATCTGTGTGTGAATTGATTTAGATATATGAACTTCTTGTTGAGTTGGGATTTGAAATCACCACACCAACAAAGTTGTGGTGTGATAATCAAGTAGCACTTCATATTGCGTCTAATCCAGTATTTCATGAAAGGATTAAATATATTGAAGTTGATTGCCATTTTGTACGTGAGAAAATTTAACAAGGGTTGGTATCTACAGGATATGTGAAGACTGGAGAACAATTAGGAGATATTTTCACAAAAGCATTGGATGGAAGACGTATAGATTATCTATGTAACAAGTTGGGCATGATTAACATATATGCTCCAACTTGAGGGGGAGTGTTATAATTCTATAGTTAGGGTTTTCCATTCTTGTAAATATTTTGTGATATTTTCCTTTTCTATGCTTTGTACACTTGTATATATTCATATCTTTGGTGAATGAATAGAGCATCTGATTCTTTCTCAAATCTAAGAGTTTTACAAATTCCATAATAAACATCCCTCTTAAAGATTTTCTCCTTTGATGCTTGAAAGATTTTAGAATCTGTAAGAACTAGTCCCTATAAGCAGTAGTTCGGGTCCCAAGGCTTGAACAAAAAGTAGATCAATTGCCCTACTGCATTCGAAGTCAACCAACTTTACTGAACAATGAACATGGAAGATAAAATCCAAAAGCAAAATTCTAAGGTAATTGGCCCAGATTGAGAGTACAGGATGTTAAACATCTGTGCTTTTCAATAATCATTCATCAATAAATTCTGAATGATGGGGCAAATAGATTCTCCAAAGCTAAAGCAACAAAAAGTCAGTAAGCCAACTTTGCATTCCTTGTTGGAAAAGAGGTATTTAATGAAAAAAGCATGTTCCCTTGGCAAAACAAAATATCATATTCATCAAAACCATTGGGCAGCTACAGAATATATATGTGCATGTGCGTGCACGTGTGTATACAGTATAAAACTATAATCTACCTGTCAAGGACAAGCAACTAACTTCACGACGAGTATACCTAGCCATTGCCTGCATTTACATTAAATAGACAAGTTATTGCAAGATCATCTAAAGAATATATCTGACAATCATTGATCTGTCAATGGTAAATGATGTATCAGTTACAAACAGATAGTGGATTTAACTCCAAATATTCACTTTTCAGATGGGGATAATCTCAAGCATTGATGTGTTCCTTAGAATGGGGGATAATCAAGGCAGCCAGAAAACGCACCTGCACATCTCGTAATGCAGCAGCACCGTTTGGCATTGGTGATCCATCATCAGAATATATATTCCTGTAAAATACGACAATCAAATACTGGGAGAGAAATTCAAGGATAAGTATAAATAATTTATTTAGAGAAGATGAAAAATCATATTGCTTATTTTCAGTTCAGGGGGCATTTGGATTGTGGTTTATGAACTTTCGAGAAATTTTCTCGATAGATAATTCTTCTCCTCTACCAAACTCTAATGGTGAGAGGGCGGTGCATACCCATTCTTCAGGGGTGCAGTGAAGGGTTCTGTCATGAAACCTTTATCGAATGACAAGACGCCATCCTGTAAAGTAGGGGAACCTCTTGTAGCAAACCGGTGTTTCTAGGCCTTTTTATTTGGGTGGTTGTCGACAAGGAAGTGCTTGTGCCTGACTAGAGCAAAATCATTGTGGTGACTAGAGCAAAGTTATTGCTTTCATAAGACCATTAAATCTTCTTCTATACCTGGCTAGGCATTACCAGATATATGACAAGGAACGAGAGTTGTTATCTCTTTTAATCATATCTAAGATACTTCTAACTCCTCAAACCAAGGATTAAACTATCTGTCAATACATCGATATATCTGTAAATCGAAGAGTTCCATAACAAAAGTAAGGAAACAACTAAATTATTATATTAAATAATTTTTATAATTTTTTTTACATAAATATCCGTTGATATCAATATATCTATAAAATTGAGATAGCAATATCAACGTCTATAATTTAATCATTGCCTCAAACTTATATGCGTTGAGTGGTAAGTTTGTCTATTTAAGTCTGACCGTTGGACTTCAAAAGATCAACCAAAACATCTATCCTCGCCAAAAAGTAGAATGTTGACACGCCGTTAGAGACATTCAATATATTTAGCGTCATGTCAACATTTTGTTAGGTCGACTAAAGTTCAAAAGATCTTAAGGACCATTTAAAACCATTTTACAAACCTTAGCCTTAAGGACTAAAAGTGTCCCTCGAGAAACCTTAGGAACCAAGGATACATCAAACTCAAACCACCTAATGATCAAAAGCATATTTTGCCATTTAAAAAACAACTAAAGGGATTGAGAAAGGCCCACAATGGAAGTACGATACTGGAGTGATATAGAAGGCTATAGTGGTGTCTTGTTTGATCACATGCTCGTGCAATGTTTTCATGGCACACCGTAGTTTTCTTTCTTTCTTTCTTCCATTTTTGTTTTTTTTTTTTTTTTGCCGACACTTAAGTCAATTACATTATTAAGTGTAGTAGGTGATACTATGAGATTCAAGATGGTATGACGTAGGATAGGATGAAGATAGATATCTGCGACAAAAGGAATGGAGCATTAAATGCCATTTTTGAGCTTTAGTGATAGAACATTTGGTGGAGAGAGATTTCAGGCAATAGATTCCAAGCGACTCAATGTTTCAGACAAGAGGTTCATGCGATAGAAGCAAGAGGTTTGAGGTGACTCAACATTTTAGGCGAGGGAAGACATCCAGACAACTACCTAAAACTTAAAATAACAAAAACAAAAACAAAATTAGATTCTAAAATTGCATTAAAAATATAACATCGCACAAAACTTCAAAGTTTACAACTATGACAAAGGTGAAAAGAGGCTTACTTCCATATTACGTTGGGCAGCTCATCTTTTCCAGCTTCTGGAAGCATGGCAGAATCATAAGCAACAATATTTCCATAAAAGATTTTTTCTAAATCTTTCATCCAACGAGTCAAAAGCAAATTGACCTGCCAGTGAAAAATAACATAACATACATCCTCATAAGTAAAGCCTATTTCATGGTAGCATGTACGTATGTGGTATGCGTCAGTCTGCAATGCAAATTTATAACACTCACGGTGCCATTCCTACAGATCTCAGTGTTGCGTTGCAAATAATCTCATTTCAAATAAAGAATCAAGAAAACTAAACATCACACTTTTTATTGCCTATGAAGGAAAATCTTAGGATCAAATTAGGCATGATCTCAACAAGTGCTATCATCCTGGGAAGAACACAAACGACAGGGACAGGAAAACCAAATACAGAAAATAACATTGAAGAGATAAAAAAGAAATTAATGAAAGATAGAACAATTGAAATACAAGCAGAAAAGTAAAACTCACTATATCAAGGAACTCCCTAGTTTCCTCCCTGTGAGCTAAGCTCCTAGTTCTCATTAAAATCCTCTTCATCTCTTCACTATCCTTTCCACCCATTCTAACAAAATCCACAGCTGAGCAAACAAATTTGAAAGCTAGTCGCATATCAACTCAAGGAACCATGTATAGCCTTGTCCTCAAGCAGAGGGAATAGTGAATTATAAAAAAAAAAAAAAGCACCAAAACAGCATAACCTATGTCAACAGAGCCTACAAACATTACCCAATGTCATTCATACAAGGTAAGATCCTCATAAAATATTTCTCCTCCTCTCTTCACTTTCCCCTCCTTTTTTTTATAACAAAACTCACAATAAACAAAGTTTACCCCAAAGCCTAACAAACCTACCAGCAACCGAGCACCAGAAGTAACAAATAAACTCATTGTACAGCTACTTGGGTATCTAACAGGAGAATGTTAAGACAGTAAAATTGTGGGATAAGCGATGCCTTCAATATATAAGAATGATTTGTCGAACAATTACTGTCTTAATCTTTTAAGATGATGATGTTTTTAACTTTTTATCACAGTCACCTTAGAAAAACCTAGATTAATGAATTACAGAGGGTGCATGTACACATAGACATAATATGTCCCATAGAAGCACTGAAATTTTATTGGATTTAAATCTCAAGGAAAATCATGGATGAAAAAGGTTCTGTACTGTTGGTTACAAACCCCAGCTTTAGACACTCTTAGCTCCACATCGTGATTGTAAAGTTCATACACGTATTGCCCGCGCTCAACACCTTCCTTTCCTTCTTCTTTCAGGCGCCGCAGGCAAAGCCACATGTGAAGGACAAGCAGCGAAAATGTTGTTTTAAATGTTTTCTCCAAATTGAACACTGCACATTGAGAAGAACAAGAATACTACATAAGTTTCAAGTTATTGTTGCTATCTGTGAACTGAAAAATAGTCACAAGTATGCCATACTTTAATTTAGGCAACTTATTGTAGCTCCGTTTGGCATAGAAAATACTTTAGGCCTTATCTATGGCCTGTATAAGAAAAAACAATTCAGAGCAAGACACCAAGCTTGGGATACTATTTCTAGGAAGAAAGCTTTTTTTATAGCACAAATACTCGAAATGGCTATATGTTACCATCCAAATCAGATAAATAATTAAATGAATAACAAATATATGGAAAACATTTCTACTTAGTGTAGGTAAACACCCAACTTTTTTTATATATATCTGTGAGTATCCAGGTCACCTTGCATGCACCTCAACTACTCTCATGAGACAACTATTTGGCCCTATCACATTTAGTTTTCAAAGTAACTCATAGAATATTAAATCTTAGGTAGGTGGCCAACATGACTTGAAATCATTCCCTCTACGGCATTCATTATTTTCATAGTCCTTATTGACCATTAGGCCAACTCATTCCCTCTAGGCCCTTTATTGTTTACATCTAGATGTCATGTGAAGAAGATTTGAATCTCCACCCATATAAATCTTGGTTCAAATCCATTCACTAGCTTGCTAAAATTGTCCCAAAGTTGAGGCATTTAATTTAGTCCATTGGTTAGGAAATGACGTATTAGCTAATTGATTCCAAGTAGACATGATGAGTGCCCAGCTTCTTCACTATAATGTGTCTTCACTGCTAGTTGTTTAGAGTGATCATTCATGATCCAACCAATTGCATGATATTGACAATAAGCTTCTTGTCACAGTATACTTAATAATGCATTCCTTTTGAGTCTTGAGGTTTTGTACTAATTCTTTACTATAATTGATTGCAGATTTCCAAGTAAATCATGAATACAAGATAATATTTGTTCACAAGCCTCCGCACTGAGGGAGAGGAGAGGTGGGAGGATAACACTAAGGGAGGGAGAAAGAGTTACCATCATATATGGCAGGTTTATCAACTTGCGAAACAATTCGTCGGTATATCACATTTGCAGCTCGAATATGCTTGCTTTGTTTACTATAAAACAACATCATCCTGAGAAAAAGAAGTTTAAATCCCGCATATTCTGGTTCGTCCATTCTCAATGGTGAATCTTTGGCCAAAGCCAAAGAACAAGGCTTCGACAAAAGCAATTTATCCAAATGCACCTGTTTAAACCAATTATTTCATTTTCAGTCATAGGTTAACCAAGCTGTATACTAGCCATGTAAGTTAAGCAGATGAATCCGTGCTAAATTCCATTTCACGGTAAGATGCCTGAAGAAAACTAATATTAGTTTCATATGCGAAGAAATTACGACCCAATTGCTGACAAGGAGCTTCAGCCAGTTATGTATGTTCAAAAAACACAGGGACTCGAGTGTAACAAACAGCCTTCGAAGAAGGGGATGAGAATATATTGGATTCGTAAAAACAAGCTAACCATAAGAATCATGTGAACCAGACTAACAAATAAATTAACATATACCTCTAAATACTGCATTGTTCTCTAACAAGCAGGAAAAGAGTAAAAAGATGCATGTTGAGAGGATCCCGAGTGTTAGATATAGAACAATCAAGTTGAAGTCTGCACTTCAAACCAACAGATATTGGCCTTGTTAAGAGAGTGATAAACTGGTTTGCCAAAAGTAATGTTCAAAAAACAACTATCAAAGGAAGAGAAAAACACTGATTTCGTAGTGAAAATAAAAGGAAAACTTTTTTTGAACAACAAAACTAGCTTAAATTGCCCCAATAATGATTAGATCGTCTTCTACTACAGAAACTAAAAGCAACCAACAAATTCGATTGACAAAAAAACAAACATCAAAATTGTCGCGCGGAGCTTAAAATTAGTGATGGAAATACCCACCACATGCCCGTCGGATACACCCTTTTCCGAGTGACGGATATTGGGAGCAGCAGCGGCTGCGACTTTGGCGTAATTCCGATGATGACAAACAGGGAAATCTGTACCAAATTTCAAGTTGCTTTCCACTCCAATCCTCGAGAGATGGCGGGTGACTCTGCTCCACTTCGCCAACATTGCTACAGCTACAGTTCTTCGGTTTTGGGTGAAGAAATTGGGTTTACCATATTTAAAATCTACGATTTTTTTTTTTTTTTTTTACGTAAGAAGCCTATTTTTCACTACATATTTTCAGAAATGTCTTTAAATTTGATTTTTTTCAAAAATGTCTTTTTAAGTGTTATTTTTTGACAATTTTACCTTTTTTATATTTATTTATATTTGTTTTATATATTATTTTTCCTATTTTTAAAGTTATTTTAATGATGGAGAGAGAAAATACATTATTATAATGATAGAAAATGCATTTAATATAATTTTTTTCATTTATCAATTGGAGAGAGAAAATGCATTTATTTTAATTTTTTCTATTATCTAATTTAGAAAAAAAAATGCATTTAATTAATTTTTTATTTATTTACATTGGTTTTCACCTATCAATTTATTGATTTTTTTTTTACGGACTAGCGATTATTTTAAATATACCTTAGAACATTTTGTTAGGTATTTGAAACTATTCTAACTAATATATGAAATATGCTACCGTTTATAAATTAAATATTGATTTAATGTTGGACATAAATTACAATATAAACTAATGTATGAAATATACCACAGTATATAAATCTTCGTAAATTTCATTTACACCACAGTATATACATCATAATACAATAAGTCTAGATAAAAAAACACTCGTTAACAAATACGCATACCACAATATATATCAAATTTCCTACAAAAGCTAAAAAAATGCATATATAGCATAGTATATATAAAAAAAATAGGAAAAAATAAAGTTCATCTTCATATGGGGTTTATAATACATAACCCTCCTCTTCATTTTTTCTTCTTCAGCCATGGCGCCACGGATCTCTCTCCCTGTCTTCGTTGATCGAATTTGCTCGCCCCACCATGTCGTCGATTTAATATGCTCAATCTGTCACCTTCGATTCGTCCCACGGCGTCTGTGTCATTGATTCATCCCAAGTTGTTCGTATCATCTCGTGCTAAGTCATCAATTTGTCCCACGCCGTCGTTTACCGCTTGCAACTCACACCACCAGAAGGAGAAAAAATAGGGAGAGGAAGGAGAAAAAAAGGGTCGAAAAAATGGGTGTGAATTATGAATGAGAGAATATATGAAATATATTATTGAAGAGAGAATATATTCATGGAGGAGAGAGAAATAAATAAATAAATAAATATATAAGATAGACACATATTACGTTAATGTCTTGAAATTTTCATTTTTTTACAAAAAAGACCTATTAGTCTCTCTATTTTCACTAATATCATCGACTATTTATAATTTAGTCCTCACCTACGTTATATATATGTGTGTCTATCTTTAGACCTTTTATGTAAAAATCTTTTTTTTTTTTGTGTGTGTTCATTTTAATTGTAAACATAAGTCTATGTCCTGGGTTAATTTATGTTTTACTTATACATATTTTATGTCTATTATATATATTATATATATAATTTAGATCTCCTACTCTACCCTAATAGAATCATAAACTAAAAGGTGTTGTAAATTTGAAAAGCANTTATGTCTATTATATATATTATATATATAATTTAGATCTCCTACTCTACCCTAATAGAATCATAAACTAAAAGGTGTTGTAAATTTGAAAAGCATAAGAATGTGGATATCAATAAAATATAATAAAAAAATAAAAAGAATATTAAAATAAATTAAACATAATATATAAATATATTAAATAAATAAATAACAGAAGTAAATAAAATAAAAATGATATTTATCCACTTTCTCCAATCTTTTTGGATTTTGCCCAATGTACGTATTTCAAAATCCACCAAATGTTACTATTTATAAGAAATTTGGCAAGTAAGCGGTGGATTACATGAACACTAATAATGTGTAATGTTGAGACACATGGACAACACTTTGGGAAATAGGTGCATGACACACGGTCAATGGACACTAAGCATGAGCATCTAATGGACATCCATTACCATAATATTTATAATACTATCCCTTAAATGCCCAATATATATATATGAATATGCATCATTAAAACCTTATGGGAAAAGACCCATTGGAAAACAAATCCTAGTAAAGGAAAAAGAATATATATTTCATATAATATAATACTATTAAAAAATGATACAGTATATTTACTACTCCTCGTGGAAACATCACTTGAGATATTTGAGTCGCCGCATTCCAATATTGTGCATCAATTTCTCAAAGGTTACGGTTGGTGATAATTTTGTAAATGAGTTTGCTAGGTTGTCTTTCAAACAAATTTGTTGTACAATGATATTACCGTTTTCTTCAAGATCATGAGTGTAAAAGAACTTTGGTGAATCCTCATTTAATTTAGGATATGCATATTGTGTTGTCTTCATATAATATCATTGGAAGATTTTTACTATAAAACAAATCACATGTTCTACGAATGTGTTGAGTCATCGATCTTAGCCATACACATTCTCAACTAGTCTCATGAATTGCAAGAATTTCAGCATGATACGAGGAAGTAGCCGTTATGATCTGTTTCACTGATCGTCATGACACAAAATTCTTCTTCATATACAAAGTAAATTGTTTAAGATATAGCTCGTATGGGTTAGATGACTATCATGCATCTTCACAACCAACTAGATCATAATTAGATTTATTAGAATAAAATAAATCAATGTAAACTAATTCTCAAATAAAATGTACTATATGTAACTCTACTCCAATATCCTCCTGTTGGAGGAATATCATATATATGTAACAAAATTACTGAAAAATACTACATAGTGCAGTTTATGAACAAGTCAAGCTATATAAGTGCACTTATTTCTTAAGATTTATGGTTCTTCAGGACCTAACATTTTTCATCATATTTCTAAGATCAGATGATATATCCTTTTTACATCGAGTGAATGAACCACCATAGGTGCTTTCAATGATGTACATAATCCACAAAAGATTTTAATGTATAAATTGATGTAATTCCATTTATGCTTTATTTGTAAACTAAGATAAAATTTTATCATCTTAATTTATTTTTTCAAAAATTCTATTGTCTTCAAAATCTCTTCAGGAGTTTCTGCTCAAATCATCAACATATATTAAATTTCAGGTTGTGATTTATTTATAAAAACATATGGACATATTGGATTGCTTTTATATCCTTCTATCAACAAATATCCACTCAGGCGATTGTAACACATTCGTTCTGATTGTTTTAATCCACATAGCGATCTTTGTAACTTCATTGAATACAATTCCCAAAAATTTGATTTATATGTTTCAGGTACCTTAAATCCTTATGGGATTCCCACATAAATATCATTATCAAGAGATCCATATAAATATGTTGTGACCAATTAAATATCTTAGTTTAATTGCATCCACCACCGAATAATACGTCTCATCATAATCAATATCATGTCTTTGTGAAAAACCATATGCAACTAGTCTTACTTGTGACTTCACTCTATTTGTTTTACAAATACTCCACTTGTATCCCATATGTTTGTCATTCTCTGATGTCTGGACTACTAGTCTTCACGATTTGAAAAATGAGTTTATTTATATTGGATTGTTTCTTTCCACATAAGTCAATCCTCGCTATGTCGATTTTTCATACTCACTTTCATAAATAATATCGTGAGTAATGTTGTATCAAAAATGTTGTCAGCTTATATGGTTTCATAATTTTTTAAGATCTCATTATTATCCTCATTTACTTCAATATTCTTATGAGTACTCATATTTAGGATTTCTTCTATAACATTTATATTCTTAACAAGGTCATTTACTGACTATTTATTTTTCGAGGATTTTTATCTTTGGAACCAAATGATCTATCACGTTTCTGGCGTGTCCCAAACTCATGAGTGACAACTTATTGCATTTCATGGAGCATTTACACTTAGTATATTATGACTTAGTCACTTTTTTAGCATTTATAAATGCATTTGGTAACTAATTTACTATATTTGCAAATGAATTATTTTCTGAACTTTAAGTACACATTGATTTGTACAGGGATCTAAATGAGACAATAACGATGCATTTCATGCAATTTCTTTTTTCAACTTTTTAATTCCTCCCCTGATGTTGGAAAATTTACCTCATTAAAATGACAATCAGCAAATTGTGTAGTTAATACATCACCCATCAAGGATTCAAGATATTTGATAATTGATGGGGAATCATATCCAACATATATTCCCAACCTCCTTTGAGGATGCATCTTAATACATTGTGGTGGAGCAATTGGAACATATACTAAATATCCAAAAATTCTTAGATGAGAAATATTTGGTCATGGTCATAAGCTAATTGTAACGATGAGTACTTATGATAAACTACTAGCCTAATGCGTACAAGTGACACCGCATGCAAAATAGCATGTCCCTATATAGATGTAGGAAGCTTGGCTCTTATAAGCAATGATCTAACAATTAACTGCAAATGTTTCATGAATGATTATGCTAAACCATTTTGTGTATGAACATGAGCTACATGATGTTTAACACTTATCTCAATTGATATACAATGATTATCAAAAGCTTAGGACGTAAATTCTCCAGCATTATCAAGACAAATGGTTTTAATTATACAATCATGAAATTGTGCTCTTAACTTAATTATTTGAGCAAGTAATTTTGCAAATGCAAGGTTTCAACTTGATAATAAGCACACGGATGACCATCTGCTAGATGCATCCATTAATACCAAAAAATAGCTAAATGGTTCAATTTGTGGGTTAATAGGTCCACATATATCATCATGAATTCGTTCTAAAAATGCAGGGGATTCAATTTCCACTTTAGCTTGTGACGGTCTAATTATCAATTTTCTTTGGAAGCATGATAACGCATTTGATTGGAGAATCTTTTGGCTCGTCGATGAGTGTTTATTTGAATTTTCAGTAATTCGTCTCATCATTATAGATCTTGAATGACCAATTTGTCATGTCAAATTTTAAATATGTCTTGATTCACGAACTTCAGGTTCATTGTTGCATATGTTTCAATTACTCATATATGAGTATAATATGATCCTGAAGATAAAACAGGCAACTCTTCCACTATACGTTTTTTATATGAGACAGTAGATATGATATAAAGATACTCCATATTATTCATTCTATCCACTTCAATATGATGAATCATTATAACGTATATCTTTAAAAAAGTAGATTTCTCCTTGATTGACTAATTGACTAGAGAACAATACATTGTCAATTGTAAATTTTGTTCATCTTTATCTAGGAAAAATAGTATTTGCTTTTCCAAAGTTTTCAATTAGGTTTGCAGAACCTAATATCGTATTGACTTTTGCTTCCAGTATTGTCAGTTTGGAAAAATATTTTTTACTTGTAAGTATTGTACGTGTAGTTGCACTGTCTGCCGGACATAAATCTTCTTTACTCATTTTTTAGTCACCCAACATATGAAAATAACCTAGATTTCTTCATTAAAATAAAATAATTATAATAAGAAAGATAACATTGGGAATATACAAAATTTAATATTAACAAAGGAAAAAAAATGAAAAAAAGGACAACATTAATACTAGATATTCTCAAAATCAAAAGAAATGATTGTTATGTCATCGATTGTGCCAATTTTCTCTTCGGTAGATTTGAAAAAATGTGTCACATCCAAATATATTATATTGGATGAGTAAAATATCTCATTATCCTCGTATGCAAAATTTGTTTCTACATTTTCCCCTTTTTCCTTCAGGGAGAATTAATAGAGATCAACTAAGTATTTTGACGTACGACAGTTACATGACCACTGCCTAGTCATTCCACATCGAAAACATTTGTTTTCAACACTTTTTGACCTCTTATCTTGTGGAGTTTTTCCTTTGTAATCATCATTTTGTATGGTTCTTTTGAAATTTGAATAATTGGAACGGCCACCATGAAAAAAGATAATTATTTATTCCTTTACCACGGTCACGACCTCGACCACGATTATTAACATTCACAACATTCACTTTAAGGAATGGTATTACTCCAGTTGGCTGATATTCATGATTTTTCATCAATAACTCATTACTTTGTTCGACTACGAGAAGACATGAAATTAGTTCATAATACTGTTTAAAACCTTTCTCTCGATATTGCTACTATATGAGCATATCCGAAATGTAGAAAAATGTCTTCTCTAACATATTGATTTAAAATTTTTTAGCCTCAAGTGCATCCACTTACGACGAGCTTTATGAAGAAAAAATACTTTTTGATGATCGCATTTTTATGGCATCCAGGTGTATTTGGCATTAAGCATTAATGGCAAATAATTATTACCATCAATATCAAATGCTAAAAATTCTAATTTTATAATATTTTAATAGTAACACTATTACAAAATATTATATTTATATTAGAAATTTAATATACATCAAATATGTAAAACAATATTTAATTTATTAATTATAACAAAGAGAGAAAATCAACATACCTTTAGGACCTACATTTTAGAGAGGAAAACGATATGAGCTCATACTGATAACATGTTGTGAACTTGAGAAGCACAATGGGAACACAAATACCAATAAAATATAATATTAAAATAAATATAATATAATATAAAAATAAATCAAACAAAATATATAAATAAACAAAATAAAATAAATTAGCAAAATCTAAAATAAGAAATTTCTCTAAATTCTCTACTTTCTCCAATTTTCATAGAATTTGCCTAATGTATGTGTATCTTCCAAAATCCATCAAATGCCACTATTTATGTGCAATTTGGCAAGTAGGAGGTGAATTACATGGACATTAATAACGTGTAATGTTGAGAAACATGGACAACACTTTGGGAAATGAGGGCATGACACATGGTCAATGGACACTAAACATGAGCATCTAATGGGCATCTATTATCATAATATTTATAATAAAAAGTATTTTCTATGTTCATTTTCCAAATTTTTTAGTACTTCAAATTTCGTGTTTATTAAATACTTGCATTTTTCACATTTTTAAAAATTCAACAAATTTATTAGACATATTTGAATCTTATACTTAATGTGAATATAATTTCTTTTTATTTATATACAATAGGTTTGTCAATTAAAAAAAAAAACTAATATGTTATAATCATATGCATAAACTTGGGAGTAAATGTGTAATATAATCTTTAGTTTATTTTGATCAATCCACCTTAAATGTGATTATTAATTTTCAACATTTCTATGTTTTTCTTAGCAATACATGTGAGTGGAGGAATTAAACTCCTCACATAAAATTCGATAGTACAAACTTTTTTATATTAGTTAAATCATACTCATTTTGGCCGTAATATTTATATATATGAGGCAAAGCATAATTCAATTGTAGGAGTGGAAACGGTTCGGTTCGGATCGGTATGATGGTTAAACTGAACCGAACTGAATTTTCTAATATGTGAAACTGAACCGCATAATTTGGTTTTAAATTTGATTTTGGTGTTTTTAAAAAATCTATGTTATATATTTTTTTTAAATTGAAAAACGGTTTCGATTCGATTTTAAATTCAATTTTACTCTTATATATATATTATATATATATATATATAATATATATATATATATATTATATATATAGTTAAAAATGGTCCGGTTTCAAATTCGATTTTCGAAATTGAAACTGAACCGAACCGAATTAATTCAGTTTCAAATTTTCTTCAAACTAATCCGAACCAAAATTTTCAATTTGGTTCGGTTTGGTTTTTTTTAGAATAGGTAATATTTATTATACAACAAAGGGGATCCCACAGCTCGAGATCAAGGCATCAAAGCAACAAAGCATAAGCAAAGACAGGGCAACAAAACCAAAACAAAACTAACAGGATAAGACCATAACAAAACCAACACATAAACGCAAACTCGCAAACCACCAAGGTGAAAGACAGATAAAAGAACCCAAAACCCCACAAAATAAGGGCTACAACAAAACAGAGAACAACATGAAGTTCAAAAAGAAAAAACATCCGTACACACATTAGATAAAACCAAGAAGGTCAACCCACCGGGAAGTAGCACAAGCACGAACCGTAGAGACCATAAGGTGAACCAGGGCAGACACTGACCTCGGTCGACCTCCATGCAGCCGCCAATTATGCTCCTGCCAGATGTAGTATATGGAAGCACATCAGAAAACACGGAACAACTTACTACGCACCCCCTTACCCGACCCCACTCGATACAACCAACATAACTCTATATCTCAACTAGCCACCCGATGCGTCGAACCCAACTGACACAACACACTAGACTACACTTCTCTCCCAAATCCACACTCAAAAAATAAATTATCCCACGACTCCACACCCTGTCTCTTATACACATCTGGATAATCCCCCATCCAAAAAATACCAGCCCAAGACACCCTAGGACGACGAGGACATATACTCTCCTAAGCACTAGCGATAGAAAACCGACCACTAGCATCCGACACCCAAACCCAATAATCCTCTCCCCTCACCCTAGGCCCCACTGCTTGGATAAAATCCTAGATCTCAAGCAGCTCCCAAGACACTGTAGGCCATCTCCAACCTCCTTCACCATCCATGAACTCCGACAACTGCACTTCCATCATGAACCACCGTAAACCGATATGAGTCCAAAATCGCACCCCCCGGCAGCCAAGGATCCCACCAAACAAAACAAGACCGTCCATCGCCAATCATCAAACGAACCAGATTCTTGAATCTATCTCTACTTCGCAAGATAGCCCTCAAGCACAAAGACCTCCCAACCTCACCTCGATTTTTGCGGTTTGAATGGTTACCCTTATTCAATTGACATATAAGTTATTCAGTTTGAAGCCAGGAGTTCCATCCCCATCTCACATATTATAAAATTAAAAAAAAAACATTTTTATATGAGAGTCTGGATTTACACTCACAAATTTTAGGTTTAAATCAATAAAATTATTAGTTTTGAATTTTAGTTTTAATTGATAATTGATTACCTGTAGAAATACCTATATTATGTAAAACAATTAGAAAAAAACTTTGAAAATGCGACAGCTTGATAAAGAATTCATATAAATAATTATATCACGTGATCACACACATAAAAATTCTCACTATCTACGAATGATATAAAAATCGTGCCTTTTGGGTGCAGGAAATCTACTTATGTGGTCTCAAGGAATTCACAATGCCAACATTAGAATCACATAGTTGAACAAGTTGGTAGCCTTATATGATAGAGGATGACATGACGTATGAGTGGTGGAAGTTAAATCAGAGACCAAGTTGGTAATTTGATATGAAAGCTTCACGGTAGAGCCAATGAACTTCTTACACGGAGCAGGCGGCGCATTAGGGTATGGAAATTAATGCGCCTTATTAGCATAATCATTAATGAGAGAATAAAAAGTTGCTCCTTGATGCCTATAAATACCCAATGAGATTTTCATGCAAAGGAGAGGATGGTTGATAGCCAAGAGCCAAAACATTGGAGAAGACTCTGCCCAAATTCTTACTTCAAAAACACTTTCTCTTCGAACCCTCGTGAAATCTTAAACGAAAGCTTAGGATTTCTCTCTGGAAGCAAAAGGGGAACCTCACTTTCAATACACTCTTTATGAAGCAGTCGTCTACAGAATCAGAAGAGCAAGGAATTGCATACAATGACTTGATTCTCTATTTATATTTTCTTGCACAATTGTTATTTATATTGTGTAAAACGTTGAAAGACTCTTGTTTCTCAATATGAATACATCTACTTTATCTTTTATCCATCTTCTCAACTTTTACGATGAACAACTAATTTCTTTATGGGCTGAGAAATATTGCAGCTAACATGAACTAAGTAAGGCTTAATCATGTGTTCAACTTGTTTTATATATGCTTTATAAACTACTTGAATAAGTCGAAAGATTATTCCAAGTAGCTTAAATCTAGGTTTGAAAAGGCCAAAGATTTAGACCTCATAAAATAAAAAGAGAGCATCTTTAGAAATAAAGAAACATCTTTTACATCAAACACTCATCGCATGCATCCTAGAGATAGGATATGGTGGCTAAATACATTGAGAAGTGTAGGTTGTAATTTTTTAGTAGCTTGCTTGTGCATTTACTTAGAAATGATAGTGGATATTTTTCTGAACCCTACCTTTATTCATTCGAATCTTGTACTTCTCGCATAGACTGTTTCATTTATGATTGTGATTTCCATCACACTCATCACTTACGATTGTGATTTCCATATAATAGGATCCAAATTATCACATATCTAGTAAACAACTCGTGTCAAGATAGAAACAATATTTGACAATGCATATATAGAATGCAATCCCTGAGTAAGACCCTAGACTCACCATAATTCCAGTTGGATTTATACTTGAGTCTAACTAGGTAAAACAACGCGTTAATAAAACATCACATAGCACTTACTCCACCGCATATTTTAAAATGAACCAAGTTTTTGGCACTGTCACTGAAGATTGTGGTAATTAAGTGCACTAAGATGATTGTTTTTTTATTTTCACAAGTCTCGATTTTTGGTGTATTGTACCCTTATCTGTGAAAAAGGTACCAACGTTTTATGAGCGAGGAATCTACACCTAAGCTTGTATATGACCTAGAGATCAAAAGGACCTTTCACAAAAAAAGAAGAGTAAATAAGAAAATGACACAATGGAATAGGGCTTAAAGTATGCCAGATCAACAAGATAATCCAGAGGAGCCACATGCTGTAATCAATGATAATGAAGATGCTCTCGCCAACCCCATTCTTCTAGCTAATGATCGCAATAGACTCATCAGGAACTATGCTTCGCCAATCCTATATGATTTCTCACTTGGGATCATGTGACCAGCACTATATAGTTCCAAGTTTGAAACAAAACCTATTATGCTCCAGATGATTCAGATAGTTGGTCAATTGGAGAAAGACGAGGCAAAGATTCCCATGCTCACTTGAGTAGTTTCATTGAAATCTGCAGTACATTTGTATTCCCCAACATTACTCTTGAATAAGTTAGGCTCACCTTGTTTCCATTTTCTTTATGTGACGATGCTAGAAAGTGGGCCTATTCACTTGAACCTGGTGAAATCACATCGTGGGAACAAGTCGTGGAGAAGTTTATGAAGAAATATTTTCCACCTACAGAAAATTAAAAAAGGATAAGGGCAATCACAAATTTTTACAAGAAGAAAATGAAACACTAAGCGATGCACGGGCAAGGTTCAAAAGACTAGTAAGAGATTGTCCACATAATAGACTCCCTAATTGTTTACAAATTGAGATTTTCTATTATGGCCTGAATTCAACAACTCAAATTGTTGTAAATGCTAGTGCAGCAGGCGGTTTGTTGGACAAGACTTATGTTGAAGCTAAAAATATCCTTGATCGCATTTCAAAGAACCATGAGGACTGAAAAGAGAGTGAATATGGTTTAAGATCGAGTGAGAGAGGGCAGAGCAATGATGCCATCGCATCATTACAGATGTAGATGAATGAGATGACTAGCTTATTGTAAGTGATGACCATGACAAAAACTGGCCTAAAAAATTGGCAGGTGAATATGGTTACCCAAATGGCTAATGAGAATTGCATTCTCTGTGAAGAACCTCATTCATTCATGGTATGCCCAATAACCTATAATCTGTCTACTTTGTAAAAAATAATCCATTTTCAAATACCAATAACCCTAGTTGGCGAAACCACCCAAATTTTTTGTAAGGAGGAAATCAGCAAGCACATGCCAACCATCACAATGCCCCTAGAGATGGACCACCTAGACTCCATCAAAGACAAAATGGGCATCAACAGGCATCAAACTCATTGCAACAACCAGCAACTTCACCTTTAAAAAATATGTTAAAATAATACGTACAGAAAAATGAGGCGGTTTTACAAAATCAAGCGACATCCATTCGAAATCTTGAAATTCAATGAGGCAGATTGCTGGAGAGTTAAAAAAACATACCACGAGGCTCATTGCCAAGCAACACTAAAGTCCCTTGCAACACAGGAAGTTCAGGCAAAGAACAATGTCATGTCAATGTCATGCAGTGATGTTAAGAAGTGATCGCATCATGAAAGAAGATCCGAAGAAAAAATCAATCAAGCTTACGAATGAAGCACAAAAATATCCTTTTGATGAACAGTCTGACACACAACCAATGCAGTAACCATGAATACTATCTTATGAAAGCCAAGAGGAATGTAGAGACTCATTTGCAATAACTTCTACTTCGAAAGCATCAAACGAGGTACAACTCCCTCCATACACATAAAGATTGGGAATAAGAATGATGGAAGCCAATTCCAATGCTTCCTCGGAGTGTTAAAGCAATTGCATATTAAAACTCCAATCATTGATGCGTTGAAGCATATGTCATCTTATGCCAAATTCTTAAAAGATATCATATCAAAGAAAAGAAAGATGGGAAATTATGGGATTGTCGCATTGACACAAGATTGTAGCTCCATTATTCCACAAAAAATTATAGATCCGTGGAGTTTACCATTCCTTGTTCCATTAGAGGAGTTTATATAGGGCAGGCTCTATGTGACCTTGGAGCCAACATCAATCTTGTGCCATTATCAATCTTCAAGCAACTGAGAATGGGAGAACTTGCACCCATCACGATTACATTGCAACTGACAGACCATTCTTTGGTACATCCAGGGGAAAAACTAGAGGATATGCTTATGAAAGTGGATAAATTCATTATGTCAGCTGGTTTCATTATATTAGACTACGAAGCGGATAAAGATAACCCATCATTTTGGGAAGACCTTTCCTATCAACAAAAAGAACCCAAAGTGATGTGCATAGAGGTGAAATCACATGCAAGTTAATGGCTAGAAGATGAAGTTTAACATTCTTAAGGCGATGGAATATCATGATGAGATCAATGCATGTGGAACAGATGACTTGGAAGAAGACTAGCCTTGTAGGCTGGAATTTGAAATCAACGAGGAAATGGACTTGAAGTATGAGGCAAATGCAACATTTGAATTCTATTATATGATAAAAGAGATATAAATGAATTTTGAACCCTTGGGATAAGAAAATTGAGAAGGTAAATCAAGCATTCGCTTGAACAATTGCCAATTTTAGTTGAAAGCACTCCCTGCCCACTTGAAATATGCATTCCTTGCTAAGAATGGTACTTTACCTGCCATTATTTTAGCAACACTCTCAGAAAGGGAAAAAAAAGATGCTCTCTTCAAGGTTTTGAAGAAATACATTAAGCGATAGGATGGACCCTAGCTGATATCGAGGGAATCAGTCCATCCTATTGCATGCATAAAATCAGACTCGATGATGGAAAAGGAGGTTCTGTTTAACACCAGCGTTGGCTCAACCCTGCAATGAAGGAAGTTGTCAAAAAGGAAATCATTAAATGGTTGGATGCAGGGAGTATTTTTCCTATCTCAGATAGCACGTGGTCAGTTCCCTGCAATGCGTCTTAAAAAAAGGCAAAATGACTATAGTTCCCAACCAAAACAACAAACTAATTTTGATGCGTATGGTTATGGGTTGGAGAATATGTATGGATTATAGGAAGCTCAATGCAGCTACTAAAAAGGTGTTGGGATTGGTGTCTTAATTCTCCCGTAATCTCGTTGTTTGTAATATACACATTGTTTATGAATAAAATAATTGTTATTTCATTCTGGCATTTACTCATATCCAACAAACAAAGTTCCATAGTTATCTTATGTAAACTTAAGCATGTATATGCGATATACAAGTGGATCATGCCTTAAGTGATAACCTAAATAGGTCTGTAGTATAAGGATTAAGGAGGGATTCCTAATCCTGGTGACACTACAGATACGCCCCGCTTTGTAGGGGATTGCAAATGTTGTAAACTACTACAGATGGTAGATCCTGCCCATTCATGAGGAGACGTGCGAGCGGGGGTGTCCTATACAAAAAGTTTGTATAAGACCGAACCACGAGATGACTAGTCTCTATATATAACGCCGTTAATACTGGAGACTTACATCTCACCTAAATGACCATAGGTGTGACCTCAATCCTGAGTCTTTTAGGAACTTCTGCCTTTGAGAACGATCCTTTGATTAGTATGGATGAGAGTGGCGAGATTGCCAACTCAACATGCCTATCTTTTTAGAGACTTGTCTGATTTGGGAGCTGGGAACTCAGTTACATAAGATGGAATTTACTCTTTCCCCGAAGTAGGGGTAAGTAGATAGATTGCTCCCTTAAGGGCTGATTTCGGGGCTTAAACATAGTGACCACAACTTCTCTTTGGAAAAGAGGACTCAATCATAATAGAACAATAACTTATGTTCATTAGAGGGACCAGCGATACTTAAGGAGTTAAATGTAACTATAGGGGCATAACGGTTATTGACCCAGTTGTACTTACGAGCGATCTGTGAAGGGTTGTCGTACAGTTGATTGGTTAAGATAGACACATAATATATCTATGTTAAAAAGAGTTCAGCTATCGATCTTTAGTAGAGTGCCTGACAGTTAACGGATGGTGGATCCCGTGACTAAAGAGTTTAGTCAGTTATTCACATACCGTTGGAGCTTCGAGCTACAGGTCCATAAGGTCCCCTTGGTAGCTCAATGGATTCAAGTTGAGAATTAGTTCTTGGTGTTGATTTGAAATGTTCAAATTGACAATAGATAATTTGATTATATATGATATGATCGGTGTGGTGTATGAGATACATCAAGTGAAGGGTTAATATAAATGAGATTTACATTAAGTGCCATGGAATAGAAAAAGAGTTATGGTTTGTATGTTTCATGAGATGAAATATTAAAACTATAGGTTAAATATAGTATGATAAGTTGGTAATCATTTATTTATAATAATATTAATTATTTGATAATTATCTCTTTTTATCTAATAACCAATTAAGTGGGAGGTTATCGATGGTTTCATGGTAACCATGAGATAAAAGGAAAAATGTTTTTCTAATTTTAGTAATATTGATTTGAGATTTCCAATCTCGGAAAGTTTTCACGAAAGGTTGTGAAGTAAATTTGATTTACTAAACGATAGCTTGGAGAGACTAGACAATCGTGGAGTGTTCCTATACGATAGACACTTGCTAAACGATCGCATAGCTTTAGCTAGATGATCGCATAGCTTTTGATAAACGATTGGGCATCGATCTATACGATAGGCTTTGTCATCTCCCATTTGCTCAATCGTTTACACAATTGTCCTCCTCTTTCCTCCTCCGATCTTATCCTCTAACCAAGTCCACATAGAGTGCACACTCTGGATTCTCATACGTCACACCGAGAATATCGAGGTAACCTTCTTGGTGGGGTCATACTCAACTCGACACAGTTAAGGTTCTGTGGTGGCCGTTCGTGGTGTTTGGGGTGTTCGTGATCTTGGAGATCTTTGTTGTGATCGTGTTGTGTAGTGATCAAAGTGTTCAAGCGTTCGTAGTTATCGTTTTGCTATGATCAAGCATTCTTGATCGAGGGATCTTGAAGATGAGTCTTCAAAGGTATGGTTAATTCCTTCCCTTAATCGTGTAGTAAAACATGCTATAATTTCTTTTTGGTGCATAGCCTATTGTTTCCATTTATGACTGTAATTGTGTATGTTCATATTTGATTGAAATTTGGAAAGATTCTTCCACTGCTCATGGAAATCGTCATGTCTGATTTCCTTCAAAAAGGTCACTCTTCCCCGCCATTTATTGATCAGATGTTGGATAGATTAGCAGGGAACGACTTCTTTTGCTTCCTAGATGGCTATGTGGGGTACAACCAAATCATGATTGCAACTAAGGATCAAGAAAAAAAAAGCTTTCACTTGCCCCTATGGGACATTCGTCTTTCGGCGCATGCCCTTCGGGCTATGTAACACTTCAAGCACCTTTCAGAGGTGCATGATGGCCATATTTTCTTATTACCTTAAAGATTCAGTTGAAATTTTTAGGGATGATTTCTCAGTATATGGCAAGACATATGAAATATGTCTGGCAAATCTTGAGAACATTTGGAAGAGATGTGAAGACACCAACCTGGTGTTCAATTGGGAGAAATGTCATTTCATGGTGACCGAAGGAATTGTGCTTGGGCTCAAGGTGTCTAAATCCGGGTTGGAAGTTGACAAAGCCAAAATTGATGCCATAGAAAAATTGACACTATCTACCAACGTGAGAACACTTCGAAGCTTCCTCGGACATGTTGGATTCTACCACTGATTTCTCTAAAATTTTAAGACTGTCGAATTTGCTGTTGGAAGTAAATAGACCTTTCGAATTTGATCTGAATTGCTCAAGAGCATTTTAAACATTAAAAGAAGCACTAATCAAAACACCTATTTTGATCGCACCAGACTGGTTAAAACCATTCGAATTGATTTGTGATGCAAATGATTATGAAATAGATACAACTTTAGCCCAACGCAAGGACAAAGTTCTCCATCCAATTGCATATGCGAGCAAAATCCTCAACAGTTCACATGGGAATTATACAACAACCGAGAAGGAATTGCTCGCAGTAGTGTTTGTTGTGGAAAAAATCAGATCGTATTTGTTGAGATCAAAGGTAATCATTCATATGGATCATTCAACCATCAAATATCTTATGACCAAGAAGGACGTGAAGCCGTGATTAATCAGATGGGTATTACTCTTGCAAAAATTTGATATTGAAATCATTGTCTGCAAGGGATTAGAAAATATAGTTGCATATCATCTGTCGCGACTTGAGAATGTTGAGTGTGATCGCCGCCAGCCAAAAGTGAATGCTTGTTTTTCTGATGAAACAATAATAAAAGTTGATTAATTCTTTGTTGCATTTTATGCTAAAAAACTCGTAGATAGTAAATGTTATCAATTGACTGTCATTGATGATTCGTAAGATACGATGAAATGAGTAAAATCTATGAGGTTATAACGCTTTATTTTATCTGGTAGAACCCAAGTGCAAATTTAACTAGAGTCCTAGTAAGTTCAAGGTCAAACTCAGGGATTGCTTGTAAATGTATGGTGAAACTAAAAATACGATCTTAATGCAAATCAAAATGTTCAAACAAGGGGTTGATTGGATGTATTATTCTAATTCTAAATTTTATGCGATGAAAATTATGCCCAAGTGAAACAGTGTCGATTATGATTGTTGGTGATAGATATGCGATGACGAGGTGGAGAAGAATTTTCACTAACACTTCCTAAGCAATTAAATGGATTATGCATTCAAGCGATGCACTCCATGTTACGATCATCACTTCTCAGTGTATCTGGCCACATTATCTTATCTCTAAGATGCATGCGATGAGTGTAATGTGCAGAAGGTATACTTATTTCTAAAGAACACTCCTTCTTGTTTTATGAGTTCCAAATCTAAATTCTTTCAAACTCAAATTAAATTTACTTAGAACAATCTTTCAATTTATTCAAGTAACACATATAAGCATACATAAAACAAGTTGATCGCATATTACTCATGCTGCTTAGTAGTGTTAGCTACATACTTCTCAAGCCATTAGACAATTTAGCTATGCATAATAGTGATGGATAAGATAAACAAAAGATAAAATGAATATGTATTCATATTGTAAAGTTTGAATTTGTCAAAGTTAAAATTATGATGCAAATACACTTTAAAAGAAAGAAAGAGATAGAGAATTAAGTCGTGGTGTGCAATGTCTTGCTCCCTCCGACTCTACTGGCAACTGCTTCACTCAGATTATCGAACAATGGTATCCCTCTTTTTCTTTCACAGGAATCCTAAGTTCTTGCTAAGGTATTTCTATGGCAGAATGGGAAGGTTTTTTAGCAGAGTTTTCTTCTCAGAATTTCTTTCATCTTTCTGTATATATCCTACATGGTGATTACATGGGTATTTATAGGCGTCTGAGGAGGCTTTTCTTTTCTCTCAGTCATGATTGTGCTAATGAGGTGCATTAAATTCCATACCCTGACACGTCGCCTGCAACACATCAGAAGTTCATTGAATCTTCAACGAAGTTCTTTTGTCAGCCACTAACTCAATCTGTGATTTGACTCCCACCACCCATGTCATGTTTCATCGTTATAGCTGGTTATGCGATCATATATTTGTATCTGATAGCCCTTGCTTAATCGCATCAGTGAATGCTTGGTTCATACGATCATGTGTTCATCTGGTTAACGAGTTTTCTGCATAAAGATAGGAATATCAGCCTGTAATTCAGATATATCAAATGTTGAAATTGTATCATCGCATACTTCGATTTTTGTATGAATTCTTTGGTACTAGTGTCGTAATTTCATATCTTTTTCCTATTCTTTTAAATGAAAGAGATACAATAACTTGTATTTCTACAAGTTATCACACCCCCAAATTTAAAACAATGCTTGTCCTCAAGCATATACTTTGGATTTCCTAGATTTTACATCGCCTTAATTAGTTGCCTAGACCCCTCAACGTGCTTAACCCAGTTTGCTAGTCCATAATTTTCTTGAATTTTATCCCCTTTTCTTCTAAATTTATTTATAATCTTTAGAAGCTGCAAGCTTATTCTTAAAAAATCCTCTACTCATTTCTAAGACAATCTCAGATTTTATTTCTTCAGAAATGAGGGTTTGAACAAGATTAAAAAAAAAAACCATTGTTATTTCTGCTGTGATCTTGCGTCGATCCAAACGTTTGGCCTTCGTTTTGGCTTGCTCCCACGGGTGTCAGTGATCTTGCGTCGCTCTTTTCAATCTAAACTCACGACTTATGACTTTTTATGGCAGTGGAGTTGTGATAGCACCGAAAATCTTGGAGGTAGAATCCTAGGTCGTTACTATGTTTAGTGTGTTTATTTAGTGATTTTATAGGTATCGAGCATCTTGGAGTCAGAATTTATCACTACGAGCTATTTGGAGTTAATTTGGAGCAATTAGAAGCTAATTTGAGCAACCGGGCTTCAAAAGGATGTGAACGAATAAAAATGCCCTAGACGGAGTGTTGCAACAATCAAACGAGCGTTGTGTAATGCTACAAGTCAATAGATGATCATTCTAGAGCACAAAGTAGTGTCGCGACGCTCCAGATTATGACTGATGGACGCGGCGCAAGGCTCGCAATGTCGATTTTTTATTTATGGTAGAAGGGCCGACCTCCGATTAGCTCCTAAGCCGATTTTCTCCCTTTCTCACCTCTCCACTTGTATTTTTCTCCGTTTTTCTCCCCATCTCATGTAACTAATGGAATGATGTTGGGATTTTTCTTCTCCAACTCCATGGGAAGGTAAATTCTAGCTATTTTCTTGCTTTGAGAAATTTGGAACGATGTAATTTTTTGGGAGTTTTGTTTGAGTGTAATCTTTTTGTTTTTGTTTATGGTTTTCAATTTGATTTTTGTGTTTTATGAATTGAATGGTTTTATTATTGATTGAAAACCAATGATTTTGTTGTGTCATTTTAATGCTTGGAGATTGGCTTGTAATATGTGACGTGAAATTGTAGGTTAACCTAATTGGAAGCAATAGGTTAGTTAGGCTTGCGTTTCATTAGGCATGATATATGATGCCTAAAAAGAATAGTATTGCTCCTATCAACCTAGAGAGAAATTGTATTGAATGTTTGATTAGACGTTGGAAGTCGAACACTCATTCTAGTGTTAACCCTAAAATTAAATGTGATTCATTAATTTGTATGGAGCATCATTTTTTATGCATGTTAATTAATTAGGTAATTATAACCATTGATTGGGATTCCAATCAATTGGGCTAGACATAATCAAGAAACTAAAATTACATTTAAACAACTCGATAAACAAGAATTACGTTAGTCAATTCTGATTCCCTTAAGCTAGATTGTTTCCTTTAATTGCATTTTTATCTTTTATTTTCTCGCATTTTATTTTCATGCACATTCAATTATCAATCCATACCAATCCCTCCCCCATTTACCACTTTAACTGAAAAGGAGCTTCGATGAACTAATCTTCCACGCTTCCTTGAGGTTCGACCCCAGACTTGCCGCTTGTACTACTAGGTAATATTAGTAGTTCGTTCGGTGATTTATAAATTGTATTTGTGTAGCAAGGGTTTACGGGCGCGGGTAAACTCGACCCTGCCATGTTGTGATCAATTATTTCTTGGGTTAATCTCGATTCTTGCCTTCGTTTGGGCTTGCCCCCACGGGTGTCCTGTGGACATCTAACTATGAGCCAGTTTCGATCTCAACACCTTTTTTTTTTTAATTTTATAGAGGATGTGTTCAAGGAGATTAACAAATTTTGAAAGCTTTTATGTTCACAAAAGTTTTTCCCATCCTCACCCCCAAATTTAGAGGGCAGTAAGGTCCTCATTGCTGGAGAAAAGAATTATGCGATGGAATTAGAAAGCTATTGTAAAAGAAGTTTGATGTAAAGATTGCATGCTTACTGAATCCTAGAAATAATTTCAAAGGAAAAAGAATCCTAAAATTTAATACTGATGTCAATTTAGGCATTAGTGTTAGAGTATAATTTCATTATTAAGGTCATTATTGGCAAACAACAAGGCAATAGAAAGTTAATAGGCGATTAAAAATATATGCGTGATGCAAACAAAAGAAAAGGCACAAAAGATAGACAAAATTCCATCAAATTTATATTCAACCATTGAGGCGATGATACAAGAGAGTGAAAGTGACATTAAACTAAAATAAAACAAAAGAAACAAGGAAAGACACCACCCTTAAATTTAATTTTGTCCTGTATTGTTGTTATGATCTCGCGGTGGTTTTCATTGGGAAACTGCAACAGGCTCTGGAGATGCGGGGGAATAGGTGGCACCACCACGAGGCGAGCGACGACATTCTGAAAGAATTTGATCATATAATGTAATTGGTCGTGCTACCTTTGTGTCAGCTGTCGTATGAAGTCACACATTATGCTCTGCTAATCTTAAACAAACTCCTTCAACTCGTTATGTTGTCTAATGAGTTCGTCTTTTTGTTGCCTTAGCTCATTCATTTGTGTTTAAAGTGATTGTTGTTGCCGCGATAGGTGATCTATACCCCCAAAATTTGTTCATAGAGGTCATCATGAAGGAATCTGTATAATTCCTCTTCAGGGTCGATCCCTTTAGATTCATTTGCTTGATCATGCTGCATTTTTTCACCAATCTGACGCTCACTATCCTTGCCAATGCCGAAGCCAGCGCCTATTTTAGTCCTAAGCGATGGCAGGCTTGGGTCATCAGTAATGACATATGGAGGGCTATCAAATTTAGGGGAAGGTGGTGGGCTTGGTAATTGGGATACAAGGGGAAGGATAGGAAGAGGTTCATCTTCAGGACCCGGTGGCATTGATTTTCAAGCGATTGAGGGCAGACATTGAGATCAACGCTCAGTTTGAGAGATTCGAGGTCTGGCTGGGGTGGTGTAGATTTTTCTATTTGAGACGAGGGTAGCACTCTTTCTTCAACCTATGACATGATAGTCACTTTTCTTTTCTTTTGCTGCGAGGATTCTAGGGTCGTATAGGGATGAAGCTGCCACTTCATTTGTGGCTTAGATTAGATGTCTGTTTGTGTTGGCAACCTCATTAGGCGATGGAGGGAATTGCTCGTCAGTGTACTTTTCACCACCATATCTTCTTCTTCTTCAAACCATCCTTGAGCTATGCAGAGCTCAATGATGAGTGAAGAGAAGAATAGCTGCCCCCTGGCCTAGAGAAGAATGACCAAATTTGATATGCGATAAAGCAACCAACGTTGATAGGGATTAGTCACATGATACAAAAAATGGCCATCACTCTTTCTCTGGAGATCAAATGGTCATGAGTTGTGGGAAGCAACTTTCTTTTAATGAAGTACAACCACACGTTGGCTTCTAGCGTTAGGTTGTGCGGTGACAACATCTTGACCCCTTTTGTTGAGACGCTCCATTTCGTCCCAAGCAATGTGTCACACCCCCTTCCAGATTACCCTCTTAACCTAAAAGAGGATATGACCGTGGTAGTTACTAGCCCTGCTGCCAGCGCCCACCACTTTAGCCCTCTAATCTAAATGCCAACCTTCTAAACATTAATAATGTATGAATATGGAACGCCTCCCTAAAAGTTCAACAAACTATTATTTAAACACATGCATACAGGTATGATATAACATCTAAGGGGAGAAACATTCACGGATGTGCCCAAACATCTCTAACAGAGCCCTAGTCCCTCTCAAAAGATGTGTACATAAATAGATCAACAACCTAAGTCCTCTTAGTAAGCCGAGTCTTTTAGTGGCAAGCAGCAGCAGGATCAACCCTGAGGAATCTGACCGCTACCTGAGAAGGGAAAACACAGAAATTTCGTGAGCTAAAAGCCTAGTGAGCGACTATAAAATCGTATAACATTATGAATTACATTACTATAAACATGAAAATATACTAACGAGTATCTCAAGCAATTGTCTCTAATGTAGCTTTAAACCATTCTTAGACATCATCAAACATCATTATTCCCTAGTTGAGAACGAGCCTAAATGCTCTAGCTCCCAATGTTTATTACCGACCAAGAGACCCATACTTTGGCCTCTCATTCAAAACTGCCTACGTGCACATGGCCATACTAAGTACCGTCATACCTTAGGAACTTTCACTCAAATACCTTCTCAAACCTGTCCTTCAGCATCGAGCTACTAAGATACCTTCTCAAATGTCCTTCGGTATCAAGTTGGTCAGGTACCTTCTCAAATGTCCTTTGGTATCGGGGTATTTTATAGCATCAAGTTAAGTTCCATTGCCTATCATCTACACAAGAACTCATTTTCTCATAGCCTTCCTCTAGGAAGTAAATTTCAACATTAGAACTTAACTTTTGTATTGACTATATGACATACCTTGGTCTGTGCTACACATATACAAGCCGGGAAACATGTGTTAAGTTATTCTCTAACCATTTGTTGCTTTAAGGAGTATAAATTCATCATTCATGTCACTGTAACTTACTTGATCTTCTATGCATAAGTACTGGAGACATTAATTCACTTAGTCACTCACCGCTTGTCAAGCTCTTAATGGTTTATATGCCCCTTCTAGCTCTTCTTGGCCTGAAAGGACATAATTTCCAATTAAACTACTTGAAATTCTTAGTAAAATACCTCAATTAATTCATTTATTAAAGAAACTTTCATCAACAAAGACAGTTTTACTGGCGAGATCCCCATGAGCGAGGTTGGCGAGATCCTCTAAAGCGAGATCAAACTTTTCCTAACAAACTTCCAGCGATACTCACCTTACCAACGATACTCAGCCCAATTCCTAGCGAGATTTCCTTCTAGAGCGAGATCAATGAGATCCTCTAGTGCGAGATCTACGAGATTTCCTTTATAAGCGAGATCCTCATCCCCATATCTCGTTATAACTCCCACAGTGAACTGTTTGTTTGTTCTTCCCAAGTTGCTGTCTGCTTATGCACTGATTCCCTATTATAATTTCAAAAATTCATAACTCGAAATCCAGAGCTCTTTTCAAGAAACTTCATTCTACAAACTTGTTTAGAATTGAGTTAACGTTCTTACCTTAAACTTTCAACCAAGAATTTCTTAGTTTGGTCTGGAACTTCCAATATTCACCTCGGGCCCTGATTAACCCAAGATTCTACCTTCTCTGTACTTTCTTCACTTCTTGTTCTTCTCCTTATGCAATCTTCCTCCGGAAAGACAACCTTGTAAACTAGATTCTCTCAGTTTTTGAATGGCACCGATTTCACTAAATTTTCTCATGTCAAATGCCGAAACCCTGCTTTTGAAGTTCTTCTTCCATAAACTTCCCGCCGCTTCCAGAGTTCAAGGGTTAACTGCCATGTCACTCCTCATTTAATACGTTTTTCCTTCCCTTCCATCATAATTCCTATAAATAAACATGAATTGCTACTTGGAATATATATATATATATATATATATATAACAGTCCTTTGACTAAACATGCTTATCTAGAAAACCTAGAGTTCAGGGTTTACACAGTACTACCACCTTCAGCACTTCTTTTTGTTCTTCAGGTGTTGGGCTATCGATTATTCCATTTCCTTCGACGTTAGGAATGTCTTCCAAATCATACAAGTGATCAATCTTCTTAACGTCGAATTCAATTGTAGATTTCTCAACGTCTGCTCGTATCGCTCAGAGTGAGGCTTCCCTTCGTAGAACGTGGTCACTACAGATTGCTTGACCGTTCTAGCCTTTTCACAAAACCTCTCCAACCCAATGTGTTGATTGTATTTATGATGAAAGGTGATAGAGGGGTGCTTTTTGGGAAGAATCCCAATGGGGGCCTCTTCTTTGGAATTCTTTCTTCCTTTACCGCAAGTGCCTTTCCCTTTTCCTTCTTCTTTGTCATCGCTTGCTTTTTCACTTTTTCTTTTCTTGTTCCCTTCTTGTTCCCTTCCATCTTATATTTTTCAATTTCTTTCTTCTTTCTCGCCTTCTCCTCCTTCAGCAACCACTTTCTTCCTTTATCTTTTTCAAATTGCGCTTAATACGTTGAGCCTTTTCTTGCCTGGCTCTCTCTTATTTTTCCCTCTCTTCACGTAATTCTTTTTCAAATTCCATTGCAGCTTGCTCCATACTATCTAATGACTTCTCAGGCTAAGGTTGCGATGAAATTCCCATGCGTTCAAGCTCCTCATTGTGGAACTCTGTTGCTACAATTAATGACTCTACCTTCTTTCTTATTCCTCATAGTCCTTCCCTTACCCTTTTGGCCTTCTTTTAAAATTCCTTTGCCAACTCCTCTGCAGAAGAGGTGGGAACATTTGCTCCATCATTTCTTTTCCTTTTCCCTTTTGTATTTTTTTTGCAAGGGGCTCCCCTTCTACATCAACCAATTTTATTCCACCTTGTTTTCCCTTGCTCATCGCATTGCCAAACCCACGCGGGGATGCTTCAGCACCATCCTGCTGAATATCTAGTTGATTTACTACGTCTTCATCTAGGGACTCGAGTGGTTTTAAGTTTTTTAGAATGTCCCCATAGACTTCTCGTTCATCCCTTCACCTTGCTTCGCTTATAGTGGAATTTGTTGGTTGTAGGCGATTGTGTGGTAGTGAAGACTAAGATGCAGTTGTTGCTAATTGGATGAGTGTAGGGTTAAATGTTGATGGTGAGGCCACCGTGGATGGAGATGCATAGATTGGTTCAACAGCGATTGGGAAGGAGATGGGTTGAATGGAAACGAATGGGGACACCACCTCATAGGAGTAGGTGGGAGTAGAAGATCAAGCAGAGGAAGGAGTGTTTTGGCAGGCCATTTGGAATGTAAGCGGAGGAAATGTAAACAGTAGGGAGATCGAAAGGCTTTGAAGTTTCGCCAAAAAATTTTTAGGATTCAGAGGGTTTAGGGTTTTTGGTAAGTGTGAAGAACTGGGTCGTTTGAGAAGAGGGGTTTAAATAGGCAAAGAATGGAAGAGGGAATGATAAACTGCCTCATAATTCGAGATAATCATAATGTTACATGTAATAATGGTGAACTTTTGGAATGCCAGGCAGCGTGTCTTTTCACCGACCTAGGGTAGGATCACGTACCATTCCTTTACCTGCGATGAGTTCTTTTGGAGATGCGTTGGGTTACAATTCCCACACATCACCAATCTCATTACATCACTCGTCGCCTCATAAACCCCAATTACCCTTTTCCCATACTTCGAATTTAGCAAGCAATCATTGATCACAGAATAGCAAAAACAAAGAAACTAGAAGAACAACAATAAGAAATAAGCAATTAAATAAAAAGAGCATAAGTATAAAAGGATACACGAAAAAAAGAGGATATGATAGGTCCCATAAAGGATATTGCTTTATGGCATAGGGACTCTTTGTATCGCATCATTCGGGCTTACCCAAGTCTATAGAGATCTTTTTGCGATTGAAATCCCCTTCATAGTAAGACTTGATCTTTTTCCATTCATTTTGAATGTGTGGGTTCCATCTTCACTAATTAATTCTATTGCTCCATGTGGGTAGACTTCTTTGATGATGAATGGTCCTGACCAACGCGATTTCAACTTTCCTAGAAAACGACGCAGTTGAGAGTTAAACAATATAACTTTTTAGCCAATTTCAAAAACTTTCTTACAGATGAGTTGATCATGCTAACGCTTTGCTCGTTCCTTGTAGATTTTGGCATTCTCATATGCCTACAGCCTCCATTAATCTAATTCCAACAGTTGAAACTTCCTCGCCTTTCCCGCGGCCTTCAGGTCAAAGTTAAGTTTTTTCGTAGCCTAAAATGCTTTGTGTTCAAGTTCCAACAACAAGTGGCAGGCTTTGTCAAAGACTAAAGTGTATGGGGACATTCTTATAGAGTTTTATATGCAGTGCAGATGCCCATAATGCTTTGTCTAGTCTTTGAGCCCAATCTTTACGCGTCAAGTTGACAACTTTTTCCAACACTGTCTTGATTTCCCTATTAGATATCTCAGCCTGACCATTTTTTTTGGGGGTGATATGTTGTGGCTATTTTGTGGTGAACGTTGTATTTGATAAGAATTTTGCTTACGTCATAATAGCACGTGGAATGCCAAAGCGAGTGAAGATGTTTTTATATAAGAATTTTGAGATCATGATCGCATCATTTGAGGCATAGGAAATCGCCTCCACCCATTTGGATACATAGTCAATAGCTAACAAGATGTAATTTTGGTCATTAAATGATAGAAATGGACCCATAAAATCGATCCCCCAAACATCAAATAATTCCACCTCCAGAATAACATTCATTAGCATTTCATTTTTTTTTCTGAAATGTTCCCGGTGCGCTGCCACTTGTCGCACTTCATGACATATTCGTGTGCCTTAAATATAGTGGGCCAATAGTATTGGCTCTGCAAAACCTTTGCCACGGTGCGCTGGCTTCTGAAATGCCCACCATATGGCGATTCATGACATTGATGGAAGATGCGTTGAAATGCCATTTCTAGAACATATTGTCTCAAGATTTGGTCAGGACCTCTTTTTGTACAAGTTGGGTTCGTCCCAATAATAAAATTTACTGTCGTGCATGAGCCTTTTCTTTTGTTGTGACGTATATTCTTCGGGAAAATGTTTGAAAATTAGGAAATTGACAATGTCTGCGTACCAGGGCAAGTACTCATCGATCTTTAAGAACATTTTATCAGGGAATGAGGCATTTACTGAGGGTTGTATGCAACCATTTTCATGATTTTCAAGTCGTGATAGATGATTTATGACTTTACTCTATGACCCTTTTCTATCTATTATTTCTATATCAAACTCCTAAAGTAGTAGGACCCATCTGATCAGTCTTGGCTTTACATCCTTCTTTGTCATTAGGTATTTGATAGTAGGATGATATGTGTGAATGATAACCTTGGATCCCAGCAGATAAGGTCGAAATTTTTCCATGGCGAAAACCACCGCCATCAACTCTTTTTCAGTGGTTATATAATTCTCTTGGGCAAAGAATCTTACTTGCGTATGCGATGGGGTGAAGAAACTTTTGTATTCATTGAGCCAACGCAGCTCCTATCGCATATCCACTGGTATCGCACATAAGTTCGAATGGTTCTGTTCAATCAAGCGAAATTAGAACTGGAGCTGAAACTAGTGCATTCTTTAATTTCTCGAATGCGTTTAGCCAATTCGTTGAAGTCGAAAGGTTTATCAACCTCTAGCACATGTTCAGTGGTCTGGCAATTTTTTGAGAAATCCTTGACAAGTCTTCGATAGAACCCAACATGTCTTAGAAAACTTCTCAAGGTCTTCACATTTATAAGAGGTTGTAGCTTTTCAATGGCCTCAATCTTTGCTCTATCAACTTCTAGGCCAGGCTTGGAAACCTTGTGTCTAAGAACAATCCCCTTGGTCACCATCAAATGATACTTCTCCCAATTAAGAACTAGATTCATGTCCTCACACCTCTTTAGGATCTCCTCCAGATTTTTCAAACACACTTTGTACGTCCTTCCATAAATTGAAAAATCGTCCATGAATATTTCAATGGAATCCTTAAGGTAATCTGAAAAGATAACCATGATGCACCTTTGAAATGTGCTAGGGGTGTTGCATAATCCGAAAGGCATGCGTTGAAAAGCAAACGTCTCATATAGGCATGTGAATGTCGTTTTCTCTTGATCCTCAGGTGCGATCATAATTTGATTATACCCCACGTATCCCTCCAAAAAGCAAAACTAGTCATTTCCCGCTAACCAGTCAAGCATTTGGTTAATAAAGGGCAAGGGGAAGTGATCCTTTTTGGTCACAGCGTTGAGTTTCCGGTAAACCATGAAGATCCTCCAACCAGTAACTGTATGCATCGGTATTAATTCATTGTTTTTATTGGGTACAACTGTCATTCCCCCTTTCTTTGGGACACACTGCACAGGGTTCACCATGTGCTATCTGAGATGGGAAAAATAATTCATGCATCTAACCATTTGATGATTTCTTTTTTGACAACTTCTTTCATTGCAGGGTTCAACCTACATTGAGGTTCAACATAGCCTTTTTACCTTCTTCCAATCTGATTTTATGCATACAGTAGGATGGATTTATATCTTAATGTCAACAAGAGTCCATCCTATTACTTTAATGTACTTTTTCAATACTTCAAGTAAGGCTTCTTCTTTTTCTTTGGAAGTGCGGATAATATGATAACTCGTAAGTTCTCATTCTGTCCAAGCAAAGCTAATTTCAAATGGACAGGTAACACCTTCAACTCCAGGACTAGGGTTGTTCTAATGAGGATTTGTTCAAGCCTTTTCCTTCTTCCATATTCAATGATTCATATTTTTTCTTTATTTCTGTCATAGCATAACATGATTCGATTGAAGCGTTGGTTTCTTCCTTTGATCCTAATTCTTCATCCGTTCCTCAATCAAAGCTGCAGGGCCACTCCTCATCTATATCGCATGAGTTTACTTCATCTAGAAAGTTTATCGCCTTAAAGATGTTGAACTTAAGCTTTTGGACACTGATATGCATTGCAATTTCTCCTTTATGCGCACATCGATCTGGGCTCTTCCACTGGAGAGGAATGGCCATCCTGAGATAATAGGGACATCTTTATCCGCTTCATAATCAAGTATGATGAATTCCACAGGGAGGATGAATTTATCCACTTTAACTAACACATCTTTTAACTTTCCATCCAGATGCACAAGTGATCGATCTGCTAACTGGAGGGTCACCGTGGTGAGAGTAAGCTTTATGATCTCCAATTGTTTAAAAATTGAAAAGGGAGTCAGATTTATGCTTGCTCCTAAATCGCATAGAGCATGCCCAATATAAATCCCTCTGATTGAACAAGGTATTGTAAAACTCCCAGGGTCTCGCATCTTTGGAGGAATTATCATGTTGTTGTCTTGTGTTAGAGCCACCATCTCGTACTTACCTATGCTTCTTTTCTTAGATATAATATCATTTAAGAACTTAGCATAGGTAGGCATTTGCTCTATTGCTTCAACGAAAGGGATGTTGATGTGCATCTGCTTCAATATTCTAACGAAGCGTTGATATTGACTTTCATCACTTTTCTTCTTTTTCAGCCTTTGTGGAAATGGATGTGACTGCACCTTCTATAGTGTTGATGTTGTAGGAGTTACTGAGGTTATCTTTCCTGATCCTTGTATTTCCTTGGGAATGTCTTCTTTAGACGCATGCTTTTTGTCTTGTTGCTCTTTAGACTCTTCATGCAATTTTCTTCTTACAACCTCTGTTGTTATGTGTTCACACCGTAATGTCACCGCCTGACATTGTTCCTTGCCCTTGTCCCTCATGTTGCGAAAAATCTCTGTGGTGCTTGAGAGTGCTTCTTGTGGCATGTTCTTCAATTCGCCTGCGATCTGTCCTATTTGTACTTCAAGATTACAAAGGGATGTTGCTTGGATTTGAAGAATAGTTTCATTCTTTTGTATGTATTCCTTTAGTAAGTATTCTAAGGAAGATGATGTTAATGGCTATGGTGAACTAGCTGTTTGCTGATATCCGAGAGAGCTGGCTTGTGCTTGTTGCTGATTACCACCTCAAGAGAAATTGGGATGATTTCTCCAACTAGGATTGTAAGTGTTGGAAAAAGGATTGTTCTTGATGAAGTAGATAGATTGTGGATTACACGGGCACTCCTCAAAGGAATGAGGCTCCTCACAAAGGACACAACTTCTGTTGTTTATCTGGGTAATTGCGTTCACTTGCCCGCCTCTCGCCCCAGTCTTGGTCGTATTCATTACTCTGACTACAGTAGCATTCATGTTAGTCTATGATCCTAAGTTCAAACCATAATAAACGATTTCAATCTTGAGACAGTTAGGAAGTCCGTTATGTGGACAATCCCTAACTAATCATTTGAATCTTGCCCACGCATCACTGAGCATTTCAGATTCTTCCTGCTGAAAGTTTGTAATCAACCTTTTTCTCTTTGCATTTTACGTTGGTGGGAAATACTTTTTCATGAACTTTTCTACTACTTGTTCCCAAGATATTATTTCTCCTAGTTTAAGCTAGTATGCCCATTTTCTAGCTTTCATCGCATAGTGAAAATGGGAATAATGTGAGTCGTACATCCTCTGGTGTGATATTTGGAAATACAAAGGTGTTGCATATTTCGATAAAACTCCTCAGATGTGTGTGGGGATCTTCACCGCGTCTTCCCCCGAATTGACCTGCCATCTGAATCATTTGAAGCATTACAGGCTTCATTTTGAATCTTGTTCCGTCCAAGGCGGTCGCATGATTCCTAGAGAGAAATCATATAACTTGGGTGACGCATAGTCCCTAATGTGTCTATTGCGATCGTTTGCAAAAAAAAAAAAAAAAAAAAAAGGGATGGCAAGTGCTTCATCATGATTGTTTCCCACTTATAGTTCCTCTAGGTGGCCTTGTTGTTTGGCCATCCTAGAAACTCTGTTTTGTTGCCTTCTTCGGTTGGCTCTCTGTCTTTTGTAAAAAGTCCTCTCCATTTCTGGGTCGTATATGAGCTCAGGAGTATTTCCTTCGCTCATATAGCGCTTGTGCCCTTTTCGTAGTCAAGGTTCAATACTCCAGAAGTTCGAGGTCTGCAAAGATTAATAACAATAGTCTTAGCACACTTAATTACTGCAATCCTCGACAACGGTGCCAAAAACTTGATGCGTTCGTAACATGCGATGAAATGAGTAAGATCTATGAGGTTATAACGCTTTGTTTTATCTGGTAGAATCCAAGTGCAAATTCAACCAGAGTCCTGGTAAATTTAGGGTCAAACTCAGGGATTGCTTGTAAATGTGCGGTGAAACTAAAAATACGATCTTAATGTAAATCGAAATGTTCAAACAAGCACTACAAGAAAAACCACCTTTCTTGACGTTTGCAATTTTAAATACTTGACATGTTTATGAAAAAATGTCAAGAAATAGGTGATTTTTTTTTAAAAAAAAAGGTCAAGAATTGATTTTAAAAAGGGGGGTTGTGCATTTTTCCTGAAAAATATAGTACTTGATGTTTTAAAAATGTCAAGATCAATTAATGGGTTCTTGACGTTTTAAAAACGTCAAGAATTGTAAAATATACAGGGTACCGTTGTAACACTATGTATTTTGACAAAAAAAATGAAAAACGTGCGTGCCTCACGCATGCAGCATTGCAAAGCTCTCAATAGCGTTGCAATGATACGGGTTTTGACGGAAAAATTATGTGCTTTTCAACAGTGTTGCAACGATATCAAAAAGATTGAAAAGAAGTTCCAGCAGATTTAGTCAATTTTATTCGCAATACACTCGAAATCTGGTTTTTCACTTCCCTTTGATGCATCTTTGTTATTCCATCTATCTTGAAGAGATTCTTCATTGAGTAAGTCGATTTGAGGCATGAACTTTCAAAGTTAAGGCTTAATCTTGATTTTCTTGTTTATATTGGATTTAAGTCTTGATTTTCTTGTTTAGATTAGGTTTAATTCTCGATTTTCTTGGTTTGAGGCATGAACTTTCAAAGTTAGGGTTTGATTTTTTTGGTTTAAGGCTTGAACTTTTAAAGTTAGGGTTTAATCTCTCATGTATATTCTTGGATCTCATAATAAACTATTGTTTCATATTATTCTTGTATGAGATTGAATTTTAGAGAACTTGCCAAAGTTGGGATTGTCACTTTAATTCAATGCTTTCCCAAAGTTAGGGCTTTAATTTTAGAGAACTTGCAAGAACTTGCGGCTTTTCTTTAATTAAATGCTTGCCAAAGTTAGATATGTCAATGTGTATAATTTGTTAGGGCTTTATGAACTAAGTAATGCTTTGCCAAAATAGGGTTCAATTTTTAGTTATTGGAATTAATATATATTTAGCATATTAGAGCACGTGCACGCCTTGGGTTCAATTTTTTTAGATGTGTTTGTCTTTATTCTCTAATTTGCCTTGAGGTACTCTGATTTGGTCTTACTTTCTTGAGGTTAGAATGTTGTAGAGCTAGAAATGACAAATTGTATGTATTGGGAACTTGTTTGTTTTCCACAACTTATTTTTTTTGAAGTTAATCATTATTTATCATCTTTTTTTACTAGATTTATAATCATGGATAAATCACGGATGCATAAGAGTAGATTATCCAAAGATTATGAATTGGGAGTGGAAAACTTCATAAAACTTGGATTTTCTAATACAAATAGCTCATATATTCGTTGTTCTTATTTGAAATGTGGGAATCGTGAAAAGCATGGTAGCAAGGATATTAGAGATCATTTATATGTCAATGGGATTGATGAAAATTATAAAATTTGGTTTTGGCATGAGGAAAAACTTCCCAACTCATCATTTTGTGGAGAATCGTATAAGATTGATACTCATATGTATGAAGAGACTGATGTTGGAAGTTTAAAAGAAATGGTTGAAGCTGTTCACGAGGAATACTCAAGAGATCTGAATGGATTTGAGAAGTTGCTTAATGATGCTGAAAAATCGTTATACGAAGGGTGCAAAAAATACACTAAGTTGTCTACATTAATCAAATTGTATAATTTAAAAGTTAGACATGGATGGAGTGATACTAGTTTTTCAGAAGTACTCAAAACCTTAAAGGAACTTTTGCCCACTAGCAATGAGCTCCCAAATTCAATGTATGAAGCAAAGAAAACTTTAGGTGCACTAGGAATGGAATATGAGAAGATTCATACATTCCCTAATGATTTTTGTTTGTATAGAAAAGTATATGCGGATACAATTGAATGTCCTGATTGTGGTGAATCAAGGTGGGAAAATGGGAATGATACAAAATGTGGAAAAAAAATAAATACCTTCAAAAGTGATATGGTACTTTCCACCAATTCTACGATTCAAAAGGCTTTTTAGAAGTATTGATTGTGCTAAAACTTGACTTGGCACGTTGATGAAAGAATTGTAGATGGTAAGTTATGACATCCAGCAGACTTTCCAGCTTGGAAGTTAGTAGACTCTAAATGGCCAAACTTCGGTTTTGAACCTAGGAATCTTCGTTTAGCATTGTCAACTGATGGAGTATATCCATATGGTAAAATGAGTTATGAATATAGTTGTTGGCCAGTAGTGGTTGTTATTTATAATCTTCCATCATGGTTGTGTATGAAAAGAAAGTACATGATGCTATCAATATTGATTTTGGGTCCAAAACAACCAAGGAACGACATTGGCACATACTTAGCACCACTAATTGAAGATTTAAAACTTTTATGGGAAAGTGGTGTTGAATGTTATGATGCTTATCAAGAAGAACTATTCAACTTACGATTAGTTTTGTTGTGGGCAATCAACGATTTTCCTGCATATGGTAACCTAAGTGGATGTTGTGTGAAAGAGTATAAGGAGTGTCCAATTTCTGGAGACAATACGTCTTCTATAAGATTGAAATATGGGGAAAAAATGGCATACCTTGGACATCGAAGATTTCTAGCACGATCATCCATACTGACACCAAAATAATTGTTTCACGGTCAAAATGAACTTGGTACAATTTCAAAACCATTGTCTGGGGAGGCTATATATTTAAAAATCAAAGATCTTGATTTTCCTAATGGAAATAAGAATAATAAAAACAAACCACAAAAGGAAGTTCAAAGATTTGTTGGAACAGGTTGTCTTCTTTTTTTCAGCTGCCATACTAGAAAGATCTTCATATCAGGCATTGTTTAGATGTGATGCACATTGAAAAAAAATGTTTGCATGAATATCTTAGGTATGCTTCTTGATATTCCAGGGAAAAGTAAAGATGGATTGAATGCTAGACGTGATTTAGTTCATTTAAAAATTCGACCAGAGCTTGCACCTGTTAGCGGTGACAAAAAAATCTTCATTCCTCCCACGTGTTATACTCTTACAAAGGAAGAAAAAGTTGTGTTTTAAAGACATTGTCAGGAATAGAGGTTCCTGAAGGTTACTCTTTGAATGTTAAAAACCTTGTGTCGATGACAGATTTAAAGCTTATTAGTTTAAAATCTCATGATTGTCATGTGTTCTTACAACAATTATTTCCTACATGGTAAGATCAGTGCTACCAAAATATGTTCGGTATGCCATGACTCGATTGTGTATATTTTTCAATTCGGTATGCAACAAGGTCCTAGATGTGCAGCAATTAGAAAAGTTGGAAGAAGATATTGCGCTTATATTATGTTTATTGGAGAAGTATTTTCCTCCTTCATTTTTGACAATTATGGTGCATCTCATAGTACATGTAAACTTTTTGGGCCTGTATATCTACGATGGATGTATCCCTTTGAATTATTCATGAAATTCATTAAAAACTCCATGAGAAATAGATATCGTCCAGAATGTTGTATTTAGGGTTGGCAAAAATCTCCATGGGGTTGGGTCCTCGCCCAGATCGGGGCGGAGAATCCCCAGTTTGATCGGAGATGGGGTCAAACCGGAGATAAAAAATGGGTCCCCGATCAGGAACGATATCCCTGCCCCATCCCGAATATTTTTTTAATAATTATTTTAATAATATATATATATATATATCAGTAGCTGCTACTGTTTATTCTTTTTACTTTTTTTTTTTTTTACTTTTTTAAATGTATTCAATAATAATTATATTAAACTTTTATTAAATCTAAAATATTTTTAATTATTAATTTAAATAAATAAATAGTAATAATACTACTTTGTCATATTAATATCTAAAATTTGAATATAAATGCCAAAATTTAATTGATTTTAAATAAACAATTAATTTAAAATATAAATATAAACAGAGATTTTGTTCCCGCAGGGACTCGATCCCCGAATGGGGATTCCTCGACCCCGACCTCGACTTTCCAAAACTGGGAATGGGACGAGGATGGGAATTATAAATCCCCACGGAGACGGGGACGGGGACGAGGAGTGCATGCCCGGCCTCGCCCCACCCCGTTGCCAACCCTAGTTGTATTGTTGAAAATTATATAGTAGAAGAAGTCATTGAATTTTGTTCTGATTTCCTGTATGGAGTAAATCCTATTGAGGTTAGCACTCATAATTCACAAGACTGTTTAGACAATTCAAATATTGATAGACCATTGTCCAAAGGAGTTTCTTTCAAACCTGAACAAGAACTTTTATATCATGCTCATCGGTATGTTTTGGAAAATACAATTGATGTGCAACCATATTTAGAGTAAGTTTTTTCAATGATTTTAGTTTTATTTTTTTATTTAGTTTTATGATATAAATCTAACTATGCTATGTTTCAATGCTCACTCAAAGAAAACATATGATGGCTTTGCAATTGCAACATCGAAATAAGTCCAAAAATTAGAAATTGATTCAAGAGGAACATAATCGGACTTTTATATCTTGGCTACGAGAAGATGTAAAAATGTTCAACCTATTAATTTACATACACTTTTTAATGTCTGAGTTAAAATGAAAATTCTCATGGTAGGTTACAACTGAGCTTGAAATGGGAAATACTGAAGTTTCAGATAACTTGAGGTGGATTACTCATGGTCCTCATCCTTTTGTGATTACATATGGCAGTTACGTAATTAATGGATGTCGGTATCACATAAAATATTGTGATAAGGATCGAAGTGTACAAAATAGTGGAGTTAGTTTAGTTGCAAAAATGATGCAAGTGTCTAGTTCAAAAGATAAAAATCCCATCATTAGAGATATGTCTTTTTATAGAGTGATACAAGAGATATGGGAACTAAATTATCATACGTTTAATGTTGTTGTGTTTAGATGTGATTGGGTTGAGAACAATAGTGGTATCAAAATCGATGAGCTTGGTTTTGTCTTAGTTGATTTAAATAGAATAGATCACAAGTCTAATTCTTTTATACTAGCAACCCAAGCAAGACAAGTATTTTATGTTGAGGATCCAAGTGATGTTAGATGGTTAATTGTGCTTACCCTACCATAAAGGGACTTTGAAGATAGATATTAATGGAATACACAAGCATGCAACGGAAGCAAAGAGAATCAATAAGCACTTTAATTAATAAGCAAACATAATCAATAAACCGTCAACTTAAGTACCTCCAACCTTAGATAGGATTATATATCGATTGAGTTTGTAACCACGTTTTACAAGATGTCGACCTATTTTAACTTATTAAAATAGGTGATTAACTTACGTGAGCATACAACTTATCTTTGTCATGGATTTTAATGTCTAACTCAATTTTATAACAACTTATAAAAATCAGACATGCTCTTACATCCATAACATACATCAAAGGCATTCAAATTTAATATAACAGTTATATCAAATAAGTGAAACCCTAAACATTTATTCTATACATTATAACAATTTATAACATATACATAAGGCATGTAACATGCTTCCTATGGTGGGATTTTAAATCTAAATGGCATACAATATGCACAAACATGTTTAAATTTAAATACAACATACATCACATGCATAATTATTTAAATACTGATATGGTTCAACTTTGGCATCCTAAGCAAGCATAATAACTAAACTATTACAAATTAGGATAGAAAACAGCTTCAAATTGGTGTACAACTGCTCGAACCGACCCAAACTAGACCTGAACCACTCAAACTGAACCTCCAGGGCATCAAAATGGGTGGAGCCGATCCAAAAAAAGGTTGAGCCAAACCGGATTGAGGCTAAACTGGACCGAAACTGAAGAAAACCGGTCGAACCGACCCTCCTCGTTCATCGTCATTCGGTCAAACTGGTTCAGACTCGAATCCTCGCTTGGTCAACGGTTGAAACTCGCTACTCGACTGAAATCTCGCTTGCTCGATCAAAATCTCGTTTGATCTCGCTGGCTGGGATGAACAACGTTGTGATACTGCATCCCAGCATTGTGACGCTGCGAGAAAAACACCACGATCTGGGTAGCCACGAAGAACAGCATTGCAACGCTCAAAGGAAGCGTTGCAATGCTGCCTGGACAAAAGCCATTCTACAGAATTTTCTCCTTGACTTTGCTTGCTTCAATCTCCAAACTACAGCCTAATTCGGACTCTAATGACTCCAAATAAATTACAGACTCTAGAACACACATATAAGCTCATTAAACATGAGCCCATTATAAATTTAACTTGGAAATCAAAGATAAATCTAATGCCAAAGCTGAAAAACATCCATAACAGTCCATAACATGCAATTTAGGAAATTCACCCACCAAAACTCAAATTAACGTTAATTTAGTGCTTAAATCACATTTTGATACCAATTAATGGAATACACAAGCATACAATGGAAGCAAACATAATCAATAAGTACTCTAATTACATTTAATTTGACTTCTGAAGCATGTTATTTCATAAAATCAAAAGTTGGGTTTCAAGTTTCATACATTTGATGAATTCTTCCAATTCCAAGCTGCTTTTCACTCAAATTCAACTCCAAATCAACCGCGAACTACCAAGATCTTCTCTACTATTCTTAGCCTTGAATTTGAGTGGTGGAACTCGAATTTGAGTGAATTTGTGAAGTTATTTTTTTGGGTTTGAGAGGAAGAAGAAGATGAGTGCAGAAATTCTTTCTTCAGCTCAAAGCACTACTTCTTCCACTTCAATTCTGAGTGTTTTATCACTTTTCAGCATGCAAGCACTTCATCAGCCATGAATGCCAACAGCTTGATCAGACTCAAGTGGAAATTGATGTGTGATATTGCATGAAGAACACTTCATGCATGGAGGTGAAAGTGGGAAAAACCCACTTTCTCCATTTTTTTCAGAACTCTTAAATTTCCAGTTTCTTTTAATTAATTAAAAAATGATTTAATAAATCCATAATTTAATTAAATCAAAATCCAATTTCTCAAGTTGAATTAAAATTGGAATTAATTTGAATTTCTAATTAATTAAACATATTTAATTAATTGATTAATTTAAAATCAAATATTAAATTAATCATATATCTAATTTTAAACATGAATCTTATTCATGTAATTAATATTTAAATCAATATTTAAATATTATAAACTCTCCAATTTCATTTAATTTCAATAAACTAAATTTTTAATTATATCATATATAATTATACAAACCCTAATTCGAATTTGAACCTATTCAAATTCAAACCCTAATTTCAATTTGAACATTTTCAAACTGAAATTCAATTTGAACAATTCAAAATGATATCATTACAAATTCACTCAATTATCAGTTCAAGATGTTCGTGTTTTACGAGCTAGTAGAGGGACCTTATGGACCTACATACCATGAGCTCCAACAATTAAGATTAATTGGCTTAAACTCTTTAGACTGAATTAATCAATATTCGTTAACTATCGAGTCACACCACTATAGCTCGATAGTTGCACTCTTCTCACTGTAAATATATTTGTGTCCATATGATATAACTATAACCAGTAAGTTGACCCTTCACAGGTTGTTCATACTAACAACTTGGTCAATATGTTGTTTTACCCCCGATATTACGTCTTGTTCCTTAAGTTCCTACTAATTCTCTAATGAACAATTGGTTTATGATCCAAACACTAAATCGGATCCCTTTCGGGCCAATGAGAGGGTGGGACCCCTTGTTCAATACCTAGATTCGATATTTAAGAAATAACCTTTCTCGTATCCCTTAATTGGGTAGGCGTGAATTCCATCCTGTACCCTATATCTCCAACTATCTACCCGGTCTTACCCCTGAAATGGGAGGCTTATTGAGCTGGTAGAGACAACCCTTACCCATGCAAATCTAAGGATAATCCTGAATAAACAGAAGTTCATAGTTAGCTCGGGATTAAAATTGAGTTACCTAGGTCATCTAAGTGAAATAGTCAGTCTTTAAATAGTAAACAACGTTATAAAGTAAGAGTGACTTATTTATTGATCCGATCTTATACAAACTCATTGCATAGGACGCCCTCACTCCTCATGTCAATACATGAAGGAATCTGGATCACTTCGTTTGCAGTATCTTTACAACAACTTGTAATAGCTACAGAGTAGGCCGCATCCAATAGTGTCACCAGAATAAGGTACCCAACCTTAATCATATACTATAGACCATTTTGGTTATTTACTCAAACTTGATACATCTTTATGTCTCTACATACAGTTCAAGTATTCATATAATAGCCATGGATCTTAGTTTATTGAATTTAGACTTTATGAATGTAATTTAAAGATTCAATAACAATTTTATTGAAGAAATGTTTGAATAACATCATTATTGATAATAGAATGTGTTTAAGTTTACCAACTGCGAGTTTTAGGACACACAATCCAATAGATATAATGACGATGAACTTTGAGATACAATATTACACTGTCAAGGAATACCCAATGATATGTCGAATGTTGATATACATAATAACTTGGATGAGAACATGTCAACATATGTACGATCGAATTGGGAAGGCACATGGATACCTACATATTTTATGGGTAGGTTATATATTGTGTAATATGATAATTGTTTTTTTTTTAAATTTATAATTTTTATCAATCACGTTTTATTTTTTGTTTGCTTAATATATATACAATGCTAATTGTTTCTTAAATTTGATTGAAAATTTTGATTTATACACCAGATGGAGCATAGTACAGCGGGTGACGAAGATTTAGAGCTTGGTGACAAAGAAATAGTAGTTGTTAGGTCAAATAAAACCACCAATCAAAAGAAGATAGAACGGGGAGCTACTATTATGTTTGATGTAACACATATTAGGAGTGCGGGAGAAAAGAAGTTTGTGGAATACAATGAAGATGGCGTACCCAGTGGTGAAAATTGAGCTAAGTTAAAGTCTTTCACTGGGTCCTCTACGCATTATCATGTACCTATTATATATACATCTTGGAAACGTGTGCCTACTGAGTTGAGAAATAAGATATGTAATACAGTTGAGGTTCATATATTCAACTTTTTATCTTGATAATATTGTAGATGTATATGTAATGTTTTCACTAACTTTTCGATGTTTAGGTCGCCTTTGTAATTGATACAAGATCTAGGAAGAACATTATGAAAACTGTAGGCATAGCTTTTCGTCAGTTTAAGAATTGGTTAACAACAATAAATTATGCCATTTAAAGATGAACCTCAACTTCTAATAAATCCACCAAGAAAGTATTAATTTATTGATCAAAGTTATTGGGAAGAGTTTATAAGATCGAGATTGTGTGTAAAGTTTCAGGTATATTATTAATTTAATTTTATAAATATTTTTTATATTATTCCCTACTAATAATCATTACGTTTGTATAGGAAAAAAGACGCTTACAACAAGAACGTCGATCTAAGAATAAGTACAATCATCGAATGTTGTTGAAGAGATGGTAAGAATTTAGTATATATTCTCACGATTCCTATAACAATATCTAATTTTTTTTCTTCATTAGAGTGTAGAAGAAAGTATCTTCAATTGAAAATGATTTCAATCGAGCTAACTTGTGGAAGAAGGCTCGAGTTAATAAGAAATGAGAATACGATAATGAAGATGGTCAAGAAGTCATCAATCGAATAGTAAGATAAGTATTAAATTTACATGAAGTATATAACATATAACTTAATTATATTAAATTTTATTTGTTTCTAGGATGAGATCTCAAAGAATAATACAGATCCATTGTGCCACAAATATCACTCTCCCAATGATATCTTAATACGAGCTTTGGGTACTCAAGAAAGGCACGGGCTTGTGCATGGGGTTGGTGGTTTTGTTACTCCAACGGCTTACTTTCATACAGTGAAATAGAAATCTAAACATTGGAAGGATGAAAACAAGGAAATTGTAAGTGAGAATGAAGCACTTCGTCAATGTCTTAGGGAATTAGAAGCTCATCTTCAAATGTCATCTTCTACAACATTTTTTGGACATGAAAGTTGCTCCAAGCAATTTTTAGCAGATAAGATCGAATCTCAAGATAAACAAAAAAAAAAAAAAAAAAACAAGATGAAGACTACATATGAAAAGAAACAGAAAGATAAAATTAAGGTGGAGGAGATTAAGTCCTCATAGAAACGAAGAGACAAGATAAAGGTGAATGTAAATTGCAACGCAGAAGATTTAAAATCTTTAAAGTAAGTGACACTAATAAAATCATTAAGCTCATCAAATGTCTAGTTTTTCTGCTTTATATACTTTTGTTGCTATGATTTTGCTGCATTAGGAAAAATCTTCAATGGAAATGACAAAGAAAAAAGAAGTTAGTCACTCAACATCAGTTCTTCCGATATCTTTGAAATCCATTCTTAGATATACTGAGAAGGTGATGGCCAAAGAGTCTGGTATTTCTTTACTACTTCCCGTTGAACTTTTTGGCATCAGTTGAAAGAGTTGTGTCCTGCGAGAGGACATAATTAACTTTTGTAACATGGATGAAGTCAAGACAATGACTTTTGTGGCTTACATGGCGTAAGTAATGTTATTACTTTTGTAGACTTAAGTTCTGACGTTTCTTTCCAATTTTGGTCGTCTATATTTATGTTATAAATCTTTTGTAGGTACTTGCACTCATCCTTTATTGATTCAAAGGAAAGTTCACAATATACTTTTGTAGATCCATCTCTCATTTCCTCTGGACATAACTCTCAGGAAGTTAAAACACGAAACCTGTGTAGTATAGTGATGGTCTCATAAGCAAACCAAATAGTTCTTGCTCCTTTTAATCCTAGGTGAGTTAAAACACTTTTTTTTTTTATCAATTTTCATTAGCAATAAAAATACTAATTATATTTTATTAACTAGTGGTCGTTGGGCACTACTTGCTATAAATGAATATGATGATATTATGTATTACTTAGGCTCAATAAGGACAACATCACAGGTAAATATAAGATATATAACTGACACGTAAGTTAACATTTTTCATTTGTAGTGTTTGTTTTAAAGTGTACTTTATTTTAGAATTTTTTGTTATTTCTTGACAAATAAAGCAATTGCAATGTTTCAATCTCAAAAGAATATTAAAAAAAGTCGTGGAGAATAGTAAAGGCAAATATAAATTAACAATGACTATTTATTCATCATATTAAGTAGACATCTAGTGCGTAAGGATTATTTCATTCTTATTTACTAGTTTTTTTCTCTGTAATTTCCTCTACAAGTTGGGAGCACCAAATGTGGATACTACGTCATGAGGTATATGAGGGATATTATGACCAAAAGAAGAATTGTCATCTCAGATTTGGTATATTGTCATTATTTTAACATTTCAAATAACATAGAAAAAATAAAATCCATTATAATATTTGGCTTTCATGTTTATAGATTGATACAAGAAAATCGTACTCACAAATTGAGTTAGATAAGGTGCGGATAGAGTTGGCTGAATTTTTAGGTTGCTACATGTGATCGTGGCTGGTCATTTTAGATGTGTTTGTTCCGGCTGATCAATTTTTGGATTTACTTCATATTCATATAGGTGTAAATATCTTTCGGTATTGTTCAAATTGAAAGAGTAAAACAACATGCAACAGAAGTATCAAGGATCCATAAGCTTTCTAATTCACTAATTTTAGCAAAAACTAAAGCATGCTCTTCTCAAAAAGTAGGTTTTCTGAACATACCTTAGATGAATTCTCCAAGAAAACGCATGTTCAGCTGTTGTCTTCACTTGTTATCAACGTGAACTACTCAAAGCCTTCATTACTATGTTCTTGGAGCTTTAGGTAGAGTTGTGGGACTCAAGAACAGCTTGAAGATGTGAAGAAACCAGAGAAACTCACAGCAGCACAACTGAAAAAGACAGTCTCTTCTTCTGAAAAATTTCTCTGGAAATTCTGTATTATCTACTCTCCAATAACTCCAATCTTCTTTATATATATTTGATGAACATGCAAAGAGATGGAGTTCATGGCTTGCAGCTCATGCTTGGAGAATCAAAGTAGAGAAGATAATGCTTTTTGTGTGAGCATAAAGATGATGGTAATGGAAAAAACCCATTTTCTATTTTTGTGCAACATGCAAACAAATTTCCATTTTCTTTTTAAAACAAAAAATGATTTTAATTCAAAATTTTATTTTCTTGAATTAATTTCATAAAATAATTTTTTAAAAAATAGTTAATTTAATATCAAATATTAAATTATTTTTTTGCACAATAATCATCTTTATATATTTAAATCATATTTAAATATTTATTCTCTTGTTCCGTTTAATTTGAACGTTCAAATTAATTTCTCAAGTTACCCTAAAGCTTATCCATTTATGAGCTAGTAGGAAGACCTCACGGACCTACAGATCATAGGCTCCAACGATTCGAGATTAATCAGCTAAACTCATTAGTCTGATCTAACCCCCATTCGTAAACTAATGGGACACTCCACTATAGCCCATAGTTGAACTCCCCTCGATATAGATATATTATGTCCACTTAATAACCATAATCAGTAAGTCGATCCTTCACAGGTTGTTCGTAATCACATCTAGGTCAAAAATACCGTTTTACCCTTGTGACTACATCTTGTTCCTTAAGTTCCTACCGATCCTCTAATGAAAAATTCTGATTCATAATCTCTATGAATCAAATCCTTTCTCTATCATGAGAAGGCGGGGCCTCGATTGTTCAAGACCTAGAGTCAGTACTTAAGAGAACAACCTATATGCTAACCCTAAATAGGGTAGAAGTGAATTTCATCTTGCAAGGCTATGTCCCCAGCTATTCATCCGGTCTTATCCCCAAAATGGTAAGCTTATTGAGCAGTGTTGTTGGACTACTCTCACTATTTACAGATCAAAGAATAATCACAGACGGGAGTTCATAGCTAGCTCAGGATTAAGATCGAGTTAACCTAGGTTATATAATAAATGAAATAGTCAGTTTTAACAGTAAACAGTCGTCACAAAGAAAAGTGACTATTTTCATGGTCCAGTCTATATGCAAACTCATTGCATAGGATGCCCTCACTCTCATGTCTCAACATGAACGGTTTGTGGATCACATCATTTGTAGCACTTTATAACTTCTTGTAACAACTACAGAGTAGGCCGCATCCAATAGTGTTATCAGGATGAGATATCCAATTTCATCCATATACTTATTAAACTATTTAGGCTATATACTGTCAACTTGATCCTATTTATGTTACTACATAAAGTTACAGCATCAGACTATAGCTAAGGATGCGTTTATTGGATTTTCATAATAAGATGCAAAATCAAAAAATCATTGTTATTGATAAAATAGAATGTTTAACACGAACTGCCAGTTCTAGGACATTCCCAACACAAATATGCATCGCGGGAAGGGGGGATAGTTTTGGATTGGATGTGTTGGTAGATGGATGGTTTTGATAGAAGTTTTGGAAATGTATTTTTTGAAACTGTTCATATTGGTTGACTTTTAGAATTATGTTCCTTATATTATTTTGGAAGTGTCCATATGGGTTGATTGTTATAATTATGCTCCTTAGGTTGTACTATTGACAATGTTAAAGAAGTTAAGTTTTTATAAAGAGATATTGGTGGTTTTTTGTTGATATATAAGTTTGTCAATGCGTGTATATTGTTTATCTAATTAATGAATGTATGTCATATATATACTAAATGTGGTTGTTGGATCAAAATACAGGAGCAGTTATAGATAAAAACATCAACATTGCACAAAATTTCTTGACTTTTTTCCTTGTCAAGAATGCCCATATTCTTGACATTTTGAAATGTCAAGTGTTTGTGCTTCTTGACATTTTTTAAATGTCAAGTGTCATTTTTCTTGATATTTTTAAAATATCAAGAAAATCGACATTCTTGACATTGGCTTCTTTGATGTTTTTAAAAAGGTAAAAAAAGTCATTCTTGACATTTAAAAAACATCAAGAACACTGTTTTTGTAGTAGTGAAGGGGTTGATTGAAGGCGTTATTCTAATTCTAAACTCTATGCGATGAAAATTATGCCCAAGTGAAACAGTGTGGATTATGGTTGTTGGTAATAAATATGTGATGATAGGGTTGAGAAGAATTTTCACTAACATTTCCTAAGCAACTAAATGGATTATGCGTTTAAGCGATGCACTCAATGTTACGATCATCACTTCTCAGTGTATCTGGCCACATCATCTTATCTCTAAGATGCATGCAATGAGTGCAATGTGCAGAAGGTATACTTATTTCTAAGGAATATCTCCTCTTGTTTTATGAGTTCCAAATTTAAGTTCTTTCAAACTCAAATTAAATTTACTTAGAACAATCTTTCAATTTATTCAAGTAACGCACATAAGCATACATAAAATAAGTTGATCGCATATTTCTCTTATTGCTTAGTAGTGTTAGCTACAGACTTCTCAACCTATTAGACAATTAGCTACACACGATAGTGATGAATAAGATAAACAAAGGATAGAATGAATATGTATTCATATTGTAAAGTTTGAATTTGTAAAAATCAAAATTACAATGCAAATACACTTTAAAAGAAAGAAAATGATAGAGAATCAAGTCTTACTCCCTCCGGCTCTACTGGCGATTGCTTCACTTAGATTATTGAACAATGGTATCCCTCTTTTTCTTACTCAGGAATCCTAAGTTCTCGTTAAGGTATTTCTAGGGCTGAATGGGAAGGTTTTTTAGCTTAGTTTTCTTCTCATAATTTCTCTTCTGCATGGCGATTGCATGGGTATAATACGCGTTTGAGGAGGCTTTTCTTTTTTCTCAGTCATGATTGTGCTGATGGGGTGCATTAAATTCTATACCTTGACCCGCCGCCTGCAACGCGTCAAAAGTTCATTGAATCTTCAATGAAGTTCTCTTATCGGCCACCAACTCAATCTTTGATTTGACTCCTACCGCCTATGTGATGCTTCATTGCCATAGCTGGTTATGCGATCATATGTTTGTATCTGATAGCTCTTGCTTGATTGCATTAGTGGGTGCTTGGTTCATGTGATCATGTGTTCGCCTGGTCGCGTTAACGAGTTGTTTGTGTAAAGATAGCAATATCAGCCCGTAATTCAGATATATCAGATGTTGAAATTGTATGATAGCATACTTCGATTTTTGTGTGAATTCTTTGGTACAAGTGTCATAATTTCATACCTTTTCCTATTCTTTTAAATAAAAGAGATACAATAAATTGTATTTCTACAAGTTATCAGTCATCAACAAAGAGTTATAGATGTTAAACCAATAAATGTTATTGTTTGTATTGTTGTCCATTTTGTCTAAATAACCTTAAGTCCAATAAACTAACATCCAAGGTTGCCTTACAAGTCTTGAACTATATGTGAAAACATACAAGGATCAATGTTCAAGATACAACCTAAAGGGTTTATAGGGATAAAGTTGGGTATCTTATCCTAGTAACACTATGGATACAACCCACTTTATATTTGATAAAAACGTAATGATCCAATGCGTTCGTGTAGGTGACATGTGAGTGGGGGTATCCTATGTAATGAGTTTGCATAAGACTGGACCACGAAATAGTAACCACTAGATGTAACATCGTTGACTAGTTAGGTTTCTATTTCAATAGGACGACCTAGGCAACTTAGTCTTAATCCTGAGTATATTATAAACTCCTATTCACGAGTGATTGTCCTTTGATTTACATGGGTGAGGGTAGCCAATCCGCCGACCTAATATGCCAACCATTTTGGGGACGAGATCGATTGGGGAGCTGGGAACATAATGATACAAAATGGAATTCACTTATTCCTTTCTCGAGGGTAAGTAGATGAATGTTCTCTTAAGTGGTGTCTCCAGGACTTGAATAAAGAGCCCTACCCTCTCAATGGCCCGAGAGTGGTTTCTGTTTATTAGTTGGACCATAAACAGGTTGTTCATTAGATAAGCACTGGTACTTGAGGAGCCAGAGGTAACCCAAGGGTAAAATGGTAATTTGACCCATTTAGAGTTACGAACACTCGTGAATGACTAACTTGTTGGTATTGATCTATATCCGTGGACACATAATTGTATCTGTAGTTAGAAGAGTGCAGCTGTGAGTTTTTAATTGAGTATACCCATGGTTAATGAATATTGATTAACTTGGTTAATAAGTTTAACCAGTTTATCTCATATCGTTGGAACTTCTTATCTACAGGTCCACCAGGTTCCCTCATTAGCTCATTAGAGGATACTTAAAAGGGATAATTTGAATTGTTCAAATTATTTTGAGGAAACTATATATCAATGTGATTAATATATAATTAATTGTGGATATGGTCTATAATCAAATTGGAAAGTAATATTTGAATAAGATTCAAATTAATTAATTCAAGTGAATTAGATTCACAAAGAATTGATTAATAGAGAGGTTTAGCACATATACATGGGATATATATGATAATTAAATGTATACATTAAAATTGGGTTTAATATATATGTAGTTATTTAATTATTGTGCAAAAATAAATAGTTATTATTTAATTGGGCTAATTAATTGAATAAATGTTATTTCATTGGGCGAATTCATTGAATAAGTCTTATTTAATTGAATGGGCTAATTAATGAAATAAATGTTATTTAATTAATTATAGAAAAGGAAAATATATTGGGAAAGATTTTTGGCCCTTATCTATATAAAGACCTCCCCATGGCCCTTTGAGAATACACTAAATACACAATTCTCATTGCAGAGAAACTCTGACAATACCAACTCCTCAATGTTATTGTGCAAACTTTTCTCTAAGCTATAAATCCTCTCTACTCTCTAAAACCTTATTCTTCTCTCTCTCTCCCAATAGTTGGATACCACCTATCCCTCCATTGGAATCCCAAAGAATAACGAGGTAACCCTCATGGCAGTGTTCAAGATCGCTCAAGGAGTTGTTTGTGACCAAGACCATTTGGAGATCCATTTGTTAGATCCTTGGGAGGCTTGTTTGTGGCACTTAGGGAATCTACAAAGGTAAGAAATATTCTAATCCTTTCTCTAATAACATGCTAGTTTACATGTTTATTCATTCCATTTAGTACAACAATTTTGTTCATTGTAAAAATTGAATCACAAGATGCAAGGCGGTCTCACATGAGAATGCTTCCGCTGCAAGATTCAGTCCCTTCATAATTACCTTGGTATGCAGACATTATTAATTTTCTAGTCTACAAGCAATTCCTAGAGGAATATACTCTGCGACAAAAGAAGAAACATATGCATTAATGTAAGTTTTACTACTAGGGTGAGCCACATCTTTATTAAAAAAAAAAAAAGGCCCAAATCATATACTAAGGCAATACGTTCTAGAAACTTCCCTTCATCGCATCTTATATCAATGTCATGAGTCACCATTTGGTGGCCATTTTGGAAGTTAGCGCACAACAGCAAAAGAACTTCAGAGTGGGTACTATTGACCCACATTGTTTAAAGATGCCAGAGACTATGTTATGAAATGCGACAAATGTCAACATATTGGGAACATTTCCAGAAGAAATGAGATGCCATCAAGCGTTATCCTAGAAGTTGAATTGTTTGATGTATAGGGAGTTGACTTCATAGGCCCATGCCCGCCTTCCAATGGCTACAACTACATCCTAGTAGCCGTTGATTATGTTTCAAAATGGGTCAAAGCAATTTTATGTGTTATAAATGATGCAGGAACAGTCTTGAAATTCCTGCAGAAAAATATTTTCACTTGCTTTGGCACTCCACATGCCATTATAAGCGAAGAGGGAACAAATTTCATCAATTTCATCATCAACAAGCTTCTGGTTGAATATAACATTCATCACAAAATCGCAACAACTTACCTGTTGGGATTAGTGTCCTAATTCTCCTAAAGTCTCATAGTTTGTAAGCTTTGTATACATTGTTATGAAGAAAATCAGAGTTATTTTATTTGCATTTACTCGTATCCAATAAACAAAGATCTGTAGTTATTGTATGTAAACTTAAGCATGTATATGAGATATGAAAGTGAATCATACCTTAAGTAATAACCTAAAAGGTATGTAGTATAAGGATTAAGGAGGGATACCTTATCCTGATGATACTACAAATATGACCCACTTTGTACAGATTTACAAGTGTTGTGAACTACTACATATGGTCTGATCTTGACCATTCATGTGGAGACATGCGAGCGGGGGCGTCCCATACAAAGAGTTTGTATAAGATCGGACCACGAGATGATTCATCTCTTTATATAACGTCATTCATACTTGAGACTTACATCTCACTTTAACGACCATAGGTGACATGACCTTAATCCTGAGTGTTTCAGGAACTCCTACCTTTGAAGGTGGTCCTTTGATTAGTATGGGTGAGTGTGGTCAGATTGCCAACTTTACAAGCCTACCTTTTTGGGGATGTGTCTGATTGAGGAGCTGGGAACTCAGTTACACAAGATGGAATTCACTCCTTCCCCAAAGCAGGAGTAAGTAGATAGACTGTTCCCTTAAAGGTTGATTCCAGGTCTTAAACATAGTGGCCACATCCTCTCATTGGAAGAGAGGACCCAGTCATAGTAGGACTATACCTTATTGTTCACTAGAGGAATTAGTGGTACTTAAAGAGTTAAATGTAACTACAGGGGTAAAACGATAAATTGGCCAAGTTGTACTTACGAGCGATCTATGAAGGGTTATCGCACTGCTGATTGGTTGATATGGACATAAAAATATATTTGTAGTGATGAGAGTGCAACTGTCGATCTTTAGTGGGGTGCCCGGTGGTACGCGTGGATTAGAAGTCAATTTTTACTCGACAACCAAAATCCCGTGGATGCATTATACGATGTATGTTTCTAAGATATGCGTTGATAGTCATGCGTCGATGGTCATGCGTTGGAATGAAAATTACGTTAACGAATGTATGCGATGACCATGTGTCCTGCCACAAGTTTTCTTGCGTTCACGCCAAGTATAACATGAGCGCAAGTTTCTCGGGTAATCTGAGGTCAAACACAGGGACTTGTAACTATATGTTTGTAGTGATGTGCATGCGGCGGTATAAATAAAAGAATGGAGGGGATATTGCTAACTTAATCCTACTTCTACTCCTATCTAATAGACAACGCAATGAGAATATGCATGAAAGGTAGAAATGCGACAAACCTTGACATGAAATAAATGGTGGGAAAATAGATAAAATGCGAAAATGTTTTCTTTGCAAAACTTAAGAGTGATCGCAAGGGCAACCCTAGTCAACACAATCCATGCAATCATGCTACAACAATACACGGCAAGTCATTTTCCAATGGAAATGCAGTGCTCCTAATTCTAGGATGCATGTGTTGAATGAAAAGTGTTCATAGAGCTTATTCCTAAGTCTCTACTCTTGTCCTATACGATGATGCAAAATACACACAACGTTGCGGTGACCGCATTCAATCGTATCCTGTCTCTAGGATGCATGCGATGCATTAATAACAAAAAGTGCTCATTCCTAAGCGCCTATCTTTTGTATTATGTGTTCTAATCTGGCTCTCCCAAGCCTAAATTCTGACTTGACCTTCCCAAGCCTAGATCTTGTCCTTAGACTACCCTCCTGAGTATCCCTAATGGACGAATGAAGCATACATATATAAGACAATCGTATAAACTTCGTTGACCTAAGATTGTTACTATCCCTAGTGAACAATGCATACCTTGCTTAATGCGTCCAACCACTTACTCTCTTGGGCAGTTGATTGTTGTTGATTTCACTCATAGACAAGTAATGCGTTAGCCTATAGACAAGCACTGCAGCAACTTCACACTAAGCAAATAAGGTTACTCACACACTCACGCTACGTATACCTCTCGGTAGGTTGCTACATGCTTCATATCCCTAATCCACATGACTAAGTATGCAATACCCAAGCAATCTCACTAAGTGTTGCAATGAAAGTAAAGGTGCTAAACAGAAAGATGGAGATGGAGTCGAAGGAACAGAGAAATGCATTGAAAACACATTGTATTAATTTCTTAATTCAAAATGTCATACAATACAATATAGAAAAAGAAATGATCGGCTGGAAGCAAAACTTTGCTTCCAGCGGATGTGCGTCAAGGTTGCCGGTGGTGCCATGGATGGGCGGAGGAATTGACTCTCTCGAGATCTAGCTCCGGTCGTCACTCAGAATGGATGAAGAAGGTAAAGAACTCTCAGGCATCTTCTCACGCAGTTTGTCTGGATCACGAGGAAAGTCCCCGGTTCACAAGGATCCTCCCCCGGATGACTTAGAATTTTGCTCATCGGCTTTTATTTATAGAGTTTGGACCTCGACCGAGCATTAGTTGGACTGCTCTGAGTCTGACATTCGGCGTTTCAGTCCTTACTGAACTCTTACCACCAACGACACGGTAGATGAAATGTCAGCATCAAACTTTGGATTTTCTCGAGGTAGATGCATTGATGCGTTCATTCGACCTACCTTGCGTTGATCCCATTAGAATGCGTTGCCACAATCATTCAATGGCCACATTATCTTAACACCGCAACTCTACATGATGACCGCAATTGCTTGACGGAGCGCAACTTCCATGCGATGGACGCATACGGATGACTACCGCAACGTCCCTACGTTGATCGACGTGTTTAGCTTTATGATGAGTGTTCTCCACATGCGGTCGTCTAGGCGGTGGTCCAGTTTCTGCATTTGCGTTCATTTCCAGCATTAGCTACTAAAATAGAACATTAAACGCATAATTAACGGCAAAGTAATGGGTTAGCTGAGATTCATAATGCTGATCGATGTAAACTCATATTCTGGGTGAATTCTATCATGGTCGATGCAATTTTGCCTAACAACCTTCATAATTCTAAGTAAAATGACTAATGATAACATGCATTTCTGCATGTCATCACACCCCCCAAACTTAAAATCATGCTTGTGTCAAGCATAAGCTAAAGATTCCTTTAGTAAGTCAACCACAAAGTTCTTTTTCCTAGATTTCTCAAGAATACTTCGTTCGAATCCTATATACCAGAATTCCTTAAGTCTTATTCAAGTCTCTCTTCTTAAAATATTTCTAAGACCTAGGGACTGCAAGTTTTAACTTTCAAAGGACTTTGCTAAATTTCGGAAACTGCGCATGATTTTATTTCAAAAAGAAAATTTTCTACCGGGGTGACATATGATTTTCCCTTCCAACAAAAAATTTCTTCATTGATATTTTTTTTTCTAACCTTGCGCTGATCGGAGTGCCTTGCCTTCGTTTTGGCTTGCCCCCACGTGTGTCATGCGGACATCCAATTACGGGTAAGTGCCTTTCACAACTTAACTCTTATCAACATGGGATTGCATTGACAGTGGATTTGTTATTCTCAAAATATTTTTTTTTGAAAGAAAATAGCAAGGTCGAAAATAAATACCTCACCCCCAAATTTAAAATGCGGCAATGTCCTCATTGCCAAAAGATTAAAATAAGTAATGTGATGTTCTAGAATGCGTTGTAAAGAGAGCTTGAAAGAAAGCTAGCAAACCCCTAACTTCTAGAAATATTTTATAAGGTGACTATCTTAAGATTAAGTTGACTTTAATATATACAAAAGAAATAAAAGCATATTTTTCATCATTGAAATCATACTTGGCAAAGAAACATAATGCGGTAACTCACTAAATTTATCTATGTCAAATGATTGTGGTGATTAAAGAGGATGCAGTGATAAAACTTTGAACACTAAAATGCAATGTGATAGCGCAAAATTGGAAATAAAGATAAGGAAGAGTATACCCCCAAATTTTGCACTGTCGCCCGTATTGTAGCATACATCTTTGCGGCGATCTCTCTTCTTTGGATTGCGATGATGAAATAAGATAAGTGCTTCTTCGCGTAACATCTTCGCAATCCAGCGCCTCAATCGTTGCAAGAGAAACAAAGAGAGGATCAAATTATTTTAAACAAAATAAAACTTGTTATCACATATATATATATATATTTTTTTTTTTTTTTGAAATAAAGATAGTGATAGTGAAATAAGGATAGATCAGAATTGAAAAGATAGTAAAAATTCCGAGTGATGGAGAAGAGTTGAAGAATCTATGTTTCCCAAAACTTGTGTCCCTGATATGTTGCGATCATTTGATAACGCAGGGACCACTTATTTCCGGCTGGTTTGTTCACGTCCATGGTGGCTTTTCTCTCTTTTCTTTGTCTTCTAGGGTCTTTACTGCCTTAATCTGGAGTTTTTCCCCATGAATGCTCATTACGATTTCCCCCTTGCGCACATCAATTTGAGCACGACCGGTTGAAAGGAATGGTCGTCCCAATATGATGGGCGCATCTTCGTCCGCTTTATAATCCAAAATGAGAAAGTCTGCCGGCAGTATGAATTTATCGATTAAGATTGCGGCATTTTTCAACTCTCCTTCAAGATGTATTCGAGATCTGTCCACGAGCATGAGAGTTTCCTTTGTGGGCGTAAGTGTGTCGGCATTCAATTGTTTGAAGATTGATAGTGGCATTATGTTTATACTTGCCCCAAGATCGCATAGTGCTTGGCCACTGAAGGTCTCTCCGATAAAGCATGGGATCGTGAAGATTCCCAGATCACCCATTTTAGGTGGGATCATAGCATTTTGTGTTACAGCCACTATTACGATATTTTCTTCCTCATTTTGTTCCTCTTTCAATCTTTGTGGAGTCACTAGTGGTTGGACTTCTTTTGTTTCAATATTTAGATGCTTAAGGGTGAATGCAACTTCAGGGTCTATTTTCTCGGGCTTCTCCAAACTATAGGTTAGCCGGTCTTCAGTTAACACCGCATTCAAGTTGGTCGAAATGCGCTTCTCCCCTAATTCCACAGTCGTGTCGTCACTTAGCAAGGAGACTGTTAAGCATTGTTCCTTCCCATTACCCCCAGCATTGCGAGGGAGCTCAGTTGAGCTGGGCAACGCTTCTTGCTGTCTATTTTTCAGCTCACTCGCAATCTAACTCATCTGTAATTAAAGATTGTGGATGGACATGGCTTGACTTGAAGAATCGTATCGTTTTTCTCTATATATTGCTTCAACAGGCTTTCCAAAGAAGAGGACTGCAGTGGTTGTCGTAAGCTACTTGTTTTTGCTTAGTTGACCATTGTTGCGTTGAAAGAATCCTGGTGGCCCTTCTTTTTACGCCACAGGTTGAAAATTTTGTTGTTGATTCTTCCAAGCAAAATTTAGGTGGTTTCGCCACCCGGGGTTATATGTATTGGAATAGGGGTTATCTCTCATGAAGCATACCGACTGTAGGTTTGTTGGGAATTCTTCCATCGGGTGAGCATCACCGCAAATGACACAACTTGCGGCCGTTTGAGTAATTTCACTGACCTACCCTTTCTTCACTCCCGTATTATTAATTGCGATGTCTTGTATTAAGCTCATCATCGTAGTCATTTGATTTTGCAGGGATGCGATGGCCCCATTGTTTGTGTCATTTTCTTTGATTCTTAATCTCTGATCGCTTTCCCTCCAATCCTCGTGATTTTTGGAAATGCTATCAAGTATACTCTTAGCCTTCACATATGTTTTGTCGAGCAGGTCACCAACGACTATCACATTGGCAGCGGTCTGCGAAGAGGGATTCAATCTTTGGTAGAAAATCTCCATTTGCAGGCAGTCTGGTAAGCCATTATGTGGACAGTCTCTTACCAGCCGCTTAAACCTCGCCCAAGCATCGCTGAGCAATACGTCATCTTCTTGTTCAAAATTTGTTATTAATTTTCTTCTCCTAGTGTTCTCAGTTGGTAGAAAATACTTCTTCATAAACTTTTCCACCACCTGTTCCCATGAAGTTATCTCTCCCGGTTTGAGAGAATATGCCCAATTTCTCGCCTGATCACATAAAGAAAAGGGAAACAGAGTTAGTCGAACTTCCTCGGTTGAGATATTCGGGAACACAAAAGTATTGCAGATTTCAATAAAACTTCAGAGGTGAGCGTGCGGGTCCTCGGCACGTCTTCCTCGAATTGACATGTAGTTTGGATCATCTGTAGCATCAATGGTTTCATTTCGAATCTGCTTTCGTCGAGGGCAGGCCTCATGATTCTTGGAGAGAAATCATAGAGGTTTGGTGATGCATAGTTCTTAATGGGCTTATTACAATCGTTTGCCAACATAATCGGATTCTCCATGACATTGTTATCGTTTGGTGCTCCACCTTCAAGCTGCTCCACCATCTCTTCTTTATCGGATTGTGGTTGCTGTTGACGGTTTCTTAATCTTCGTCTAAAAGTCCTTTCAATCTCCGAGTCATAATTCGCCAGAGATTGAAAGTCCTACAAAGAAATAAAAAAATACCATTAACAAACTATTTTGCCGAAGTCCCCGGCAACGGCGCCAAAAACTTGAGTGCACAACACAATTCCATCAACGCATATCATCCATATTTCCACTTCATAAAATACCGCATCAAGTTTTTGGTGTCGTTGCTGGGGAATATGAGTTTGCGTTGATAGATGCATTGTTTAAATGCGGCGGATTTGAGAAATGAAAGTTGCGTTGATAGATGCAATGAGTATGCGATGAACGGGTTAAGAAGATCTTTAGCTAGCGTTACTTGGGAATGCATCATACTATACGATCATGTTACTACCATGAACAGCAAGTCATTTTCCAATGTAAATGCAATGCTCCTAAATCTAGGACGCATGTGTTGCATGAAAAGTGTCCATAGAGCTTATTCCTAAGTATTTACTTTTGTCCTATATGATGATGCAAAATGCATGAAAGCAAGGTGACCGCATACAATCGTATCCTATCTCTAGGATGCATGTGATGCGTTGATAACAAATAGTGCTAATTCCTACGCCTATCTCTTGTATTATGCGTTCTAATCTGACTCTCCCGAGCCTAGATTCTGACCTGATCTTCCCAAGTCTAGATCCTGTCCTTAGACTACCCTCCAGAGTATCCCTAATGGACGAATGAAGCATACATAAACAAGATAATCGCAAAGAATGAAGATTCCCTAGTTGTCCTAGCTAAATGCTTCTCAACCCATTCAACTAATTTAGCTACTCATGCGTTCATAGAGAGTGAACAAATATAGAGAAAGAAATTTCATTCTTATAAATAAGTTGAGTACAAAATGCCAATGGAATTTTAAGGTAGAGAGCCTGGTAGCAATTCCTTGCTGACCGAGGCTTTTTACACTGGAATCTTTATTCTGATCTAAAGATATTCCCACTTCTGAAGGCGTCGGCCCTCTCCCTGTCTTTGAAGCTTCCAATGCTCTCCCAAGCTTACCGAAGCGATCTACCGGCACAACTTTCTCCCTCGTGTCTTCCTTAAGATGAAAGAAAACTATGAACAGAGGCGTGAACTCGTGGAACAAAAGATTGTAAAAGTGGTGAACCCCTTTTCTGAAGAATGCACTTGGTATTTATAGAGCCGGTTGTACAGATGGGACAACTTTAATTCCTTATTAATGCGCCGAATAATTATCACCGATAAAGCTGAATGTACTTTGTGACCGTTATCGGCTGTCGTCTTAATTTGGATTCGACTGTCATCAGCTTTTTGTCCCATCGCTCTTAATTGGCCTTTCACACAGATGCGCCCACCATGTTGCACTAACCAAATTGCGACGATCCTTCTCGAGCGAATGTTTGCGAGCATGATCAACGCAAAGCCTTGCGATGAAGTTGCGCTCGACCAATGATTTCCTATGATCGTAGTCTTGCATTGCGTTAACGCATATTCTGCACAAAAATACAAAAATCAATAATTCTAATGCACTGAACGCATGCGACCGCAATATTATAGAATTTATACTTAATGGATGAAATTTAACATATTTCATCAACGCAATCCAACATTGTTTAAGAACTTAGCACTATGATAACATGCATTTATGCCCGTTATCACCCAGCAGTTAACGGATGGTGGATCCCATGACTAAAGAGTTCAGTCAGTTATTCATGTATGGTTAGAGCTTCAAGCTACAGGTCCATAAGGTCCCTTTGATAATTCAATGGATTCAAGTTGAGAATCAGTTCTTGGGGTTGATTTGAAGTGTTCAAATTAACAAGAGAAAATTCAATTATATATGATATAATTGGTGTAATGTATGAGATACATCAAGTGGAAGATTAATGTAAATATGATTTACATTAAGTACCATAAAATAGAAAAAGAACTATGGTTTATATGTTTCATGAGATGAAATATTAAACTATAGGTTATAAATATAATATGGTAAATTGGTTATCATGTTTATTTATAATAATATTAATTATTTGATAATTAAATCTTTTTCTCTAATAACCGATTGAGTGAGAGGTTATTAGTGGTTTTATGATAACCGTGAGATAAAAGGAAAAATGTTTTCCTAAATTTAGAGAGTTACTTGATTCGGAAAGAGCTTACGGAGAAAGCTATCAAGTGAAAGTGTTTATATTATAAGCATTATAGTATAAGGGTGAATGGAAGCATTTTAGCTTGGTTCTTTTTTGGTAGTATAAGTGTTATATAAAAGTGGCAATGAATTAACAATGCATGGTGCATGACACTTAGGCTTGTTTATAAAAGTTATGAATGCCTTGTATATGTTTGCTTCACGTTGTGGATGGTTTTGGTTGTTTCTGTTATTAGCTTTATAATGGAAATTAGAACTAAAATCAATAAGAAAGAGTTGCATGCGAACTTAGGGTGAACTCATATTTAAAAAGGGTTTTAAAATTGGATTGAGATAGACCTAAGTTCAGGGTTCTAATGCGATTAGATACCTAAGTTTAATCTTTTGAATCGGTTTAATAGGATTAAATTGATTGGCATAAAAGATTAAATTTGTATGAAATCTATCTATAAGGAACCTTTATCTAAGGCATGTTCTATCTAGGTTGGGGTACTTAAGCTGACAGAAATATAACACCCCTACCTAGGAACCTACCAGGAAAGGTGAATTAGATAGATTTTCTGCAAGCATGCGACAGTTGATCAAAGACTTCGTTAAAGAGTTTAATAAATGATGATCAAAAGTTGTTAAACTTTCCAAGGTAAGAGTTACTCTTGGGAAAACCTAAAAAGTCACTTAGTTAAAATTCTTAGCCGTGTTTTTTCTAAGTAAACTAAACCCTAGGTTATAAAATACTCGGTGGGAGGAAGAGATATATATGATATGTCAATGATTCCACTCACGTTTCTCCCTAAATGTTCACACCGTGAGATTCATGCTTGGCCTCATGGTTCCCTGGGAGCATCCCCCTTCGAATGGCGTTTGCATGAGTCAATATCGAGTGGACGAAGAGAGTATTCATAGTAAGTGAGTGAAAGGTGTGTGACAATACATCTTGCGGTCTCTTTCATTGGTTCGCACCGTGAGATCATTCTTGTACTCTCTCATGGCGCCCTGGGAGCGTCCCCCCTTCAAATGGGTTTTGTGCAGTTNTTGTACTCTCTCATGGCGCCCTGGGAGCGTCCCCCCTTCAAATGGGTTTTGTGCAGTTGATCAATATCAAGGTGAACTCCATAAATAGATAGGGTCACTTTAGTTTTTGCCCTAATCGGATTTTTTCACTTCGGATTGGCTGTTTGGGGTGGAACTCTAGGGCCTAAAATGACGGGTCACACTCATGGAAAATTGTTAAGCACGTTAATGATTTTTTGATTAAATCAATGATGACTAGTCGTTATAGGAGCAAGAGTTGTTCCGGTATTAATGGCTAGTTGAGAATGTCTCACTTTAGAGGAGGGATAAATTGACCACCCTTCGGCAGCTTTTGTCCTAAACCTTTGAAACGTCATTGCGAAATTAGATGTCACACATGGTTCATTTCAGTTTTGCTAAACTGTATTAGATGTTGTATGTTTTTCAATGATTATTTGCTTAAAACCTAAAGTAGGTCTATGTGTTTCTTTTTCAGCAACATGAATGTTTTTTCGTTAAATGCCTCTAGTTTGACCGATTTCATACAGTGGAAAGAGTCCGTTAAAACATATTTCGTGGTAAACGATCTCAAGTTTGTCATGGTTGAGGAGTGTCCTCAAGTCTCGACCCTTGATGCACCGTGGTTATTTGTTACTGGATAATGTTTTTGTAGTTCCTCATATCAAGAGGAACTTAATCTCGATTTCTTGTCTCATTGAACAAGGTTATATTGTCTCCTTTTCTGAGAGTAAAGTGTTTATTTTCAAGAATGGTATGAAGATTGGTTTTGGTTCAATGGAAAATAACTTATATATACTAAGGCCATTAGTCATACAAGCCTTGCTTAATACTGAAATGTTCAGTACGGAGACAACAGCAAAAAGACCAAAGGTTTCTCCTCAGGAAAACACCCATCTTTGACATCTAAGGTTAGGTCATATCAACCTTAATAGGATTGAACAGTTGGTGAAATGTGGACTTCTAAAGAGTTTAGAAGAAAACTCTTTGCCGGTATGTGAATCATACCTTAAAGGCAAGATGACCAAACGACCTTTTACTGGAAAAGGTTATAGAGCCAAGGAAACCTTGGAGCTTATACATTCAGACCTCTGTGGTCCGATGAGTGTTAAGGCTCAATATGGGTATGAATATTTCATATCTTTCATAGATGATTATTCAAGGTACGTGTATCTCTACCTAATGCAATGTAAGTCTGAAGCCCTTGACAAGTTCAAGGAGTATAAGGCTGAAGTTGAGAACTTGTTAGGTAAGAAGATAAAAACACTACGATTTGATCGTGGTAGAGAGTATATAGACCATCAATTCCAGAACTATATGATAGAACATGGAATTACATCCCAACTCTTGATCTCATGTACACCTCAGCAAAATGGTGTATCAGAAAAGAGAAATAGAACCTTGTTGGACATGGTTCGGTCTATGATGAGTTATACTCATCTTCCAGACTCATTTTAGGGATTCATAGTGGAGACTATGTGTTATATTTTGAACAATGTTCCCTCGAAAAGTGTTTTTGAAACACCTTTTAAGCTGTGGAGAGGCTGTAAAGGTAGTTTACGCCACTTTAGGATTTGGAGGTGTCTAGCCTACGTGCTTATGGCTAACCCAAAGAAGTTGAAACCACGTTCGAAAGCTTGCCTTTTTGTAGGCTACCTCAGGGAAATAATGGGTGGATACTTCTATGATCCGAGTGAGAACAAAGTGTTTGTATCAAAAAATGCTATATTCTAGGAAGAATACCATATCAGGGATCATAAACCACAAAGCAAGCTTGTTTTACATGAGAGTTCTAGTGAGACTACTGAGGGTTCAACAATAGTTGTTGAACAGACAGATAGATCAACAAGAGTTGTTGAGGTTGGTTCATATAGTCAACCATCTAAAGAGTTGAGACTGCCTCGACGTAGTGGGAGGGTTATAAACCTGTCGGAACGCTGCATGGGTTTGACTGAAGCCTAGAACATCATTTCTGATGATGAGGTCGAGGATCCATTGTCTTTTCAGCAAGCAATGGAGGATGTTGACAAAGATAAGTGGATTAAAGACATGAACCAGGAGATGGAGTTTATGTACTTCAATAATGTCTGGGAACTTGTAGATCGACCTAACGGGGTAAAACCTATAGGGTATAAGTGGATCTATAAGCGAAAACGAGGTGTAGATGGAAAGATGCAGACCTTTAAGGCTAGACTCATGGCAAAGGGTTATACCCAAGTCAAGGGAGTGGACTATGAGAAAACTTTCTCACCTGTTGTCATGTTGAAGTCTATCGGGATACTCCTGTCCATAGACACATTTTATGATTATGAGATATGGCAAATGAATGTCAAGACTTCCTTTCTGAATGGTAATCTACATAACTCAACCAAAGAGGTTCGTTGTTCCATATTAATAGCAAAAAGTTTGCAAGATTAATAGGTCCATTTATAGGCTGAAACAAGTGTCTAGATCATGGAACATTAGATTTGACAGTGCGGTCAAATTGTTTGGCTTTGATTAGAACGTTGATGAGCCTTGTGTTTACAAGAAAATCATCAATAGCTCAGTAGCTTTCCTGGTACTGTATGTGGATGATATCCTACTCATTAGGAATGATGTAAGTTTTCTGACTGACATTAAATCATGACTAACCGCCCAATTTCAAATGAAAGATTTGGGAGAGGCGCAGTATGTTCTAGGGATCCAAATCATTCGGGATCGTAAGAACAAAAGGTTTGCCTTGTCTTAGGCATCGTACATTGTCAAATGTTGATCAAGTACAAGATGCAGGATTCCAAGAGGGGTTTATTACCCTTTAGGCATGGAATTGTATTATTTAAGGATCAATGCCCTAAGACACCTCAAGAGGTTGAGGAGATGACACGGATTCCCTATGCTTTGGCTGTTGGAAGCTTAATATATGAATGTTATGTACCAGACCTGACATTTTCTATGCAGTAGGGATTGTCAGTCGTTATCAATCCAATCCAGGATTAGATCACTGGATGGTGGTTAAAACGATCCTCAAGTATCTTTGGAGAACGAGGGACTACGTGCTCGTGTATGGAGATAAGAATTTGATCCTTACAGCATACACAGACTTTGACTTTCAGACTGATAGAGATTCTCGGAAATCGACATCGGGGTCGGTGTTCATTCTAAATGGAGAGGCTATAGTTTGGCGAAGCATCAAGCAAGGATGCATCGCAGACTCCACTATGGAAGCCGAATACGTAGACGCTTGTGAATCTGTTAAGGGGCTATTTGACTGAGGAAATTCCTTACAAATTTGGAAGTTGTTCCAAATATGTATTTGTCGATACTCTTTATTGTGATAACAATGGGGCTGTGGCAAATTCTAAGGAACCTCAGAGTCATCGTAGAGGCAAGCATATAGAACAGAAATATCATTTGATCAGGGAGATTGTGCATCGCGGTGATGTGATAGTCACAAAGCTCGCGTCGGAGCATAACATTGCTGATCCGTTTACAAAGGCTCTCACGGCTAAAGTGTTCGGAGGTCATTTGGAGAGTTTAGGTCTACAGGACATGCGACATCTTGTCTAGGGCAAGTGGGAGATGATACCGAGGTATAGAGTATGCCCTAGTTTATTGCATATTGTACTTGCCTTAGTAGAAGATATACTTGAGGACAAGCATATATCTAAATTTGGGGGTGGGGAAGGTCTGAGTAGAAAAGATCAAGAATATGCAGTATTTAAGAAAAGAAAATGCGTCCATTTTTTATAAAAAAAAAATGGAGGAACGGAAATAGATAGAGAATGGTATATGAAAGCTATCGAAACATTTAATATGTCTATTAAGCGTTTGATACATAGTGTATGAATGAAGAGATAAAGAGAAAGTGAAATACAATGATGAAATAAATATAACAGATACAAACAAGCGCCAACGTCTTAGCACCAATTCGATGGAGATCTGCTTGCCGGATTGGATGGATCTGATAATAGGAAGAGCTTCCCTCTCAGGCTTGCTCAACCGGTAGTAGGGGTCTTTACACAGAGCTTCGAATCGGGTATTTGGCAGAATAGATCTGAGACTCACCTCTTGGCCTTGTCTCGTCTTCTTCTCGGATTTCTTCAATTAAGCACTCAGCTCAGCTTTTTCTCTCAACACTTTAGCAGCAATTCGCCCTGTATCAAGTAGCATAAGTTTTCTTTGAAATCTATGGGGTATTTATAGGTGTAGGTCTTTGACTCTGGCCTTGTGGTCCCCACTAATTGTTATGGTAATTCCAAAGATGGAGGGATATTATTTCTTCTGTTATGCAGTCAGATCGTCAATTATGCATAACCGTTAGTTGTACACGTGTCTCAATCTTCCGCTTTTGTGTTGCTCAGCTGCATCTTTCGATCGTGAGTTCGCATGCGGTGTTGTTTTTATTACCGCATGTGGTTGAAAGTCAGCTCTGGATCGATTGTCGCATTGCACCGTCATTACGGTAATCGTCTCTTCATTGGTGATTGACGAGCACAGTGTGACAGAGATGCGTTGATCAGTTTCTCGTGAGCCTTGAGCGCAAGCGGTGACTTGGTTTCCTGCAAAACAGAGTAAAATTCGGCTTGTCTTCCATCTTTATGGTGTTAGTGGGTGTAATTGCGATCATTTATAATTATTGTAATTCTAAGCTAATTTTCATACAATCGGTGCATATACACTAACTTTTGGCCACAATATCTAGATAAGGTGACATAAATAACTTGTATTTCTACAAGTTATCGGTCCCCTTGGTAGTTCAATGGATTCAAGTTGAGAATCGGTTCTTGGAGTTGATTTGAAGTGTTCAAATTAACAAGAGGAAATTCAATTATATATGATATAATTGGTGTGATGATGTATGAGATACATCAAGTGGAAGATTAATGTAAATATGATTTACATTAAGTACCATAAAATAAAAAAAGAACTATGGTTTATATGTTTCATGAGATGAAATATAATATGGTAAGTTGGTTATCATGTTTATTTATAATAATATTAATTATTTGATAATTAAATATTTTTCTCTAATAACCGATTGAGTGGGAGGTTATTAGTGGTTTTATGGTAATTGTGAGATAAAAGAAAAAATGTTTTCCTAAATTTAGAGAGTTACTTGATTCGGAAAGAACTTACGGAGAAAGCTATCAAGTGAAAGGTTTCACTAAGTGATAGCTATAGAGAGACTAAATAATCGTGGAGTTTGACTACACGATAGTTCATTAGCTGATCGTAGCTAAACAATCGTGTGGCTTTATCTATACGATAAGCTGCCATTTACTACACGATCGGGCATATCGTCTATACGATAAACAACTTCCTATCTCCCACTTGCTCGATCGTCTACATGATTGTTGCCCTTCAGTCTCTTCCTCAAGCCAAGTTCATATAGAGCCCACAAATCTTGGATTCTCATACCGAGAATACCAAGGTAACCATTGTGGTGGTGTCCTTACTCAACTCGATTGGTTTCGAGGAGTCAAAGGTCGTATGTTGGGTTCATGATCATTGTTTCGTGCTGGTGATCGTGTTGCACCGATCGTTGCGTTTGAGGGCCATGTTACTGTGGACACTTGTAGATTGATCAAGGGAGTTTGAAGAATGGTTCTTCAAAGGTACGCTACTCTATCCCTTGATATTCTTTGCAAGCATGTTGTAATTTCGTGTTGTACATGACCTATTTGTTGGGGTTGATGCCCTAAATTCTCGTGTCCTGCCGTTTGTAAACCATTTGTATGAACGCTTGTGTTGTTAATATATGATATTTACTTCACATCTTGTATTTTGCTCAGTTGCTTGTTTTATTTTCTTTACCACAAACCAATAAACATAAAATCCCTGGTTATCTATATGTGACTTAAGCATGTATGTGGTGACATACAAGTGGAGCATGTCTTAAGTGATAACCAAAATGGTCTGTAATATATGGATATATGAGGGAAACCTTATCCTGGTAACGCTACGGATGCGGCCTGCTTTGTGGAATGGTCACAAGTGTTATGCCTTGTCATAGATGGTCTGATCCTGATCATTCGTGTTGGGGACATGTGAGCGGGGGCATCCTATACAAAGAGTTTGTATAAGACCTGACCACGAAGTGTTAACGTCTCGTTATATAACACCGTTCATGACAGAGACTTTACTTCACTAGGATGACCATAGGTAACATGACCTCAATCCTGAGTTAGTTGGGAACTCCTGCCATTGAGGACGGTCCTTTGATTTGTATGGGTGCGAGTGACCAGGTTGCCGATTTAAACCTACCATTTTGGAGATTCGTCTGATTTGGGAGCTGGGAACTCAGCTACAAAAGATGGAATTCACTCATTCCTCGAGGTAGAGGTAAGTAGATAGATAGCTCCCTTAAGGGCTGATTCCAAAGCTTGAACGATGTGGTGCCACACACCTTCTCTTGGCCCGAGAGGTGTTCACACATAGTTGGACTATGTTGTATTGTTCATTAAAGGAATCAATGGTACTTAAGGAGTGAGATGTAACTACAGGGGCAAAACGGTAATTTGGCCCAACTGTACTTACGAGCATCTGTAAAGGGTCATCATACTCATGATTAGTTATATCCGATGGACACAGAAATATATATGTGGTAAGAAGAGTTCAGCTGTTGGTCTTTAGTGGAATGCCTGACAGTTAACGGATGGTGGATCTCGTGGCTAAAGAATTTAGTCAACTATTCACGGACCGTTGGAGCTTCGAGCCATAGGTCCATTAGTTCCCTGGGTAGCTTGGATAAAGTTGAGAACTGGTATTTAGGTTAATTTAAAATGTTCAAATTGACAAGAGGAAGTTCGATTATATATAATATAATTGGACTGGCTAATTATATATAATATAATTGGCTAAATGTATGAGATACATTATTTTGGAGGAAATTAGATATAAATATGATTTATATCAAGTAGAGGAGAAAATACTATAGTAGATATGTGATATCAAACTATAGGATACAAATATAATATGATTATATTTATTAATTAATTAATTGGTTAATTAAATGATAATTAATCCACAATTCACACTCGGACGTGGGTTAGTGGGGCAACGTCGGTTATTGTAACTAATGAATCAAAATGAAAAATGTTTTCATTATGAATAGCCCCAGAGTTCAATCGTCTAAAGAATTCGAGAGAGCGCGCTGGTGTTTTGCTAAACGATCGCTTACGTAAAATGAGAGCCTATACGATAGTCCTCACCTGTCTCTTATACACATCTAGATGTGTATAAGAGACAGATCGCCTACCTAGCGCCTAAACAATAGCACACTATCGCCTACACGATCGCATAGCTTCTCTAAACAATCGTATAGTGTACCGATTTTGCTAAACGATCGTATACTTTTTCCTAAACGATCGTTCAGTAAAATCTACACAACCGTGTAGCTCCTCCTAAACGATAAGCATTTTTGCTATGCGATAGCGTCTTTTTCCCTTCCATTTGCTTATCGCCTACACGATTTATGTTTCCTCCTTCCTCTACCAAATTCACCAAAGACCACCCTTTAGGTTTTCACTTCGAGAATACCTGAGGCTCTTTAGTGGTGATGTCGTCCCCGCGGCGTTCATGTTTGTGCGTTGTTCGTGCTACTGTTGTCGACACTACTGCTGGGTGTTGGTAGATCGCTTGGAGGATTCCACTGCTTGGAGTGCTGAAGTTTGAAGAACGTCTTCAACTGGTATGGCACTCTTTCCCTTATGATTTTGTTGTTCATAGCATGCTGATAATTTGTGTTGTTTGCATAAATTTATGTATTGAATGTATAATGTTGTATTTCAGTCATTGTGAGATCGGAGCGATCCGAACGCGCTCATGGAACTCTTAGATATAAGATCCTTCACTATTAGTTTCCATTCTTGTACTGTAATTGTTGATGTTCAATTTCAAACGGAATTTGGAACGATCCTTCCGTTGCTCATGGAAATCCTCATGCCTAATTTCCTTTATTACCATCCTTAAACCAATGGTTAAGCTGAAGTGTCCGGTCGGGAAATCAAATCAACACTTGAAAAGGTTGTCAATTCAGTGCGAAAAGATTGGGCACAAAAGCTGGATGAGGCACTATGGGCTTATTGCACAGAGTATAAAATGCCCATTTGAATGTCCCCATATGCACTTGTTTTTTGTAAAGCTTTCCATTTGCCTTTGGAACTTGAACATAAGGCTTTTTAGGCCACCAAGACGCTCAGCTTTAATATGGAAGCCTTGGGAGAAGCAAAGAAGTTGTAGTTGCTAAAGCTAGATGAATGAAGATTACAAGCATACGAGAACGACAAATAGCACATGAAGCGTTGGTATGACCAACGCATTAGTAAGAAAACTTTTGAAGTTGGCCAAAAAAATCGTGTTATTCAACTCACATCTACGTTTGTTTCAAGGAAAATTGAAATCGCGATGGTCGGGACCCTTCATTATCAAGGAGATTCACCCTTATGGAGTAGTAGAGCTAACGCATGAAGATGAGTCAAACGCATTTAAAGCTAATGGCCAAAGGATCAAACCATACTTTGAAGGTGATTTTGATTGAGAAAAAGCCTCCATCGATCTGGGAAAGCTCGTATAATGATGATTGGAAAGTCCTTGCGTTGAGAAAGCTATCATCTTTTCAGGGATGCATCATATCCTTTTTTGTATCCTTTTATGTTTTTCTTTTATTTCGCTTATTTCTTAAATTGACTGCTTTCTTGAACTTTTGTGAACAATGATTGCTTCATAAGATTGGATCGGTGTGGACTAAAAATAGGGTTCAGAAGCATTTGAGTATTGTGATGAGTTTTGGAATGCGTTGGAATCATAACTCAATGCATCCCAGTCAAACTCATTGCAAGTGAGGGAACCTCGAACGATAAAAGCTAACCGTTAAGATAATGAAAAGACGCCATCAGAAGCGCCACCTGACATTCTTTCAAATCGATCATTTATTGTGTGTGCATCAGGATGTCATCAATCCTCAAGACGAGAAATCGATCATTTCCTCTCCCTTCGTGCTTTAGTTAAACTCCATTTCTTCCCCATTTCCTTCCTACCTTTTTAAAGAACAACCTCCGAAAAACCTCGACGATGTCCAGTTGAGTCTGACACCACCAACAAGGCGACTTTGGTATTCTCGGTGTGAGAATCCAGAGGGTGGGTTCTATTCGGACTTGGTGTGAGGCAGACGAACGGAGGAAAGATAGATCGTGTACACGACTAGGCAAGTGAGAGAAGTCGGAGACCTATCGTATAGGAATAGGTCGTATGCCCATCGTTTAAGATAAAACTGTGCAATCATCCAGCAAAAGCTGTGCGATTCATTTAGCTCTATCGTTTAGCTCGACAGACTCTACACGATCGTGTACCTTGGGCCAGCGATCGTCTAGCAAAGCTATGCGATCGTTTAGTAAATACTGCATGATCGTTTAGCTAGCACTCTACATGATCGTTTTACTTAGCCCAGCCATGCGTTTAGTAAATCTGTATTTACTTGACGACTTCCGTGAGTTTCTTTTTCGCCGGAGAGAAAACTCAAATTCTTTTCAAACTTTTTGTGAAAACCTCTTTTTCAAAATAGGAAACTGATTCTCTTTTAAAACTCACGGTTACCATGATCAAATACCACCCACTATATTTGGTTATTTAAAAGAAAAAGTATTAATTATCTAATAATCAATATTATTATAAATATAAATGATAAACCAACTTATCATACTATATTTATAAACCTATAGTTTTAATATTTCATCTCATGAAACATATAAACCATAAGTTTTTTTTCTATTCCATGGTACTTATTATCTTATACATTATACCGATTATATAACATATAATCAAAATACCTCTTGTCAATTTGAACATTTCAAATCAACACCAAGAACTTGATCCTTCAACATGAATCCAAGCTACCAAAAGGACGTCATGGACCTGTAGATCCGAAGCTCCAACGATACGTGAATAACTGACTAAACTCTTTAGTAC
>NC_052351.1:28379969-28569424 GCF_009727055.1 Benincasa hispida | reverse complement strand
AAGAGAGAGATAAATTCAAGCCTTGGAATCAGCCTTAAGGGAGTAATCTCTCTACTTATCCCTGCTTCGGGAAAGGAGTGAATTCCATATTGTGGATTGAGTTCCCAACTCTCAGATCAGACAAGTCCCATAAAAGGTAGGCATGTTGAGTTGCAAATCTAGCCACTCTCACCCATAACTAATACAAGGACCACTCTCAAAGGCAGGAGTTCACAAAACACTCAGAATTGAGGTCGTGTCACTATGGTCGTTTAGGTAAGATGCAAGTCTCTAGTATCAACGGCGTTATATACAGAGTCTAGTCATCTCGTGGTTCAGGTCTTATACAAACTCTTTGTATAGGACACCCCCGTCCAGTTACATGAATGGTCAGGATCAACTATCTGTAGTAGTTTACAACACTTGCAAACCTCTACAAAGCGAGCCGTATCCATAGTGTCACCAGGATCAGGTATCCCACCTTAATCCTTATACTACAAACCGATTTTAGGTTATCACTTAAGACATGATCCATTTGTATATCACATATACATGTTTAAGTTCACATAAGATAACCAAGGAGCTTTGTTTATTGGACATGAGTAAATGCCAAAATTAAATAACACTATTATTTATTCATTTAACAATGTGTATCTTTACAAAACAACGAGACTCCGGGAGAATCAGACATCAATCCCAATAGAGGTGGTAACACCATCGACCAACCTCCAACCTATAACTTTCCCGATCACCCTCGCATCAGTATATGCTCCACCACCAAATGTGGTGGCTCTTCCACCATTCAGCCCTAACTCATCAAGACTGCCTCCATGATCCGACCTGAACCTACTTTATCATGCTTGTCATCCCCACAAGAACATGTTCAACCACTAAGTATACAGAGATATTCTTAAAAATTTAAAGCCGCTCGATTCCCTTGAAGATGAAGGTGTTGTCGACCAAAGAAGCAAGGTAGGGGCTGGATCTAGCCATGTGGTAAGTGGCCCTGAGGCGCCAGCGTCCAATGTGCCAAGACCTATAAGCATCAAGGAAGGGCCCTTCAGAAATATGTTCACCACATTTGAGCAGAAAAGGGTGAAGAAACAAAACGATAAGGCAGAAGCTAAATGCGTCGATCTTGTGGATGAAAATGAAGAGCCCCTTCAGAGGAAGAGCACAAAGGAAGGAAAAAGGAAAAGTGAGGAAGAAGTGATCGTTCTGTCATCTTCTCTACTGAGCGGTTGGCTGAAAAATTGGCCATTAAGGCTAAGAAGGTTAAGGAGGGCTTTCAAGAGCTAAGAAAGGAAGCCAAAATCCTCATCGTCGTGATGGAACTTAATCACAAACTACACGATGAGAATATTGAGAGAGTCGGGGCCTCATTGCATGTAAAGCTGGACAAGTTGATGGATAGTGTGGAACGTCACAATAGAGTTTGAAAAAAAATGGAGAAAAGAAAGCAATGAGGAAAAGAGGGTCTGCAAGGATAAATCTTAGCACATCAAGAGTAATTTGAAGTAGATTCAAGAAGAAAAAAGGATCTTGAAGGAGGAAGAACGGAATAAAAAGGCGACGAACAAAAAGAAGCAGCCAAAGGTGGAAGTGGCAAAGGCCACGAAGAAAGAAACAGTGTCGAAGAGGGAAGAAAAGGGCAAAGCATTCATAGTCGAGGAGGAGAGAGTGCCAAAGAAGAGGCCGCCGATCTTGATGGAAATGATATTTTTCCTAGAGAATGAACCACTGTCCACCTTCATCACGGATGTTGTAGATGCAATGGGGTAGAGATATTTTTGTGAATAGACCAAGACGGTCAAGCCAACAATGGTTCACTCGTTCTATGATGGGACGCCACATTTAGATAGATATAGATTAGATATCGGCGATGCGACAATAGGATTCAAGATCAGAAAAATCAGTGATATATATAATTGGGAAGACATCCCTGATGTCAAGGGAAATAAAATCATAGATGAGCCAACTATTAAGGAACCAAAAGATGCGCTGAAAATGGTCGCCCAACCAGGGACTAAATGGACCATGTCTGCTAAGGGAATGAAGACTCTATCGCCAGAGGGCTTGATACCTAAGGCAAATATGTGGCTATACTTCATAAAAAGGAAGCTTTTCCCAACGACACATGACCACTTCGTTTCAAGATAACACATAATGGCAATTTACTGCATAATGCAGATGATTCTGATCAATGTTGCCTATATTATCGTAGGGCAGATATGGACCTCATTCTAAAAAATAAAGGGTAGTTGTTCTTCCGGTCGTTGATTAAAAGACTGTGTGCGGTGCAAGATTGGTTTGAAGAATAAGAGGAAGTGGAAGTGAGAGGCATACTCACAAACCGGTCTCTCTGCCGCCCCATGAGATTACTAGTGCAGCAAGCCAAAAGTCAGTCAAAGTAGCTAGCAAATCGACAAACCAAATAAGTCCAAACCCTTCCAGAACCTACTCAACACAAAAAACGAAGAGTGGTCATTTCGTCAAACGTTGATGAAAGGGTGATCGCATCAACCCAAGTTGAGAAACCTCCCTCCCACCAACGTAAAACTGCCCCGCTTAACCCTAGGACAAACTCTCCTTCGCATCCAAACAAACTTGATTAACCCTTTGCATCACCATCACATGGGGAGTCCCCTAGATCAAGTGTTGATTTAAACAAGCGCCCTTCCCCTTGAAGAACCTTATCTTTTTATTCTTCCTATAGCATCAAAGCTATCGACGCCTCCCCCATCCAAAAAAATAACATAATAGGCTTTGGTCCATGAGGAGCCGGTCCCAAGCATCCAACCAATCATTCCCGCTGTTGACGACCCAAGCCTACCATCTCCTTCACTTGAAGTAGGCAGAGGATCAAACATTGATGAGGCCAGTGGATACCAAGTTGACGAAAAAAGCCAACACCATAACTCCAATGCGTTTGAAGAAGAAGTTGACCCAGAAGTTGACGAATGCTACAAATTCCTTCATTATGACCTCAGAGAGTCTATCTTAGGAGGTCTTGATGAATTTTCACAACAACAGAACATGAACGCAACTCAGATGAGTGACTTGATGCGACAACAACAAGAACTCATTACGCAACACAACGAGCTAAGATAATTTGTCCAACGCCAAGTACAAGAAGTTAAATGCCAACAGACCGTTACCAAAAGCTTTAATCGCCAACAAACGTTGAGGCAACACGAGCAATTTCACTTAGTGATTTAGTTTTTCCAAGATGTCATGGCTCACCTCGTGGTTGGACCAGCTATTCTCCTGCATCTGCAAGCTTCTTTACAATTCCTAGAAGAAAACACACTACTACAAGAGCAAAATAACAACGATGTAGGCGAAAATTAAATGTGGGGGTGTTTGCTTTTCATTTTTTTATCTTTGTACTTTTGTAATTAATGGCTATGAATTCCATTTTAAACGTCAACTTTTCTTTTCCTTTTCCTTTTAGCTTGACTCTTGCATATCTTTCTTGATCACTTAATAGTCTTCTGTGTTTTGTTGCAGTCCACAAATGACCTCAATGATGACACCGTGTTACCAACACAATGATTAGTATGACTAGTGTTAGTACTAAGCTTTAAGATTTTGCCTTAAAAACATTTCTTGAAATTAGTATGTGTGCAAACTTTATCTCAAACTTCTTTTGCGATGTCTTTTTGAAGCCATCGCATAATTCGATTTTCAGCAATGAAAACATTGCTGCCCTATAAATTTAGGGGTGGGAGGTTTGAGCTAAATGCGTTAAAAATCAAGTTGTTTTTAAAATCTCTTGAAATCTCCTTGTTATGTAAAAAAAATGGCATTGAGATGGGAACCTGCTCATAGTTGAATGTTTGTTTGACACTCGTGGGGGCAAGCCAAAACGAAGGTGGGAATCGTGATCAATGCAGGAATAATTGATCGCAACTCTGCTGCCATGTTCAAAACTTCGAAGCCATGAGTCAAGTCTGAAAAGAGCACCTAGCTCATAGTTAGATGTTTGCACGACATCCGTGGGGGCAAGCCAAAATGAAGGTAAGATGCTCAGATCAACGCATGATGAAACCTAAATAAGTGCACCAAGCATAAGCTTTTTACTAAATTTTAAACCAAAGCCCATTCCTGAAAACAAAATATAAGACAACTTTGGAAATGAGCAAAGGATTTTTGAAGAATAAGCTTGCCGCATCTAAAGACTGGAAATATTTTCATAGGTGGAAGAATAAAACTAAAGAAAGCACTTATCTAGTGAATCTAGAGTTGGAAGCACTTTGAGAGGTCTAGGTAATGCATCAAAACGTTCAAGATATATTAGGACTCTAAATATATGCTTGAGGCAAGTATTATTTTTAATTTGGGGTGTAATAACTTGTAGAAATACAAATTATTTTACCTCTTTTATCTAAAACAATTAGGAATTTTTTTTGAAAATGTAATAACTTTATAAGGAATTCATATAAATAACTATATCATGCGGTCACACACACACAAAGTCTCACTATCTACGAAAGATATAAAAATCATGCTTTTTTGGTGTAGGAAATCTACTTATCGCAAGGAATTCTTAACGCCAACATTAGAATCACAAAGTTGAATAAGTTGGCAGCCTTATGCGATAGAGGATGACATGACGTATGCGTGGTGGAAGTCAAATTAGAGATTAAGTTGCTAGCTGACAAGAAAGCTTCACGGCAAAGTCAATGAACTTTTGACGCAGAGTAGGCGACACATTAGGGTATGGAAATTAATGCACCTTATCAACATAATTATTAGTGAGAGAAGAAAAATTTGCTCCTTGACTTCTATAAATACCCAACGAGATTTCCATGCAAATGAGAGGATAGCTGATAGCCAAGAGCCAAAACATTAGAGAAAAACTCTACCCAAATTCTTACTTCGAAAATACTTTCCCTTCGAGCCCTCGTGAAATCTTAAACGAAAACTTAGGATTTCTCTCTTGAAGCAAGAAGGGAACCTCACTTTCAACACACTTTTTGTGAAGCAGTCGTCTACAAAACCAAAAGAAGAAAGGAATTGCATACCATAGCTTGATTCTTTATCCCTCTCTTTTCTTCCACAGTTGTTATTTATATTGTGTAAAACATTGAAAAACTCCTGTTTCTCAATATGAATGCATCTACGGTCTATCTTTTATCCATCTTCTCAACTTTTACCATGAACAATTAATTTCTTTATGGTTGAGAAACATTGTAGTTAACATGAACTAAGTAAAGCTTAATCATGTGTTCAACTTGTTTTATATATGCTTTATAAACTATTTGAATAAGTCAAAAAATTATTCCAAGTAGATTAAATCTAGGTTTGAAAAGACCAAAGATTTAGACCTCATAAAATAAAAAGAGAGAATATTTAGAAATAAAAAAAATTTCTTTTGCATCAAACACTTATCGCATGCATCATAGAGATAGGATATGGTGGCTAAATACACTGAGATGTGTAGGTTGTAATTGTCGAGTAGTTTGTTTGAACACATGATTTATGTATTTACTTACGAATGATAGTGAATACTTTTCTCAACCCTACATTTATTCATTCGAATTTTGTACTTCTCGCATAGACGGTTTCACTTACGATTGTGATTTCTATCGCATTAAATCACTTACGATTGTGATTTCCATAGAATAAGATCAAAATCATTGTATATTTAGTAAACAACTCGTGTCAAGATCGAAACAATATTTACCAATGCATATATTGAATGCAATCCCTAAGTTCAACCATGGACTCACGAGAACTCTAGTTGGATATATACTTGAGTCTAACTAGGTAAAAACAATGCGTTAATAATATATCACATAACACTCATTTTATAGGGAAATTTGTATGGATGTCCCAAAAATTGGGCCCAAAATGTCAAATAACCCATTTTTAAAAAATAATGTCAATTGACCCTCTACTGACATCATCGCCATACCAAATTACGTAAATTGCCCTTATTTCTTCGTCTTCATACCTTTTTACTGAGAACCCACCAAAACTAAACTATTCTTCATTCAAATTTTCCAAGGCTAACGGCTTCGTATCGCTCATAAACGAAAAAACTATTTCTGGCTTGCAAACGATTCTACTGTCACCGACAAATCGAATCTAATCGGTAAATCTTTCAATGTGTCTTACTTTTTTTTGCTTGTTTTTTTGGTTTTTGATGTGTTCTGTGGTTGAAGATGAGTAGAAAGAGTTTGTGAGCGAGATAAGTGAGAGTGAAATCGGTAGAGTGATACCGGAGAGAGCGAATGTGAGTGAGATAAGTGAACCTATGGTTTTTTTTGTTTGTTTTTCTGGTTTTCGATGTGTTATGTGGTTGAAGACAAGTAAAAAGAGAGAATGTGAGGGAGATAAGTGAGAGCGATACTTAAGATAGCGATGCCAGGGAGAGTGAGTCTAGCGAGAGCAAATCCAACAAGATTTAAACATAATGTTGTTTTACATTTTTTTTCCTGAAGGAGTTTACTGATTGAATTTTTATTTCATGCAGGAGTGATTTAAGATGGCTACACGTTTCAGAATAGCTGAAGCCGACCGATTTCCCGGTCAAGTAACCAGCTTGGACCACATTGCTAATGCAAACAACATTGTCAGAAGCTCACGCCAACACAATTGGACATGTTCAAGAGAACAATTTTTGGGCGATTTGTAGACGTTGACATGGTGTTTAACAGCCCAATTGTCCATCACATGTTGCTTAGAGAATTGAAGAGGACAAAATCAGACTCAATGTCATTCTCTGTCTGTGGGAAGGTTGTCACTTTTTCGAATGATGACTTTTTGGTGATGATTGGTTTGTGGCAATCCCCAACATGAGTTGATCGGAACCAGCAGTCCTCATATGAACTTGCTATCAAGTATTTTGGTAATCAAGTGACGAAGGACACTTTAACCTCCGTGAACTTGAAGAAAAATACAAGGACTTAGAGTTTGAAAATGATGATGATGTTATGAAGATCAACCTAGTTTACTATACTAAGATCGCAATGATGGGGAAAAACAAACAGAAAAATGCAATCGACCTCAAACGTTTCAAGGACGTTCAAAACTTGAAGTACTACAATAGTCTTGGTTGGGATACCATTAATTGGGAGAGGACATTGAATGCCCTAACGACTACATTGAATGATAAGAGCAGTCTATACAAGACGAGGGTCAAAGCAAATAAAAACTACATTGTGAAGTACTCCTTACGTGGATTTCCACAAGCGTTCCAAGTAAATTTGATTAACATAATAATCATGTTGTTTGATCTAACATTAATTTTGTTCTTAATATATTTTAAATTTTATTTAGGTATGGACGTACGAGATCTTAGCTTCATCAATAGCTGGGAACATTGCGGAGCGAAGAAGCAAGGTGGCTTTGCCTCACATATTACGATGGTCATGCTCCCACTCAGTGTCCTTCAAAGTACTCGAGAGAGAGATATTCGAGTCTAACATTGTATGTTTACTCTATGCATAATATGTTTATCTGGTTGTTAAATTGACACTAACCAGTTTACTGGGTTGTTAATGCAGATAAAGGTTAAAGAGGCCACTGTCATGTCAGATGCTGAAAGGAAGTTTCGATATACCCCAGTGGAACGACGACCTATATTTCAGCTAGGTGCGGATGATGATAGTTCTGAAAGTGGCGATAGGTCGACGAGTGAGGGGGGTAGTCCTGAGAGTGAAAGTGACGACCAACGATGATTTATAGGGTATCTTTCCCTATTCGGAGGAGGAGCAGAAGAAGTTCTTTCTTATCGATCCGTAGCTTTGGTGAGCGAGAAGTAGCCAGGTATGATCATCGTGGAGATGACAATGATGAGGTTGTCAGGGTGGAGGGAGGGAATGAGCTCGAGCATTCTGAGCACGAGGATGCTGAATATGGAAGGGTGGAAGAAGGGACATATACACCTAGTGATGATATGTTCTATGATATGATGGGGGACGTACGCGAGGAGGACAAGTTGAACCAAGTTGATGTCTATCTTGCGGACTCTGATACAGAGCAATCAGTGGATGAGGAGTGTCCTGAGTGTGTTGCCCACTGCAGGGAGGGAGCCAATCCTGACGAGTCTATTTATTCCTACCTACAATCCATTGACAGCTCACTATTGAGGTTGGATGGCCGTATATCGGGTTTAGATAGTTGTGTATCTAGTATGGAAGAAAACATGACTGACATGAAAGTGCAATTGTGGCCATCCTGTCATTGTTGCAGTCTATGTGCAAGGTTTCCATCATTTTATGTCTTTATGTGTTTTTTTACGTGTTCGTGAACTCACCATTTTGCTTTACTAATTGAAGGGTTCCACGGTGAATGAGAAGACGACCAGGTCACCCATCCCATCTCAGGATTCCGATACGACTGCGACTGCCTCTGACACTTCTATCCCTATCCCCCTTCTACAGCCCGATACCACCATTTCACCTACTCCCACCCTCCCTATACAGCTCGATACCACCACTGCCACGACATCACCAATTGACGTCAAGCGTATACAGGCCGACGTCCCACAAACAAAGCCCGACATGTCTGCCTTACTCACCATGCCACATACAGAGGCTGACATGTCTGGCATCCACGAGACCGACACTTCTGGGATTGTTACGCACCACCAAAAGAGTTCCATCTGTAGAATATTTGTATCAGCTCTTGTATATATATTAGTTTTATAATTTATTTATGAGTAAGTTTTGTTATCTGTTTATTGTAGGAATTCTCGAAGAATTAGTCATAACGAGAAAACCGGTTGTAAATTTACACCCCTAGCCCAAGTAAGAAGAAAAGTGTGGTTAAACATCCTCTCCCAGGTGTGATAGCTATGTCAATATTCCAGATCATCGTCACATATAATGTAGCACACGATGTTCACACAATATCCTGTGACACAAAATGATTGGGCTAGAATCTCGGACGACAATACAGACAAACGAGGTTCGAGAAACTCCTTATTAAACCACTCGCCAAGCAATTCTTCAAGGAATTGATTATCCCGAATTTGTTGGTCGGAGTGCGATGTAAGTGTCCTAGTCTTTTATGTCTTTACATGTTGGCTATCTTGTTACTTTTACTGACATAATTTTTTGTGCATACCATAAATACTTTATTTTATTTTATGAAAGATAAATTTATACCCAGCCCGACATGTGCCAGCACAAGTTCACCATCTTTGCAATTGGTATGTTAACGGTAAATTTTGATATTTCGTTTCTTAACTTTTCATTTCGTTAAGTTTCCTAGTCTTTACTTCTTTACTTAACTTTCTCATTTTATTTGACAGAGTCACCTTAATGCTCGTAGCGAGGTATTTAAACAAATAAAGAATAAGTCACTTTTGGAGGCTGCCTAACATTGAAGATGAAGACACGTATAAGGACTACGTCATCGATAAATTTGATGTCAAATGGGCATATGTGGATTTGTTTATACGGCGATGAATATCAGTGACCACTGGATGGTCCTTGCAATGGACATTAACAGAGGCCACATATTCATGTTCGATTCACTTCCGTCATACACACCAATGACAAAACTGGTGAATTGGCTAGAGTCATTGACGATCACAGTACCATCCCTACTTCACTACTGTGACGTGGATCGATCGAAGTTGGACCTATCCACAGCCCGTTGGAAAATCTCACAACCTATGAACGTCGACATACAACACGGGTTGCTTGATTGTGGCATCTTCGCAATTAAACTACTGGAACACCTGGTGACTGGTGCTGATCCATCCATAATCACTCAGGAGAAGATGAGTGAATATAGGATGCAATTAGCGTGTCAACTATGGACAAACACTCCATATTTTTTATATGTATAGAATATGTATTTTTTATTGTATTTTTTATGTATGTAAAAACATTCATTTATTTTTTATGTATGTAAAAACATTCATTGTATAATTGACATATATATTTTATGAAAGTTCAAAGTTCAAAGTTCAATATCAGAATTTTATCAGAACATACATTTTTTATGTATAATGGAGCTACTGCTCTTTTCATTGTATAATTGAACATGTATTTTTTATGTAAGTTCAAAGCTCGAAGTTTAATATATCAGAATTTTATCAGAACATGCATAATTGAGCTTAGAACATTATATGGTTCAAGGTTCAAAGTTCAAAGATTGAGAGAGCAAGATGTTGAGAGGGAGCGAAATTGTGAGAGAGAACGAGATTATGAGAGAGAGCGAGATGTTCAAAGAGAGTGAGATTGTGAGAAATCCAAACGATCGTTTAGTTATTAGTGTACGATTATTTAGTTTACCAGCGCTTCAAGAGTTAAACGATCGTTTAGCTTTACTATACGGTCGTCTAGAAAAATCCAAATGATCGTTTAGTTATTAGTGTACGATCTTTTAGTTTACCAGCACTCTCAGAGTTAAATGATCGTTTAGCTTTACAATACGACCATCTAGACAAATCCAAACAATCGTTTAGTTATTAGTGTACGATCGTGTATCTTTACTAAGCGATGAAGCTTGAAGTACACGATCATTTAGCGCGCTCCGCATAGGTAGTAACTAAGCGAGATTGAGAGAGAGCGAGATTCATGGAGAGCGAGATTGTGAGAGAGAGCGAGATTGAGAGAGTATTTGTTATCCATTTTTGTTACAAGTATGAAGATTGAGAGAGTATTTTTTATCCACTTTTGTTATAAGTATGAAGATTGAAAGAGTATGAACTTATTGTTTTTTGTTACGAGTATGAAGATTGAGAGAGTATTTGTTATCCACTTTTGTTATAAGTATAAAGATTGAGAGAGTATGAAGTTATTGTTTTTTGTTACAAGTATGAAGATTGAGAGAGTATGAAATTATCCATTTGTGTTACAAGTATGAAGACTGGGAGAGTATGAAGATAGAAAGAGTATGAAGATTGAGAAAGTATGAATATTGCTATTATATAAATACTTCAGCTTGTTATTGTTTTTTGTTTACAAGATAAAAGTATGAAGTATGAAGTGTTACAAGTATGAAGTATGAAAAAGTATGAAGTATGTTACAAGTATGACGTATGAAAAAATGATCAATAGTATTTATAACTAAACTGGATGAGGGGTGTTTATGTCTTGGTCTCTGACATTTTCGGCACGTCGCACGGTTGTAAGTAGTTCAGTACAATTTTGGCGGTTATGTCCATAATTCCCACACCAACCACATTTCATTTGTCTGTGAAATTCTCCTCTGGATGGTATTCTTCTCACTCTCAGTCGCCCAGCTTGTGGCACAAACTTCGGAGGAAGGATAATATTTTCTACGTATCTAGAAGGTCTTTTCCATTCAGATATGTGGCCAAGTGTATTTATAGGCTCCACATACGCAGTCATTAGAGAGTCCACTGTATAAAATCAACTGCAAAGACTATGGATAGGTATATTTCTTTCCTTGGCAGCAACAATTGCATGGGAACACGGGATACCAAGTGAGTCAAATTCCTTACTCATGCATTCCTTCGTTTGAAGATTGACAATACCGTCCAATCGATTATCTCGCACGTGTACTCGATAACAATCAATTGGCTCCACCCGATATCGTCTGCCCTTATCGGCTTCACTTGCCAATCTGGTTTCACAATAGTTAGAGTGCAATGTCGTTTCCGATGTCCAGTAATTCCTCTGATCGTAGAACCACGATTGGAGCATTCCTCTAACATGTTCAATCAAGTATACTATAGGCATTAGTCGATACTCTTTAGTTAAGGAACTAAAACACTCTACATTGTTGGATGTCATGTTATCATATCTTCGTTCTATTTGGTAAACTCGTGCCCACCTTTGAAGATCGATGTCTTCCAAATATTTTGTGACAGCACCGTCTCTAAAACTACGGAGTTCGTTCCATTTTATCTGGAACTCTGTCATGCGAAATGCCCTTGCTGCATCTCTAAATATCCCAACAACCATGCTATCCTTAAAGTTTGTAACCATATTCTGTTCTATATGTCATGTGCACAATCCATGAAATGCTGTGGAAAAAATGCACAAATAGCATTGCTGATAGATACCATCCGATCAGACACAAATACTAGATTATTGAGTTCTCTGATACTGCATTTCAAGTTTGACATAAACCATTTCCACGATCGATCGGTTTTATTGTCCACTATTGCATATGCTAGTGGGTATAATTGATTGTTCCCGTCCATATAAACTGCAACCAACATGGTGCCTTTGTATTTTCCTTTCAAGTGCGACCCATCAACAATAATACAAGGCCGATAGCTTGCAAAACCTCTAATACAAGGCCCTAATGCCATAAACATATACTTGAAATGCACCTCATCTTCAAGTTCGATCTCAAAGACTGTACTCGGATTCTCTATTTTTAGCGATTCTCCATAAGCATGTAGTATGGAGTATGAGTATTCTGGAGTACCTCTAGTTGGATCATACGCGGCTTCCCTTGCACGCCACGCTTTATCATAACTCATGTTCACACCATAATCTTTCCTTATATCCTCGACGATATGACAAGGTTTATAAATACGTCCTATGCCCGTGAACTTATCTTTGATGAGTTGACAAGCAACTGCTACGGTCAACAACCGTAGCAATTGCTTGTCTATGGTCGTGATTCAAAATTCCTATGAAACATGTGTGCGAACTACAGTACTTTGTGATCTTGAATATATCAGACCCTTCCATTTTGACTGCACGAAGGCTCCACTTACATGTCTCCTCAATGCATTTGATAGTGAATAAAGATTTGGTTGATTTCCTAACCTTAAATTCAAAATTTCTGTTGATAGATAGAATAGATAATCTCATTTTCAAGTCCTTTTTGCTCAAAAATAGTTGACCAACTTCAACATCCTCTGTCCCAGACGAAGAGGTGCTAGGCATAATCAACTCTGTCCTATGACTTGAAGACAAAGATGATGGAACTACTGAAGCTGCTGTAGAACGACGCACATCTCCATGATCATGATCCATTTCATTCAATCCTGCTGGTTGCTCATTCACATCCACATCCACTGAAGGGCCCCAATCCATATAATCGAATGTTGATGGTACAATGTTGGTAGACAATGGAATATCAGTGTTGGTAGACAATGGAATATCATCCTCTTCCCGATGAAACTGATATGATTCCTCGTATTGTCTGTCTATAGACATATCATCATAACTCATATTTCCAAACCCCATTCCAACCTTTTCGTCCTATTTAGACTTCAATGTTACAACTATTTGAAGTCTACTAAGCTCTTCTCGCAAAAGAAGGAAGTGAAGATCATCATCATCCGTTATGCACTGTGGAGGGGCTTCAAATTCAAGATTATATTTAACTTTCAGGATAAGATCAAACTCTGAAGAATTGACTTTTGTAGCCCTATAAATGTGAGATTTAAGTTCTTCATAATTCGACACAACGATTCCTTTCAACTGTCCCCAAATATACGAACTTTCATTCTCATCCCAATCACCTCCAAATCGAATAAATAGACACTTTTCTGTCATCCTACAAAGCAAGAGAATATTTTGTCATTAAGCTATACAAGCAATTGAAGTGTACTCTCGCTCTCTCTCAAAATCTCGCTCTCGCTCAAAATCTCGCTCTCTCTCATAATCTTCCTCTTTCTTGCTCTCTCCAAATACAAAATTTCGTAATGCTACCTTTCCATAAATAACACAAAAAATAATTAAATAGACTCAAAATAATTTATATTTTTGAAAATGCTGTTCCTTTCTGAGAAAGCCTCATCTTGGAAATCTCTGTTTGAAAAATCTCCTTTCAACAAAACACCGTCGAAAACCAGAGAAGTAATTACCTTTGAAATGGAGTTTAGAGTTTAAAGAAATCACCATTGTATTGTGTTTAGGTATTATTGATTTGATTTGAGGCTTCCGTCGTGACATTTTTTCAAATCAACAGTACACTGACGAGCAATCACATCAAACTAGGGAATTTCAAGCGAGAGCGAGATTTTCTTCGTGAGGCCGGTATAAGGGCAATTTACGTAATTTGGTATGATAATGATATCAGCAGAGGGTCAATTGACATTATTTTTTTAAAAATTGGTCATTTGACATTTTGGGCTCAATTTTTGGATCATCTGTACAAAATTTTCCACTCTATAGCATATTATAATATATCAAAATTAGCACTAGAAACGAGAAAGGAGCCTAAAATTTCAAGAATAAAAGTAGGAATAAAGTAATTTGGCGGGAAGGTCATCTTTTTCACTGACAAACAACTCACAGCACAAAGAGGGAATCCTCAAAAATTCTCTGCAGCTCTCAGGCTTACACCGGCCGCTGTTTCCATTCCAATCTTGACCGACAAATACAATCTCCGACCTACACCGGAACTGTTCTCACCGGAATGACCCGAGACGGCGTACAATTTGACGCCGCGAAACGATCATATCGGAATGCTAAGGCCGAGGGGAACCGGCACGAGGAAGCCAAATGGGCCAATGTAATCGGCAATATTTTGAAGAACAGAGGAGAATACGTAAAAGCCCTCAAGTGGTTTCGGATCGATTACGATGTGTCGGTTAAGTACTTACCTCAGAAGCATATGCTGGCAACGTGCCAGTCCCTGGGCGAGGTCTATCTTAGGCTCGAACACTTTAAAGATGCTTTAATTTATCAGGTGAGATTTTGGTTTTGGATCTGTGTATGTGGTTAAGAATCTATGGAGTTGAAAATTAGGTTTGGTAAAAATGGATTTATGATGGAAAAATACGAACTCTTTTGTTGAAATGATATCACAATGGCCATCCTTTCTTGGTTGTTGTTACGTGCCAGAGCTGTTACTTGAACAATTATTCTCTGAGGCCGAGGGAAAAAGCAATATTTTGTAGTTCTCGATGCCAAATTCATAATAAGCGAATAAAGTTGTTGGACGTGGATATAATTTACTAGTTTTATAACTTAAAAGGCATTTCTTCTCCATAAACTTTAAAGGGATAGTTTAGGATCAAACTAACCGGATTGTTGGAAAGAAACTTGAAATTAACAACACTGGTATCGTTCGTTTTGTGTTTTGCTCGAGTTATTGAAAGTTTCATTTCGTAGTACTTTGGTAACTGTACTGGGCACAGTTGACTCATGTTCAAATTAAGTGATTTAGAATTTCATCTTGTAAACGGATGGTGATTTTAATTTGCAGTGTTCTGTCAGTAGTCTGTACCTTGCGTCTCCTCTACTCTGAGTTTCTTCTTCTACTCCTTATTTTATGTTCTCATGGAATATAAACCAAATCAGGTGCTTTTATTAATCTCAATAAAATATCATGTTGGCAAGGAGAAATTTATGTTTAATGTTTTATTTTCAAATTTTCATTTTGTTTATTATGGTTTTCTATACTTAATTGCAGAAGAAACATTTAGAGCTAGCCAAAAATGCTAATGACCTGGTGGAACAGCAAAGAGCTAACACTCAACTGGGTCGTACTTACCATGAACTATTTTTGAAATCTGATGATGACCATTTTTCAGTAAGAAATGCCAAAAAGTATTTCAAGGCTGCCATGGAACTAGCAAAGTTTCTGAAAGATCACCCACCAAAAATTGGATGTTCATTTCTCAAGGAATATATTGATGCTCATAATAATTTGGGAATGCTTGATATGGATCTTGATAATTTGGAAGAGGCCAAAAAGATCTTAATGAAAGGACTAGAGATTTGCGAGGAAGAAGAGGTGGATGAGGATGATGATGGTCGTAGCAGGCTCCATCACAACCTTGGAAGTGTATATATGGAGCTAAGAATGTGGGACCAAGCTAAGAAGCATGTTGAGAAGGATATTATAATCTGTAAGAATATTGGGCATTGCCAAGGAGAGGCTAAAGGATACATTAACCTTGGTGAACTGCATTACAGGGTTCAAAAGTATGATGAAGCAATTCATTGCTATCGGAAGGCTCTTCATTTGGCAAAATCAATGGAAGATGAGGATGCTTTGGCTAGGCAAATTGATCAGAATATCAACACTGTTAAAGAAGCAGTACAAGTGATGGCTGAACTAAGAAAAGAAGAGCAGAATCTTAAGAAGCTAACGAGAGAAATGCTTACTGCTAGAGGCACACCTCGTGAGCGCAAATGCCTACTGCAGCAAAATGCTTGTCTTGATTGCTTAATTGAAAAATCAAGTACGATTTTTGCATGGATGCAGGTGAAAGCAATAACTTTATAATGTCATTTAACTTGCACTAAAATTTTCAATGAGAAAGTAACTTCTTTGCACCATCCTAGGTCAATGTACATTTTTAAAGCAAATTTCTTTCTAATAAGGAACAAAATTATCTTTTTTCTCCCCTGAAGTTGCATGCTCATCAAGATATGCATTTTCTACAATTATTTTATTTTTATTTGACTTGCGAAAAGCTTCTATGCTTAAGTGTGTAAATATTAGTGTATTTATTTATTTTTTTTTGCTGAAACTGAAACAAGATTTTTTCATTGATACAATGAAAAGAGCCAAAAGTTCAAAGTACAAAGAAACAAATACAAAAGGAAGACAAAAAAAATTGGAATAACAAGAACGAAAGAGAAAAGACTAAACATAGGATACAAAAGAACAATGAGATACAAGCATCCAAAGAATAAAAAAGCAGAAAGAACAGAGCATCTGGCAGAGAATGAAGCAAAAGCCAAGAAAACTGAGGAAACTTTCAGAGCAAATGAAAGTGGATGTTACTCGCAGCTGGGAACATAACCAAAAAGACCATAAAGGTGCCAGCTCGGAAGCCTCCCCTTACCCTGGGACAAACAATGAACTTAAACAACCATGGCCGGAAGACTTGGGAGGAATAGCAGCAAGAGGCTATGACAAGCCTTGTTAAGAAGAGCCAATCAAAAACCAGCAGCAACCAGGTCCTCCAAGTTAATATTTTCTGAGAGACTTGATGATACCTCACGAATTCAACTTTAACCAGAGAATAAAAACGCGGAGTGGCAACCAAAAATAAAACAAAGCCCTTCAAACAAACTACAAAACTTTCACCATTAGAAATGCCACCAAACCTTATGTGAGCAACATCAGGAACTTAAATGGCAAAAGAGAAAAATAGCTTTTCTCCAAAAAGCACAATCAACAAAATCTCACCCAAGAACAATACCACAAGCATCAATGATTGAATGCAAATATTGTGGAGTGTTACTCTTGTCAAGAGGAGTAAATAGATACTTTTCAGCCTTACCAATCGAATGAGCTTCCTCAGAGTGAAATAACTGACAAATGTCAATTCCAAACCCATCAACTGGCTCTTCTTTATCGCGTAATTCCTCTGCTTCATACTTTTCAAGCTCTTCACTACTAGCACTTGCTATTGAATCTCCATCCGAATCCCCATCTAAGTCTTGTTTTTTTTTTGGCGAAAGTTGCTTGGAATATTAGTCGGTAGGCCTCTCACAAACTTAACTTTTGAGCCAGGAATATCAAAATCCGAATGAGCAAAGGAAGGATGGTTCGAAGAAGAAATATCAGACCTTTTAGGTAATGGACCAGGGAGTTGAACCTTGACACAACATTCCTCAAGCAAATCTGGGTTCACAATCATAGTCCAAGAATTTAGGAATGAAGTCTTCTTCCTTGCAAAATGCTTGGGAAATGGCTTGTGCAAGTTTGAAACGCTTCTTCGGTTTCAACGAATGAGAGTTGCGTACTGGGGAAAAAGAAACAAAAATTACTTATGTAATCAATCACTGGAGGAGGGACAACTGATTGAAGAGGGTTGCTGTCGCTTGAATTTCCAGGAGAGAGAATATCATTACTTCTTTTTCAGTGGGGAGGGAACTGGCAGCTTTATCCTTTAAGAGCGAGACTTCATTGGGTGGGAAGACGAAAGGACTTGAAACAAAAACTGGCATGGGGTTGACTTTCTTGGAAGGTGAACATCTGAGTCAACGATATTCTTGGCGGCAAAAGCTAATTGAATTTCTTTCGAAGAGATTTCAAGGGACTTCTTTTGGCAAACAACTTTTCCCCCAACGACTTTCTCACTCTTCAATAAATGATTCTGTACGATCACTTCGGAGTTGGAAGAATTCCCCATTGTCTTCTCTAATGGCAATGGAATATTGTTCTCTTTTCTCCTAGTAGTTCCAGATATATATATGATATATATTATACTCGAGATTGCTTTTTTACCTAAAAAAAAAAACTTAAGTGTGTAGTTCATTCATTCTATATGTGGAATATTACAAAATTCTCTATTCTCTCAGAAGGTAGTACGCATACTTTACAGCCCGCACTGTGGTTGTTTTTCATTGAGTTGAACCAAACTGAAGTTAACATCTTTAGATTTGACTGTAGTTCCTAACTTAGGTATAACGCATGACAGTGCTTATTCCAAGATTGCATATTAAAGTATGTACAAATTTTTGTTCATTTAATTTATTTTGACGTGGCATTTTATTCTATTTGAGTATTTGTTTGAAAATGTTTCTTGGCATTTGTCATTGAGCTGACTATATAGTTTTCTTTGGGACAAGAAAAATTTGACACATTTGTTTTGCTTCTTTATTAATTAGAATTTGATTTAATGTAATACATAGGACAATTTCTAATTGGAGTGCTCTATGCCTCTATCTACACAAGCTCATTTTTGTAACTATAGTATCCCTTGATCAATCTCAGTTGGTTTTGTTTCACATACATACATACTGTCGAAAATAGCTTGTTACCCTAGGGGTATTTTAGTAATTTTATGTACCCTAGGGCTTCCCATTGTCTATTTATTTGGTCTATTCTCTTGTACTTGGTGTATCAATGAATAATAAAAAATCAGTCTCTATCGTGGTTTTTTCTCCCTAATTTAGGGTTTTCCACATAAACCTTGAGTTCTTTTCCTTCTTTCTTTTTCAATATGGTATCAGAGCATGGCGACGAAACCCTAGCCATCATTGATGAGAATTGACCAGAGTCTCCATCAGCAACCTCCATTGGAATTGGTGGAGCCGTAAATGCCGACATCACCACAACCATACGAGAAGCCGTTGAACAGCATCTCCAAGCTGCACTGCCTAAAATCCTCCAATCGGTGTCAGATCTCAACCCTAGCCAACCCAGCTCCAGCCAAACCGATCCAGCAAGTCGTGGCGATCCAGAGGCATCCAGCGGCGCAGTAGTCGGCGGCGAACCCAGCCCAATAGCCGGCCCATTCCGTGGCGCCTCAGTTGGTCGAGTCATCCCGTGTGCAAACGGTGCAGCCCCTGAGTTTGGCCAATCCATGCGCGTTGGTCTCCTTCCCGAGTGTGTTGGCGGTCGATTTTGCATAGCAAAACCCTCATGTGATGATGAGCTCGTCAACCCAGCAGTCGATCAGTTCGACTTTCAATCCAGCAGCCGGCTTCAGTTCCATAAATCTGGGCCGAGGGTCTACGAGGGATCAAGGTATTCCAGCCGCTACAATGGCTCATAACTCGAATGATCTCCAATGACATTTTGCCCATCTCTAACAGCAGATTGCAGATTTCGGAACGGTTCTTGGGACGAACTCTCAACCAGTTCAACCAGAATTCTCTGCCAACATACCAATATATTCTGAGAACTCGGTAAATTCTTTCTCTATTTTACCTATACAAATACTCTGTCTGGATCCATGGGAAATTTTGCAGGATTTATTGTTGGAGAAAAGCTGAATGGCCAAAACTATTTTTCCTGGTCTCAATCCATCAGAATGACCTTGGAAGGACGTCACAAATTTGGGTACTTGACTGGAGAGATACCTAAGCCTATACCAGGAGACCCTCGGGAACGGATCTGGAAAGGGGAAGACTCGATGTTGAGATCTGTTCTGATTAATAGTATGGAACCCCAGATTGGCAGACCGCTACTCTATGTTGCAACTGCCAAAGATATTTGGGATGCTGTACAACAACTTTATTCAAAGAGGCAGAATGCATCCAACTTTATACGTTAAGGAAGCAGGCCCACGAATGCAAGGAGGGAACTATAGACGCAACGTCCTATTTCAATAAAATGTCCCTTTTGTGGCAAGAGATGGATCTGTGTAGGGAAATAGTCTGGAAGTGTGCGCATGACAGAGCTCAGTATGTAAAAATTGAGGAAGCTAATCGTGTCTATGACTTCCTTATTGGGCTAAATTCAAAGTTTGATGTTGTTCGGAGTTGGATTCTGGGGCAACGTCCTATACCCTCTCTCATGGAAGTTTGCTCAGGAATACGTCTGGAGGAAGACAGATCAAGTGCAATGAATAACCCAGTAATTACCTCTACTGATGTTGCTGCCTTTGCCACTAAGTCCTTTAGCTTAGACGGCGATAAGAAGCCCACTCCTGTCTGTGAGCATTGTAAAAAGTTGTACATACAAAAGACCAGTGTTGGAAGCTACAAGGACGACCCCCGAATAGTAAACGTCACTAGTCACATGACAAATCAACCCCTGGGCGTGCCCTTGTGAGTGATTCGGCGAATGAGAATCCTCAGCACCAATCCCCAGCAGACAATAAGACCAACCTGAGTACAGTTGGGGTCAGTGTCATCGCACAGTTAGGTACTATCTAGTCTTTTGGTCTTATTAATATTAACGGCAAAAAACCCTGGATTGTTGACTCAGGGGCTACAGATCATCTTACTGGCTCATCTGATCAATTTTTTTCATACTGTTCGAGTGCTGGTAATGAACGGATTAGAATCGCAGATGGGTCATTTGCACCTGTTGCAGAGAAAGGACATTTGTCTCCATTTGAGGGTTTGGTACTGCGGGATGTATTGCATGTTCCTAAGATATCATATAATTTATTATCTATCAGTCAAATTACAAGAGATCTGAGTTGTCAGGCAACTTTTTCACCCAACTCTGTTTTATTTCTGGATCTGAGCTCAGGGACGACGATTGGCACTGCTTGGCACGATAGGAGACTTTACTTCCTGTCTGATGATGCTTCCTTTAGGAATGATTATAGGACTAGTCTCGTTTCTTTAAATTTTTCTACTTCTGAGAATGACTTTTTGTTATGGCATTATCGCTTAGGACATCCAAATTTTCAATACATGAAATACTTGTTTCCGCATTTATTTTGCAATATTAATATATCTTATTTAAACGGTGATGTTTGTATTCGTGCCAAACAGAGTCGTGTCTCCTTTCACTCTCAGCCCTACAAACCATCCAAACCCTTCACCTTAGTTCATAGTGATATTTGGGGTCTCTCACCAACCACAACCTCCACAGGGAAACGTTGGTTTGTCACCTTCATAGATGATCACACTCGGCTTACTTGGATCTTTCTTCTCATTGATAAGTCCGAGGTGTCGTCTGTATTCCAGCAATTTTATGTTACTGTGGAAACCCAATTTAATGTTAAGATTGGTATTTTGAGAAGTGACAATGGGCACGAATTCTTTAACGCCTCATTCCAGGACTTCCTTACCTCTAAAGGGATTTTTCACCAAAGTTCGTGTGCGTACACTCCCAGCAAAATGGGGTAGCCGAGAGAAAAAATCGTCATTTGGTGGAAGTTGCATGTTCCTTAATGCTATCCACATCACTCCCATCTTACCTATGGGGGGATGTCATCCTTATTGCCGCACACTTAATCAACCGAATGCCCTCCCGAGTCCTCAACTTTCAAAATCCGTTGGATTGTTTGAAAGAGTCTTACCCAACTACTTGTTTAATCTCAGATGTTCTGCTTCGAGTATTTGGTTGTGTTGTCTTTGTTCATTCTCATGGTCCAAACCGCACGAAATTCACCCCCCATGCTAAAAAATGTGTCTTTGTTGGGTATCTGCTGTCTCTTATACACATCTAGATGTGTATAAGAGACAGGTTCACTCTCATGGTCCAAACCGCACGAAATTCACCCCCCATGCTAAAAAATGTGTCTTTGTTGGGTATCTGCTCCATCAGCGTGGGTATAAATGTTACCACCCGTCATCTCGCAACTATTTTGTTTCTATGGATATCACCTTCCTTGAGGATCAACCATTCTTTCCCATTAGTCATCTTCAGGGGGAGAACTCTAGTGAAGAGGCTAACTGGTCCACGTATGCAGTTCCCTTAGAGTCACCTCCAATTCCTGAACATGTTGGTCCTGTCCTCCCTACCAATCAAGTTCCATGGATAACATACTATAAGAAGAATCTCAGGAAGGAAACAGCGCCACCTGTTGCATCTTCGGCTCCGATCCACGAGTCAGACCCGACATCAGGTACGTGTATTCCTGAAATTAATGATATTGATACTTGTGCTGAGACTAACGGTTGTAGAGAGGAAAAAGGAGGAAAAGGTGCTGACAGCATCACCATAGCAGATGGAGAGACAACGGTGAATAGTGATCAGAAAACAGTTTTGGAAAATGTGAATGATACTAGAGATGATGATTTGAAGGGGACCTCTGAAGGTGAAACCCAGGCAGAGGAGACTATTGATCACAGTGGGAAACCTGACATTATGGAAAAGCATGATGCATCCCTCATAGCCCTGAGAAAGGCACTCGGTCATGTACAAAGTACCCTATGCATAGTTACATGACGTATAATAACCTATCACCCGAGTTTAGGGCCTTTACCACCAGTCTAGATATAAGGATGGTACTGAGTAGCATACAGGCTGCAATGGAAACTCCTGAGTGGAAGGTTGCTGTCATGGAGGAGATGAGGGTACTTGAGAAAAACAGAACGTGGGATCAGGTGACCCTACCCAAAGGGCACAAGACAGTTGGGTGCAAATGGGTCTTTACCATAAAGTACAAGTCTGATAGAACGATTGACCGATACAAGGCCAGGTTAGTTGCCAAAGGCTTTACTCAAACCTTTGGTGTGGATTACTCCGAGACATTCTCTCCCGTAGCTAAGCTCAATGCTATCCGGGTATTACTGTCAGTTGCAATGAACAAAGCTTGGCCCCTGCATCAATTGGATGTAAAGAATGCATTTCTCAATGGGGAACTTGAGGAGGAAGTCTACTTAAGTCCTCCCCCTGAATTTGAAGATCAGTTCAAACACCGGGTGTGCCGAATGAGAAAGTCGCTATATGGGTTAAAATAGTCTCTGAGGGCCTGGTTTGACAGATTTACCACCTTTGTCAAAGGACAAGGTCAAGGATATACCCAAGGGTACTTAGATCACACACTATTTACAAAGAAGTCAACTTCAGGGAAGGTTGCAGTTCTTATTGTGTACGTTGACGATATTGTGCTTTCTGGTGATGATGATGATAAAATTGTGAGACTTAAAGCAAAGATGGCCAAAGAATTCGAGATTAAAGACCTTGGGAAGTTAAGATATTTCCTTGGAATGGAAGTAGCTCGGTCAAAGGATGAGATTTCAGTGTCCCAACGGAAATACACTATTGATCTCCTAATGGAAACAGGAATGACTGGTTGCAAACCTGTTGACACCCCAGTTGAATATAATTCAAAGCTTAGTAATACAGGTAACAGTGTCCCTGTCAACAAAGAAAGATATTAGCGTTCAGTTGGGAAATTGATCTACTTATCTCACACGAGACCCGATATATCATATGCAGTTAGTATTGTCAGTTAGTTTATGCAGGCTTCTTATGAGGAACACATGACAACAGTTGAACGCATCCTACGATATTTGAAGGGAACACCTGGTAAGGGGTTAATGTTCAAGAAGTCTGATAAACGTTGCATTGAAGCTTACATTGATTCTGACTGGGCAGGGTTTATTGTTGATAGAAAGTCAACATCTGAGTATTGCACATTTGTCTAGGGTAATCTAGTGACTTGGAGAAGCAAGAAACAGGGAGTTGTGGCCAGAAGTAGCGCTGAGGCTAAGTATCGAGCCATGAGTTTAGGGATATGTGAAGAAATCTGGTTGATGAAAGTGTTGTCAGATCTTCATCAAGGTAGCGAGCTCCCAATGAAACTGTTTTGTGACAATAAGGCAACAATAAATATTGCAAATAATCCAGTTAAGCATGACAGAACAAAATACGTTGAGATTGACAGACATTTCATCAAGGAAAGACTAGACAATGGAAGTATATGCATTCCTTATGTTCCCTCAAATTACAGATGTGCTCACAAAGGGGTTACTTAGACAAAGCTTTGATTATTGTGTCAGCAAGTTGGGCCTTATTGATATTTACGCCCCACCTAGAAGGGGAGTGTCGAAAAATAGCTTGTTATCCTAGGGGTATTTTAGTAATTTTATGTACCCTAGGGCTTCCCATTGTCTATTTATTTGGCCTATTCTCTTGTACTTGGTGTATCAATGAATAATAAAAAATCAGTCTCTATCGTGGTTTTTTTCTCCTTGATCTAGGGTTTTCCACGTAAACCTTGAGTTCTTTTCCTTCTCTCTTTTTCAACACACACATATATATATATAACTTTATAGTGAGAAGTGGAGCTTTCAGTGAAATTAATGACAATGTTTCATATAGTTTTTGCTGGTTGGGGTATTCTGCTCCCTCTGTCTTTGACTGCAATTCTTTCTCATATGCTATAGTTGTTGTATAAACATTTTCCCTTTTGTTATCGTTGTTGTTCATTAATACTTTTTACTGTGTTTTAGCATCTTGAATTTGCAAAAAGGAAGAAAAGGGTAGCAAGTGAACTTTGTGACAAGGAAAAGCTGAGTGATTCTTATCTGGCTATTGGGGAATCATATCAAAAACTAAGAAAATTCACAAAATCCATTAAATGGTATGTGAAGAGCTGGGAAGTATACAAGTCTATTGGTAATTTAGAGGTAATATTTGTTCCATATGTTTTATATGTGATATTGACAGGAAGCCTCCTAAACTCTAAGATATTATTTGAAAGAAATGTGAAATCAAATGTTATATATTCTTTATATATATTAACATATTCAAAATCAAAGTATTTTAACTTATGTCAGAACTCTGATTCAGTGAGCTGAAAATTTTCATACGTGGGTGAATCACTATTCTGGTTTGTTTTGATATGCTCTTACAATCTTTTATATTAGGGACAAGCACTGGCCAAGATTAATATTGGTGATGTTTACGACTGTGATGGTAAGTGGACAGAGGCACTAGATGCATTTGAGGAGAGTTACAGGTACTCAACTGCATGCTTTAGGACTTCCTTTTTTTTTTTTTTTTCTCCTCTCCATATTGTTATACGCATTTTTTCCTTCATATTGTTATACGTTGAAGAGCATGTGAGGGTTGAATGCACTCTTCCACAGTAGAGCTTTGCACCGGTCAACCATTACATGATCTAAATTGTGAAATTCATATTCATACAGCTTTATATGAAATTTAAGTGTGGTTTTTGAGTTTAAAATACAAAAGCTTTGAAGTTGATACAATATTTCTTCCAATTGAAGAGCAATAGTTCCCAGAATTTAGACCGTGCTTTTGTGGGAGGCATGCACACAAACTCCAATTTACTAAATACTGTAATCAATTCGTAAATGATGCGTAGTGAGAATTTTTTTAATTAGCTTTGTTTTGATTTCTTTGGTTTGCACCTTATTGCATTTAAAAATGACCTTTGGGTCTTTCCTTTCTATCAAAAAAAAAAAAAATCATAAAATCTCAATGCAGTCTTGCTCACAAGTCGAGAGTTTATGACCTCTGGGTTTCTTGTTCTGAGACATTTAGCTTTACTTCTGAAGTCATAAAATTTATAAGAGTTTGTTTTTGGCTATTTTCTAAAGTTAGTTGAGAAGAGAGGTTCAAAACTTTTGTAAATATTTTGTGATTTTACCTTTCCTTTTTTAATTCTTTCATGGGGTTTTAATTTAAACGTTTTGATAACATGTAAATTGCCACAACAATACTTCTTTGAGCAATTTGAAAACAAGGTTGGGTTGCTTCATTATTCATTACCATTATACTTGCACTTGCATCGAAAAGATGGAAAGAGCAAAAGTTTTTTTCCCCCAAAAATCAATGATTCATCACTTTTGATAAACACCGATGGCACATTTCATGTCCTTGCATTTGAGGGATAGTCTGATGCTTGTTTGGTTCCCTATATTGTAGGATTGCTGTTGAGGCTAAACTTCCTTCCGTCCAGCTTTCAGCACTGGAGAATATGCATTATAGCCACATGATACGATTTGATAATGTAGAGGAAGCTAGGTAATTACTATATTTGAAGTGAGTACATTAGTTTTTATTTATTATAGGACTTCTTGATTTAGTGATCAGAAAATAATTTTGGACATTATTGAGCTCGATATTTTCTTTTACACTGGTTATGACTTGTTCAGCTTGTTAGTGTTATGACCTCCCATAAAATAAATAGTGAAGATGAAATCTTCAAAGAAAAATTCTTTTCTGCAGGCGGTTACAGTCTCAAATTGATCAATTGAAGGAGAAAACAAAAAGTGGTAATGAGACAAAATCTGTGGCGGAGGATTGTTGCTCTGAAACTGATACAGAAGCAAATGAGGGTCTGTCAGATAGTCCATCCGACGAGTGCTCCTTGTCAGAAACTAGAAAATCTTGTAAAGGCACATTTCATTCTTCAAAATCTTTATCCGATTTAGAAGAGCCAAATGACGCAGTTATTTTTACTTCTTCCCTCAAGCGGCATGAAAGGTCACCTAAAATCAAATCAGTTGACATGGAAAAATGCAATGCTTTTTCTAACCCATCTGAAATTTCACCTAAAAGTTTGTCCAAGTCAGCTGGTAGCCAACAAACAACCATTGGTCGTAAACGTGTTCGTGTGATTATTTCTGATGATGATGAAAGTGAGGATGAAATGATGGATTTCTCGAAATCAAGGCCTCATTTATGCCGGGGAGAAAATTCTGCTACTTCTGATGACAGTTAGTTTTTACTCCATAAATTAATTTAGCTATAGACTTTCCCAACTATTGAGTGATTGTTGGCTGTGTTTGTTCCATGATTTCAGACAAGGATAAACAATGCTTGGGAAATCTTGCAGCTGAAATTAAGGTATATCTCAATTCGGTTCTTGGAGAAATATCGTGTTTGTGTTTTGATAACCTTTGTTGTTTTATATTTGGTTTGGTAGGAGGGTTCAACAACAACCAGCAAACATGCAAGCAGGTCTTGTGAAGACATTGAAGAAAGCACCGGTTCACATAAATACAAGAGTCGAATCATCGTGACTCAAAATGATAAAATTTTTGGAACCCCAAATGCTGATGAAATATTTCCTTCTGATTCTGCTGCTAGTGGCTCAAAATTTGAAGTTAACATCTCTGAAAATCTGTTGCATAAATATAATGCTACCAAGTCAAATCCTTCTGAGCAGGGTGTGAGTGTTATTTGAAATGCTACCTTCAGATATTTCTTTGTCAATGGCTTACACTCATGCCAAAATTATTTTACAATTCAAGTTTATTGGATACTGTTATCATAAGATTCTGACCTAACTCCTAATATATGATCTAATCGCAGGAATGTGTTACGTTTAAAATTGATAATGAGCTGATACACGCAGAGGTTTCCTTATTTAGCGATATGCTAAGCATTGAATCTGCAAAGGAAGAACTAGCATGCATGTACTATCTACAACTTCCATTTGAAAAGAGATCAGAGGGTATTTACTAGATACTTATACTTTTTCTGCTCAATTACCTTAAGTAATTATGGGTACATAAGATGGATGACCAAGCTAAAAAAAAATGAAATAATTAAAATCATGGGGCTAAATGATATTGATCTACGACATCGTGTTTTAAAACATAATGCTTTATTGACACTAAATTGAGATTTCTCCACGTGAGTCTATATTGGTGTCAAATCTTCTACCGCTAGTTGTTCCCAGATTACCTCCTTGGGTAGACTGTCGTGAGCACCTTGTAGGAATGGGCTAATGTAAATGAGTTCACAGGTAGGCTTTGCTTTGGCATTGTTTTCTTAGAAAGTGCCTCTCCTTCGAAGCGATGGAATGTTGGAGGGGAGAGCAGCTAGTGAAAATAGGTTTTGAAGTGGGTTAGAGAATTTGAAATTTAGAGTGGTCTATTAATTACTGCAAGCATGCTTTAAATGAAGTTGCGGATGTGTTCGATATTTGATGATTGGGTGTATGGATGAAATGGGCACAGTTAGTGATTGAGGAGTGTTAGAAGCTGAGCCCTAGTTCTTCTCGGGGTATTTTGAGTCTATTTACTGAATTTACGTTAATTTTGGGAGTAAATTTTTCTAAAGTTAGTGTACCAAAAATTACTAGCACTAGTGATGATAATAGAGTTCTTGGCCAGTCTTTTTAGATGTCGTTCTTGTTGTAGGTGGATGCAGCATTTGGTCATCCTATTGAAGGGAATTCAAAGATCCTATACTTTGGAACTTTCAGGAGAAAAAAGGTGATAAAAAAAAATCCTAAAGTAGAATGAAGCTTTTCTAAGGAGATAGATTGACTTTTTGTGGGCTCATTTCTTTTCTATGTCCCTGTATATTCTTTTATTTAACATACTTGTTAATACCTTTATTTATTATATGCTCTAGTCAAATTTTCCTCCATTTCTTTCGAGACAATTTGTTTGATAAAAGAAAGCAATTTTTACTGAGAAGAATGAAAGGAAGTTTGTACAAAGAAGGAAACCCTAGGACAAAAGGAGCCAAGGAAACAAAAGGCTGGATACTACAAAATTAAAAGAAAGGGCTCCATTTCAAAGAACGAGAGAGAAGCACAATCACTTCTTAGTAATAGAGAGAGTTTGAACCTAACCAAGGCCTAAACCTTCTCCATGAATCCTCTACATCTACAAAATCCCCTTATTTCTCCAAGCCAGATATTTTGCAAGACTGAAAGAAAGTAGTACACTTGAGGGCTTTCCTCTATCTCCAAAGAGTGGATGGTATAAACCCTCCTCCATCTCATGGATGTTGATTTGAGCTTAGTGTCAATATGGAGAAATATCAATGAAAATCAAAGTAGTATATTCCATCTATTGGTAGTGTAATCAGTTTTGTTCCCTAGTATCTCAATTTAAAACATTTGATTTTCAGCAGCATGTGTGATACGTTGGACTAAACAATTCCCAATAATTTTCTTTTACATGCCTTCTTAGGTCTGTTACCTGTGATTCAACATATAAGTCATGATGGGAAAACTCTGGAGACCCTTGAATTTTCAAGAACCTATGAACATGGAAGAAATCTTTTGTTTGAAGCTGTCGTCAACGGTATGTTTTATTGTAAACTTATTTTCATGATTTCATTTTTGGATATGTGATAAGAGGTGGAAAAACACTTTTGGTTTCTAAACTTTCATGGAAGTAATAGTTTAGTTCCTAAACTTTAATTTGTAATGATTTCATCCCTAACCTGAAAAATGTTATTAAGATTTAATGAAATTCCTTACATTTTATAAATTGGTTAGGGACCAAATGTGTTTATAAACTACAAAAAATTAAGTCTTACATAATCAAATTCGACACTTAGCTTTGATAGGATTTCTTATTGTAGAGATTAAATTATAACAAATTTAAAAGTATAGAGATGACTAAACTGTTGCAAACTAAAGTTCAGGGATTGAATTGTTACTTTGAGGAGAGTATAGAGACTGAAAATGTTTTTTAAGCATGTTATATTCTGGTGTACAAGTGCTGTCATTACTTTCTTGATCACCGAACTTATAAATACAGACGTTTAATTCTGAATGTCAAGTAAATAATAATATCAATAACTAGTAACTACTTAAACCTTGACAGGATGTGTTGTTGTTCACAAGGGTTATTTGCTGATAGGGCCAAACTAATGAAAAATATCGTGTTGTACCTTTACAGGCTGGGTTTCAAAACCCTTGATAAAACTCTATATTGACTACTGCAAGGAGTTATCCGAGACACCTAACATGAAGCTACTGAAGAAACTGTACAATCTGGAGGTATGCCATTGGTGTTAGTTGATCTAATTCTACCTTCATTCTAATGGGACAAATTCTTGCAAGAAATGATTGCAACGTCTGTCTTCAAGATGGATTAGGATGATTTGATTGGCATTTAGCTTATGTATTTTAGGCTTCAGATGACGAGATTGCAGTGTCTGATTGTGATCTGCAAGACTTATCTATAAGTCCATTGTTGAATGCGCTGCACACCCAGAAAACTTTTGCTATCTTAGACATTTCTCACAATTTCTTAGGTAAGGTTGTTCTTTTTATGGTTGAATGTGGTGTTCCCCAATTTAGATCATTTCAAGAATTGTTTGTGCTTTAATGTCGTCAAGAATTGTTCAAGAAGAATTCAGGATTATCTTGAAAGATCATTTATTAACTTGCAAGTTATTAAGCGGGTGTAAACATTTCTTTACCTTTTATTTAGTTGACAACAGGGCTTTGTAATTTTAGTTATCAGGTGGTTTAGTTAAGTGTCGCTGGCTGTTTTAATATGTATTGTACTTTGTTCTTCATTTTCATTAGTTTCCCTTTTTTTAAAAAAAAATGGATATAAATACCTCTGCTTTAATTCATTGAGGTTCATGAAAAAATCCAAGTATTATTTCCTTATCTCTTGGTCTTCACCATACTTAAAATAAGTTAAAATTTTCTTTCTTATTATTATTTTTATTTTTTTTTTAATTCCAAGATATGAGGAGTCTATGTGGTTCGTATTATTACTACTTTGACACTTAAGAAACAGCTCCGTTGGAACATTGAAATATCTGAGAAGAAAGTATTACACGTGAAAACCAGACAAATGAAATCTGAACTGAACAGGACACGGAAACTATATTATTAGTATTAGGTGCAGTAGTACTGTTTGTTTTCTTATAACTCCTATGCTGCAGGAAATGGAACGATGGAGAAAATTCAGCAGGTCTTCAAGCAGTCCAGCCAGACACATGACTTAACGTTAGATTTACACTGCAATCGATTTGGTCCAACTGCTTTATTCCAGGTTTCAAATATCCTTCTAAACATTTAAATTCAAGTTTTCCTCAACTCTTCATGCAAGACGTTTACATCTTGGAGAATTACTAGAACTCTTGTATGAAGAAAGTTTTTTGTTTCTAGAAACACCTGAACCGGATTACAGATTTCTTGTTGTTTGCAAAAAGAGATCTGGTAACTAAGGGGATATTTGGGATTGGATAGAAGCAGTGCAACAAGACTATTCTCGTTTTGTGATAGACTAGAAGTGATTGTTCTGCAACGAGCAAGAAGTGATGTTGCCACAAATAAACTAATAGAGGCTTCAGGATTTTGTATTAGATGTGATTTGAAACAATTTTGAATGTGAATAAAGATTTCCCTTGTGAGTTCTTTGAGGGAGCTTAGGCTCCATTAGGTACTTTTGCTATTATTTGAAGTCCTCTATTAGAAAGAAACAAAAGAGTTTTGTGTTTGTACTAGGGCCTTGAAAGGAGGTTTAGAGCGTGCTTCAATTCAATGTCTCATTTTTGGCTTTTGGTTTTTACCATTTCTTGGGCGTCTCTTCTGTGTTGATTCTCAGATTCTTTTTGCATCTTCCTCGTTTTCTTTGGCCTGTGTTCTTGTGTTTTTTTCATTCTTCTTAATTGAAGTGGTTTATTATTTTTTAAATTATTGACGTATCTCGTTTACTAATACCCCAAATATTCAGATTTGTGAATGCCCTATTCTGTTTGCTCGATTGGAAGTGCTTAACATATCTGGAAATCGCCTTACTGATGCTTGTGGGTCATACCTGTCAACTATCTTAAAAAATTGCAAAGGTAAATGCATTGCAGATTTAGAAGTAATTTTATTATTAGTTCATGTCATTTGAGTCTTATATGAAATTTGGGTGGTGTGTCTCTACAAATTTCTTTATGTTTCTATCTAAGTATTTTAAAATCGTTGATGCATCTTGATTTGAACTGAGTTCTAATAATAGGCATCGAGGTTCTAGTTGAATGCCATTGTCCTTTCACTTTGATTTATATTTCAGATATAGCATGATTATCTTTTTCCCCAGGTCTTTGGAGCTTGAACATTGAACGATGTTCCATCACATCTAGAACTATTCAGAAGGTTGCTGATGCATTGGAAGTTGGAGCATCCTTGGAAAAGCTCTATATAGGTTACTTTTTCTGTTGCATGATTTAAGAAAACAATGGCAATTCTGATGTCTTCCTCTGTGTTTTGACTAAAGTTTTTCAATCATTCTTTGACAGGATACAATAACTCAATCTCTGGAAATGCCCTAAGTAGTTTATTTGTTAAGCTCACAGTACTGAATAGGTTGAATGAACAGAATAATAGTTCTGATTTTCTTTGCAGAGTCTTAAAGTTCAAAACTCCTGGAATAAATTTAAATGCCCCGATCAAATCTTTTTGTAGGTTTACAAGTCTTAGTCTAAGCGGTTTGAAGTTGAGCAAGCCTGTTATGGAAGGCCTTCTCCAGCTTGTTAAATCCTTGGGTTTGTCTGGATTAATGCTTGGGGGCACTGGCATTGGAGATGTGGGTGAATTCTATGATGCATTCCTATATTGTTATTTTTTTCCTCTTTTTGTTATTTACCTTTCTGTGCAGTAGCAAGCGTTATTCTTCCATTTGATGATGAGGCATTACTAAACTTCGCAGGATGCTGCCTTAGGGATAACTGAGTCATTTAGCGGAAGTGAAGAGCTTCTGAAACTTGACTTAGCTTATTGTGGACTGACATCCAAGTACCTTACTAAATTTTGTGGTTGCATTTCTATTATTCAGCGCATTCATGAGCTGAACCTTGCTGGGAATGCCATCATGCAAGAGGTTTGTTAAAATTATCTAATTCTCTATTCATCTCATATTGGCCATGGTCGTTTAGTGATTTTATATAAGTTATTCTTAAGAAACTTCTATGCCTTTTTTTCGGTTAACTAGGCCATTTTAACTTCTTATAAAGTTATAGGATTATGCACCAAGTACCCTTTCACCATTGTTAACGAGGAGGACTAGAAAGGAAGTTTTAATAGTCAAGTTGAGAAAATGTGCGACATGTAGGAAGTGTGGTGTGGTTAGCAGTTTTGAAGTTGCTTTTAGGGGAGAGGTAGCCCCATTGAATAGGTTATAGACTCTCGACTTGTGAGCAAGACTGCATTGAGATTACACAAATCCATAAGAGTTTATTTGGGCTGTGTTCTTAATTAGATACATATCAGACAATTTGGACTGGCTAAGTGGGAATCTTATCAGAAAGAAAATATCTTCTGAACAATGAAGCAAATATGATTAATACGTCAATTATCGATCTTCATTTTGATTATGTTCTGTCATGGAACCTGTATGTGATTATTATTCAGTTGTATTCTTTTTACTGTGACGTAAAATTTGAAATCTTATGCTGACTGATGCATTCGCCATTCAAAGTCCTGATTATTCAGCGTGACCACAGGGTTGTAATGCAATATCGTCACTAATAGCTAACCACCAATGCGGCATTAAAGTCTTGCTTCTCAACAAGTGTCAGCTTGGCCTTGCTGGAGTTGTTCAAATCATTCAGGCTGTAGCAGGTTGTAACATTAAAGCAAAGTTTTTATACGAGGCCCAAAATGACCAACCTTTTGTTATTAATATTGATTTTTGTATCAGGCAACCACTGTCTTGAAGAGCTCAATCTTGCTGATAACATTGATCTTGATAAACATACTCTGCAATGTAACATAATAGAGAGAGAAAGTAAAGAACTTATACAACCGTGCCATGATATATCTAAGCCTCATGGCCTAACCTGTTCAATCAAAGAGTTGGACCCTGCTCAACAGACTTTAGAGGAGGTAAACACTGAATACAATGGGCTTGAAGTTGCTGATAGTGAAGAACCAATTAAAGAATCTGCAGCATCTAGGATCGATGATAGTTGTGCAAGTTCATGTGAAAGAAAATCCGCATCTCTTGATTGCCAGTTTATTCTATCACTTTCAACTGCAATTGGAATGGCAAAGACATTGCGATTACTGGATCTTAGCAATAATGGTTTTTCTGCTCAAGAGACGGAAACAATATTCGGTGCCTGGTCAACTTCGAGAACCGATTTGGCCCAAAGACATATTAAGGACAACATAGTACATCTATATGTAAAGGGAACGAAGTGTTGTGTGAGACCCTGCTGCAAGAAGGATTAATGTGATGCTGCTGAAATCTGTTATATCAGAATCCTTCTATGAATAGCGGGCGGCAAGATGGCAAGGATTGAAGAGGTCAGTACTCAGTACTTCACATTTCTCCTTCATTATGCAAATAACCATCTACTGCCATGCACAAATTATTTGCCTCTAACTGTTTAGCATTGTGTATTATAGGTAAAATCTGTATATAATGACTGTTACAATAAGTTTGATTAACATTTCCAACATTCTAGTTTCTTAACGTTGGATTTTGTCACCAACTTGACATATCACATAGTACAGTAGTTAAGGCATCTCTACCTCTTCACATTTGAGCTTGTACCTATGTATTTAAGATGCAATACTCTCTAGAAAAACAGAGGTTTTGTCCATTTCCTTACACTTTAAGCATACCAAGTTGATGTTTTAATTTCACAACTGGATACCTGTCTTGCACTTTACAACATGTGATGTAACTCATCTTTTCTTTAGGGAGCCTAAAATTACTTTGATGAGCACAAGTCACGGGTGGACTGATTTATGGGAGGTGGAGGAAAGTATTCTTTAACGTTAGAACAAAAAAAATGTAGTTCCTATGTTTTTATCTCTATTTTTTTACATTAAAAATTATCAAGCAATCTACAGACATGCTTTCTCAGTTGAGGTCTACAAAACGTGAGGGGGAAAAAAAAACAAGTAGAGGAATTGGATAATTTGAACTCATTCAAAGATATTTCTTAACTATATTTATCGACTTGAACATAACTCAACAAGTTAAAATATTAATTATGTCCTCAACTAATAAGTCGGTTAAATCATTAAAAAAAAGGATAGAATGATAAACCCCCAAGCATAGAGTATGTATAAATGGAAATTGATTTTGCTGTTATGACCAAATTTAAAGAAACTTGTCCAATTAATCTCATAAAGAATAGTATAAAGAAATCAAAATTTGTTAACGAGGAATTTAAAAGTGGATTTAAGGTGCAATAGTTGTGTAATCCATTGAAATCAAATATTGTTGTGGGGGTATAATAATTTAATAATGGCAAAGGGGAGAGTTGTTGGCATGCTTCTCAACAAATTGCAGTGGGATTCCTTTTGCTCATTTAATTCAATTGTTGTCCCTTCTTCAGGAACCTCTTGCCCTAAACTTTTGCTTGCTTTACCATTTTATAATTGCCTTTATATCTTTTAGTTTCGTGTGGTAAATGATGCTTCCCTCCACATTCCTTAGCACGTGTAATGAATATCACTAACATTTTGATTTGGCCTTTTTTTTCCTCTTATAAAACATTAAAAAAAAAACACTAAGTACATGTACATTGGATCACCTACTTCAATTGAATATCTTCTTGTATTTTCTTTTTGATTAAGTTATATATTTCATCTTTATATTTTTATGTGTTTGTTTCCATTCTTGTTTATACATTTTAAGTTTCCAATTTCCACCATGTATTTTATTTTTATTAATTTATGTAAGTGCAAATGTTGAGTTTGAAAACTCATTGACCTAAATGCTTTCTAAATTCTAACGTCAGTGACTAAAAGTGTATTCTTTTTTCTTGTATACTTTTATCCATTTAGATAGGCTCATAAGGGTGATGGCTACTACCATTCCTTTGTGTCAATGGTAATGAAAATTGATGTCTCTTTGTTCTGGGAGGAAGTTCGAAGTTTTTTTCTCCAAGATAGGAAAAAAATCTCCTTTGCACAAAGAGGGGAAGATACTAAGGAAGATGGAGAATTATCCATGTACACTGCAAAGAACGACCTTGAACAAGAATTGTTCTATAGGTTGTACAACCATGTCCTCGAATTATAAGGAGATAAAAACCTTGGTCTATGCAAAATGGGGGAAAAGGAAGTGTAGAGAAGCAAAAAGTGATGAAGATGGAGAGTATGTGATAATGTCATGAAAAATGGTGTTGAGTTGTGTGTAGAGTGAAGACTTAGTTTTTGGCTCATTAAGAAAAACCTAAAAGAAAACACTAATTTGGTTGATTTTGTTTGATATGTTTAGCTACTAACTTGATAAGGAAGGAAAATGATATTACACATCATGATGTTCAATATAATCGTGTATGACTTTATTTTAATTAGTAGCACATGTATACTGTAGAATCATATGTATCATAGAATTTTATACAAATCACACGAGATGATGATAATACGTAGAATGATTGAATATAAAAGAAGAAACTTTGTGAGGGTAAAAATGCAGAGCAATGATCAATTGACTTTGATGACCTTTTTGTGTTATTAGCAATCACTCAAGAAAGGGGTTTGAGAACTTTCTGTTACTGTTAAGCAATGAGCACAAATTTTTTGAGTGAGCTGATAAATTTTGTTTTGAATAGTGATGACTACTAATTGACTGGATTTTGGTTGCCATGATTATTCTCCTTTATATTTCTATGCACCAAAATGAATGGGGAATTCAATAATTTGATTCTAAAGATATTGTTGTCTTCAATTAACTTCCACCATCAAAAGATCCATCCCATAATACCTGACTTGATAATACTTTTGTCACATGCTTCTAATTCTATGTTGACATTGGGTTAACTTATAACTTAGTACCATCTTTGTATTGATGGAGAAGCTTTTACTTTTTTTCTTTTTTTTTTTTTTTTTTTAAAAAATAAAATGGGTTTATAACATAGATTGATATAGTTGTAAAAGCTTTTACTTTTTTTTTTTTTTTTTTTTTTTTTGGTTAGGGTTGCTTTTAGTTTACATTACATCTTATACATTGGAAGTGTCAATGAAACACAAAATTAGGACGAGGCATTCTATTGTTTATACAATATTTTAAGGGTAATTATTTTAAATGATAAAACTATTTTAAATATTTTCAAATATAGCAAATGTCACTGTTTATCAACGATAAACAATGATAGAATGATATTTTGCTATATTTGTAAATAAGTTGACTCATTTTCTATATTTGAAAATAATCCCTATTTTAACGAGTAATAAGTGAATAATATCATCTTTTAAAAAAGAAAATCATAGAATAATAAGTGGATATATTGTATTATATTTGAAATGGGAAAAAAAATATAATCTTTTGGACTCTATGTTTTGATTCTAGTTTGGTTTTTATGTTTTAAAATGTTACATTTTTATAGTACTGAGTTTCGAGTTTAAGTTCTATTTGATTCCTAAGTTCTAAAATGTTACATTATTACCTTTGAGTTTGAATTTAGCTTTTATTTAGTCCATAGATTTCAATATTTTAACTTATTAATGTTCACTTTGGTATTTGACATTAACTTTTAATTAACTAATTTAAAAAAATTATGATATAAAATTATTTAATAAATTGTAATTAGAAAATCAGTGAAAATTAATTTAATTATTTTGAAATTAATTAATAGACTTCTTTTTTCTTTTGCAAAGAAAATAACTATATTCCTTAAGATGATTTGAGTAGAACTTAACAATTATTAATATATCTTTTTAATTCTATAATTAAATTAATAGACATTATCACTGAGAATCGAAAGTGACTATTTAATGAAAAATTAGCATTAAAAGTGCAGATCTTGAAATTCTAAATACAAAATCAAAACGTAACTCATAATTCAATGGTAAATTGAGGAACCAAATATTAAAAAAAAAAAAAAAAATTCAAAAACTCAAAGGTAAAAATGTAACATTTTGAAATACAAAATGAAATATATATCATTTTTCCAAAAATATATTATTGAAAGACAAGTGGCATGTTAAGGGTTCATGTTCTAAATTTAGTTGTATAAATATAATTCAGTTGAACATTTGTGAATTATACACATTGAGTGGAGATTAGAAACTAAGGATAGTTTGTTGAAAATTTTCCACACAACCAAAAGGTAGCACTGAAAGCTTTTCAAGGTTGAGATCCAAAAAACATATATATGTTTTTGTTTCTATTTTCTTAAGTGGGCCAACACAAATGTGATGGCATATATGCAAGAACAAAAAATTCAAACAAATCCAAACAAGGGTCTCTTTTTTCTTGTCCTTCAGAATTCAATTCTTCAACAACATAATTGTAGATTGACTGCAAAGGGTAAATTATTCTAAACAAAATATGTGGATATTCAGTAAAATGAATAATATATAGTCCAAGAACTGACATTATTTGTTGACTTTTTACTTCAATGATATTACATATGAAAGAACTAAGTTTGGTTTTAGTGTCTTTTCCTTTGTATATTGGTCACATATTTCAAGAATTAGAGAGGAAACTTACGAAGATTGCCTTGACAAGAAGGCTTCTAATTTTCATGCCTTTTTTTGGTGTATTTGCAAATTAAACCAAGACAAAAAGAAAAGGGTTAAATTATATGAAAGTGTATCAAATTTCATAAGTTCATTGACTTTGGCAGGTTTTATTTTTACCTTCAAAATTTTAAATTTGTTTTAAAAAAATATCCTAGAGAGTTTTTTTTTTTCCAATTAAAAATAAAATGGAAGTTATGAACGAACAACGAAAAATATGTAAAAATAGGAGGACCACATACGCGACATCATTTATTACTTCATTCTCGTTAAGTTGTGTCGCAACTGAAGAGTAAAAATTGATTATATTAATTATTTTAACAATATCTTTTGATATGAATAGTAGATATGGTAACACCAATTTTAATCTTTGTATATAGGGAAAAATAATATTAGAGACATGCTTTCATATTTTTTCACATGAATTGTCACATCAATTTCCATAATTTATTTTAATAGTAGAACGACATATAATTGAAGCTTAAAGAGATATATTTTGTATAATTTAACAAAAAATAAAATAAAATTTAAGTGATGATTGAGATTCATCTATTTTTGTATCATCCATTTGTCTAACTAAAATTTGTCACAAGTCAAGTAATTTTATTTATTTTCTTATAAAAAATTAAATTGTTATTTTTCTATTGTATTATAAATGAGGATGCATGAGGATAGTTGCATTTAATCATTAAGTATATTTTGGTCCAATTACACACACAAAAAAAAAAAAAAGATAATTTGTTACGTGATAAAGTATGATCGGACAATTAAATTATTTTTTATTAAGTGCCGCTGAGGTTGAACTTATTTGTATTAAAGAAAAAGATGGAAAATTGCACAAAGCTATGGATTTTGTTGAGTACAGAAAAGAAAGAATTAAAAGCAATATTAAACAATCATCTTTCACCAAAATTTTCAAAATGACCTAAAATTTGCAAGATCCTAAGTGGGAGCAAAGATATAAAATAGTGTATGAAAAAATTTTAAGGATCCATCTAATAAGGGTTAACTTGTGTCAAGAGATGACCTTGATGTGATACACTTCCTTTAATTTGATAGCTTTCTGTTTTTGAGCTATCAATTTAATTAGCTACTCTCTTCCTTTCTTCTTTCTCCTCCTTAGCTTCTTTGTAATGCCTTTTCTTTTCTTTTCTTAATTAGCTTTGCTATATTTGACAAAGACTTTTGCCTTTTTTTTTTTTTTTTCCTTTGATTAATTAGAATTACCTTTTTCTCTGTTTTTTAGGAGTGTGATTTAACAGTAGCTCATTTTCATTCCTATGTTCTTTATAATCTTCCAACCTTATGAAAGGGAGAGATGGGGAATTTCAAAGTTGGAAGGATATCTTAAACTCTTTGCAGAGGTCATTTCAATAATCATAACAAAAACAAAAAGAGTGGGGGCCAAGCAAAAATACCGAATATTCATATNATATATTATAATAATAGTTGGATAGTTTATTGACATATACCATTTCTCTTGAGGTCGGAGCTATATTCAACTCCTCACACCCTATAATATCGAGTTAAGCAAGATTAATAAATTTTTAAAGTGTGCTTCGTATAGAGTTTTAAAATGTCTCTTTGAAAATCAACTTTATATCTAATCTAAGTTTCTCATAGTATTTTTGAGTTTTTTTTCCCCAAAAATTCTTTTAATTTGATCTTCTAAAGCTCTCACTATTACATTTATATTAAAATTTCACTATAGGATTAATTTAATTTGATTATATTAGTTTGACTAACGATAAGAGATTAAAATAAGATATAATTAAGGAAGGAGATAGTATAAATAAAGTTTCAACTCTAAATCTCTTAAGTAAGAGAGCTCTCTCAAATATCACAACTAACCATTTCTTTAAATAAACTCTATTTTTCTTATAGATTGAAAATTAATGGGGTATTATGGGTCGGGTCTCTCCTTACATCAAAGTGCCAAAGTAATATATCTCGAAGAAGAACACCTAAGACATATATACGTATCTCAAACTTATTATGAATTAATGTTCAAATCAGTTCATAATTACAAGATATATTTACGAAAAGAAAAAGAGGCAATCCATGCAATAAAAACCTCTCTTCCTCTGCTACTTGAAATAGTAAATAAAATGATAATGAAAAAAGTTGGGTTAAAAAAAAAAAGAGGGGAATAAGAGACTCAAGAGAGTAGTAATAATGCATCAATTAATCCTTTTGTTTGTACAAGTTAAATATATGATTATCTTGTTAAGCTTTCTTAATCAGCAATAATTACATATGGATTGATGAATATATATGTACACAAGCACGCTTAAGAAGTTTGACAAAAGAAAAAGTTGGAAACAAATGGAAGCAATTAATTTTAATTAATTTTAATTGATTAAGGTTCTCTTTTGTTAAAGTAAGTTCTTTAGGTGAAAGTGGACGTGTATTCAAATCATTACATTTGCTTCTGTATTTTTCAATAATCTTTATTCCATTATTGTACACATATATATACACACACTGACATTATAATAAAATAATAATTGACATAAAAATTAAATAGTTTCACTCTCTTTTTATGGTTTTTCTTTTATTTTTTTCCTTTCTTAAATTTCAACATGCGCACGAAAGTTCAGAAATTATAGCAATTATTTGCTTCCCTTTCCCCTTGAGAAAGCATAATATATATTATATTTTTGGAGCTTTATTCATGTTTTTATTAAAACTTGCTTGAAGTTGAGGATTATTATTAACGTGTGACATGTTTTTTAATGATTACTTTATTAAGTAATATTTGATAATATTAGTTTTTTAAGTATATATTGTGAATGTGAACTCACTCTTAAATATTTAAGTTTTATTAGAATATATTAAAACTAACATTTTCAAGGAGTTTTTGTATTAAATATATGAAAAACATGTTTGGTTAATCCATGTTATGATAATTAAATAGTTTTCAAAATAGTTGGGCCTATCATTTTTATGAATGAATGTATACTATATCATAAGAGTGGAAATATTTGGGACGACTTTCTTGATTACAGCAACAATAACGTCACTAATATGAGCATCTTGGTTTATTAGAATCTTTTTTTTCGATTTATTAGAATCTCCATTCCAGAACCGTTCGTGAGATTTTCATCTCATACGGCTCCCTTTGAGGGGATTATCTTGGTGAAAAGATTAATATTTAAAGACTGTAAAATTTATTTATCATAGTTGAGTTATTCAATATATCTTGTAAGATATAGTATACAGATTTTTCATTAGTGGAGATAAAAAATTTAAAAGAGAAAACATAAAATAAATGTGTTTCAATTAACTTGAATCTTCAAACTTACATAATAGTTAACTCCTTTCGTAATTATATATAATACGAACACATCTATATATACAAATTTAATAATGAAAAATTATAAGATTGATCCTTCCTATTAATAATTTGATCGAAAAACGTATATTTTAAAAAGAAACTTAATCATTTTGCAAATAAATAGGAACATTATTTTCCACACAAGATATAAGATGACATTTTAAGTTTGAGAAAGACGGATGAAAATAGGCTAATTAGTTTGGAGGCCATTTTCATGTTATTAGCCAAAAATTTAGAAGACAATTGCATCACGACAAAGGGTTTATTAATAAAGTTGCATTCCCTTTGTGTATGGCCTTATCACCTAGAGGAAATTAATAACATATATCATAATCCTTAAATTATGTGGAAAAAAATATCTAAAATAAATGCCAATCTCTCTTTTTTCTCAATTTTAGCCACTAAAAAACTACTAATATGGGGCAATCATTTCCCTTTAGTCAATTAAAACATGGCTAAAGTAAACATTTTTTCTTATTAAAAAATTATTTTTATTTAATAAATGTTGATAAAATTTAGGTATGAAGTCTACTCTCCTATGAGGAAAAAAATGGTTAGTTTAATTCAATTGGTTAGAGTATATTTGATCATTTTGATTAGTTAGTAATTCAAGTTTTATTGTTTGGGTTATTTTTATTATATATATATATATTGGGGGGTATGTTTCTTCTATTTTGCAAAGAAGTGACAAAATAAAATGAAACATTAGTTTAAGAAATTATTTAATCATTCAAGTACATGCCTCTTTATAACTAATTCTACTTCTTTAACATTTATAATAAAAAAACCCATGGATATTCTATAGAAAAATAAATAAATAATTCAATTGTGGGGTCATATTTTCTATAATATAGACTTCAATGATATTTTAATTACTCAACATTATTTAATAGCATGGGTCTAAAAAGATAGTCAAAAAAGAAGATGAAAAATTAAATCCTTTGCATTTGGTAGCTAAAAAATAGTATAAAAATTTTGATTCTCTTACTTTATGTGTAATATATACTTTCCTTTTGCCATGAAACATGGAAATAGGGGGAACCATTGCCCCTCAATCTTGAGTACAGTCTTGGTCAAACAATTCATTTAATTTTTTAAATAATTTATTTATAATTAAATAAAAATATTTAATAGTCAAAATAAGTATAGTTCATCTAAATAGACACATCTGTAAGTGATAAAAGTCTATGATTATACGACTAATTAAAAATAAAAATTAATATATCTTAATAACAAATTTATAATTAAAATGAAGATAAGGGATATGATATTGACTCAAACCAAATAAACTTTAAATGTAAAATTGAGGACTAAAAAGTCTACACTTTAGCTTGTGACCACACAACCCTTGATTTTCAAAATTACTATACTCTCTGACAGATATGTATATAATTTCTATTGAACAATTTAATGCTTCCATTTGACTAAAAATTATGATTGCTTATGTAATTTTTCCAATAAATTCATCCTTTTTTACAAATGAAATTATATATATACTTTTTTTTTCTTATTGAATCTCTAATCTAACGTAGATTTATTAATAGGATATTAAATTGATTTAAATCAACAGGTTTTTTTAAAATAAAATAAAAAATAGAAATAAAAGGGGGACATTATAGGGTGGCAAATAAGAATTATGGTTGATCATACCCCATTTGTACCTATCAAATACTCAACTTTTTTCAAAACTTTTTTTTTTTTTTGGGTAATGGAATCCAATGTTACCATAAAATTATAACCAAACCATTGAATTTGCTCCTTTCCTTTTAGGCTGTCAACATGTCTCTAACAATTGAACAAAGGAAATTTCTTCTTCTTTCTTCTTCTTCTTCTTCATCTTCTTCTCCCCTTTTCCCTTTCCTTATCCATATACAACGGATACACACAAATAATTGAAAAGTTTAGTCCCACTACTTTATTATTATTTTTCTACACCATATAGTTTGATCATTATTTTTTGGTACAAATTATGATATATTATTCTATTTTTAGTTAAACTTTGTGATATATGAGAATTTGAATATTAAGACAAATATACATGCCTTAACACTATGTTCAATTATTATATAATCAATAATTTACAATAAATTAAAAATGTATCAAATACTTAACCTACTACTTTTGTTATGTACATCCATTTGTTTCCAACTAAACTAAGTAATATTTTTCATATATGTGAATATTAGAAAACTTATTATGTGAATAAAAACATACTTAAGTTGAAAATTTGAGTGTGTAAATAGTAAACATGATTAATATTTACTAATTAATCAATCAAAATTGAATAGAATATTTCAAATTAAGTACCTCTTCTATCCAATTTCTACATTCATCAAAATAAAAGAACCCCCTTTTTGGCTAAATCCACAACCAATGATTTTGTTAGATTTGAAGACAAATCAAATTTTATATGATAATGATTTCCAATATTAGAAACCAATCATGATTACTTCACTATTAAGCTCATTAAACCAACCCTCTTTTAATCGCTATATATTCCCAAATCACTAAACCTATACACATCAAAATACTAAGTAGATTACTTAAATATTTCCACTATATATAACCAACATTTCTTAATCTCAAAACGTGTATTTTATCATTATAATTCTCCTTAATTAAATCAAAATCATTAATTTCCTCTAGATACATAAAAAAGAATATATACACGTCGATATAACAATAATATGTCAAAAAAGAAGAACAAAGAGACATTTTTTTTTCTTTTTTTTTTTTCAAGAAAGAAAAAAAAAGTGAACTTTGCTTTTGTGGGTAGGCCTTGTATTTTATGTTCTTAACTTTTTCTTTTCTCACCAAAAATAAATAAATAAATAATATCTCATAAACCTCCCTAAAGATGTTGATTGTTTACAACAATATGAAAGAACTCCAAAAAAAAAAAGAAAAAAAAAAGAAATTAACCATGCATCCATTACATACATACATATGTATATATATTTATCTGAAATATATATATCAAAAAGCTAGCATTGTTGTGAAACATTTAAACAACAACAAAAAAGGGGAAAAAAAAAAAAGAGAAATTTTTAGACTAACCCATGAAACAATCCGATGTACAATATCAACCCATGTCTCAAATTTTTGCCCGAAAAAAGAAAAAAAAATGAAACAAGATGAAGATGATGAAGAATCACCTTTACTGTGAAAAAGAAGAAGAAAAAAATGTAATGAAGAAAGAATGGGTTGATTCAAGGCGATCTCCAGCTTCTTAAGCCAATATCGTTATGTTTTCTTGAAGGGCCAGAGGCAGGAATAGGAATTCTTCTAGGCAAGAATCCAAAGAAATGACCATAATAATAATTACCCTTTTTTGGCTTCAATTTGAAGAAGGCTTGTTTGTTGTTAGTTGGTGAAGCATTGCAGCAAATCAATAACTCTTCATTCACCAATAACATTATTATTAACAATAACAACACCCAAGCAAGCTTCTTTCTTGATCTCGATCTTCTTCTACAAACAACAAGCGTCATCTTGATCATCATCATCTTTAATTCTTTCTTCTTCTCACTGAAAAATGTGGTGAAAGAGAAGAAATTAAAAGTGAAGGAGAGGATACAAATTGGATTTCTTTTGTTTTGTTGGAGATTGATGGGAGTTTTAATTTTAGGGGTTTGGTTTTATTATGAAGAAGGAAGGAAAAAAAAAAGGAGAGGAAGGGAATAATGGGAGAGAAAAGAGAGATAAAGAGATGTGATGAGTTTTAAAACAAATCAGATGGTTCTGTGCCTGCAGAAGTAATGTGTTGGGAAGGTAGCAGAAAGTTGAAAAGTGGGTTTCAAACAATGTCTTTTTGAATAGGTCTTTTGGGTCACTCTCCACCATAACTCACCCCAAAAATATTTACACTTACTTCAATCATAATCTATCATCCCACAAAATTCTTTTTATTTCTTTTTTAACGTGAGGGAGCTATAAAAATGAGTGCATTACAATATGACTTTCTTTTTAAATTCGTTTAATAGGTTTCGTACTAGTAGAGATAATTATTTTCACTTATATATTATATGGACCTCTCACTCTCTAGTCAGTTCTGCCGTTTCATTTGATCTTAGGCAAAATTATATATATATATATATATATATATATATATATATATTATATATATATTATATATATAATATATATAACCTAAATTTTGCATTTATTTTTAAGAAGTTTAATTGTACTACTCTTGACTTTTTATAAATGTTTCAAAACTAGCTATCTTATAGTAGAAATGGACAAAATTAAATTTGAAGGTGGTAATGACCTAAAGAGTGCATGACTAAAATACTTGGCTTGTTTAAACAACGTTACGTTTAAGTCTTCTAAGAGATTTTCAGTCCAATGATAATTTTGAAATGCTAACTAGAAACCAATAGTAATAGTGTAACTTTTGAAAGAATACTTCTTATCGTTTTAAACTTCTTTTTAATACAAAATTTTTGTTTATAAACATGAACATATACGATCAATATGAGATGTGAAGTTGGATGTAGATTTTTGTTTTAAGAAAGAAAAATAGAAGAAAAAACTACGTATATATAAGAATAGAAGGAAAAGAAAAAGAAAGAAAGGAAAAAGAAAAGGGAAAGGGGTTGTTTGTTGATGTCATGTTTGAGGTAGGGTTAGGTGAGTATTTGGTCCCACAAAACATTAATGGCCGACGAATGGGAAGTGGCACTGTTGGGAATTAGACCCTTTTTCAGTTTTTTTGTTTTCACTTTTTAAGGGTAAGGGGGAAAATAATGGGACAGTCCCACAATTTAAGGGTCTGTCAATAAAACCATGAACCCAACAGCTATTCAACAAAATCCAGACACTACCACACACAACCACTCACCCTATACACTATTTTGTATATATTACACAAACTTAGGCTTCACGTTTGGTTTCGACAAAATATTAGAATTACAGTAATCTCATATCGAAAAAATTTTAAAAAGTCATAAGTTCTGATCATCATAAAAAGAGTCTATGTCTTTGAATTCAAATCTTTTTTTGGTTATAAATACTTTTACCTTTGGTGTGCTACTATGTCTAGTTAAATTCCCTTTTGTATTCTATTCTTTGTTTAAAAGTGTGAGATTAAAAGATGCGAGTAGTATAAAAACTTTGAGAGAATGCTCTTGCAATAGAGATCAGGAGAGAGAATTATTGTTGTGTGATTTTGTAACAATTTTTCACGTAGTGGATTTTTTTCTCTAAATTTGGAGTTTTCATGTAAATTCTTGTGTTTTCTAGTTTTATTCTTCTTATAATTTCTCTGTTATTTTTTTTGCTTATTCAGTAGAAGTGGATAGTTTTTCCTAATAGTTCCATCTAACCATCTATTGATAATGATAGGAGTAGTCTAATCTTTTAAAGAGTGTGACAATGTCTCTCCATTTTTTTTAATATGAGATTCTCGACATGCCTCCATCAAGATGATTTTCTTTTTATTCACCTTTTTTAGATGGGATCTCAACATTTTTTTTAAAGGAGGATAAGATCGAACGTCCATTTTGACTTCATATTGTTAAATCACCAACGTCCCAACACATAGAGATCAATATTGATCGGGGAGAAAAATACATTACAAAGGTTTGAATACAAAATCTCCTTGATCACTTGCTCTAATACCATGTTAAAGTAATTAATAAACCCAAAACCATTATGTTGGATGAATGTAAATTTAATATATTGTCACCTAACAGACATCATACTAAAAGGATATGAGATTTTATCTCATAACTAATTGACAATGTATATAGGAGTTCATGTACTTTTCTAATGATTGTGAGTGGTCTTCTTATATATTTTTCCAACGTAAGATTCTCAATTATACATCATTCTAATTCTCTCGGTACTTCTAATCTAATTCACTGTTTTCTTTTTTTCAATACATACCCCACATATCTCTCCTTTAATTTATTTTTTAGAAAAAAAAAATAGAAGAAAAAACAACGGGACCCCACGAGCGGCTTTGGGATCATTTTAGTTAATTAATTAGGTTTTGATTTCATGATTTTTTATTGCCCTCCCTTTTGAAAGTAATTGTTTAGTGAGTTAATTAATATAAACATGTCTTTGTGTTTTGTTTAAATTAAGTATTTATGTTTTTGGGCTCCCTCTAGAGTCCTAGTCTTAATGTATGATTGAAGTGATCCATTGTTTTTTTTTTTTTTTTTTTTTGGTTATTAGTTTTGTGAGTGTTCTTTATGGGTGGGAAAATAGTTAAACATAGAAGATGTGTCTATGCCACACACACACATACATACATATATATATATATATATATATATATATATATATATATGGTATTATGTTTAAAAATGCGACAAATAAGCCTTTTTTTTTTTCTTTTAAAAAAATGGATACTTCATTACCAAACCCATACGTGAGAAACATGCAATAATAACATACGTCAACTTACGAAAGAGAGAATTATTTTAGTGCAATAGTGGAAGAAGTATAATTAGAGAATAGTTTTGATCTTGTAGACCAAAGACAAAAAAGGGTAGGATATCTCCCCAGATTTATGCTTCGCATCTGATGATATTGTCGAAAATGCGTGGCAATAGAGCTTTAAAACTTCGGTTTATCAAATTATTTTTTTTCCTACTCAATGAATTAAGTTTCTCGTTGTTTTTGTTTAATTCTCTTCTACTACTTTAGATTGTGATTATATATGCATGTAGAATTCTTACTTAATTATACATTTATAGTTGGGATTCTTTTATCCTTCACATTCAATTGAAATATAAGACTTGAGAGAGATAAGATTTTGGGTTTTGAGTTTCCGAACACAAATTTCACCAACAAACAACAATTTTTTGTTTAGACAAAATTGTTGATGAAAAATCTTGTTAAAACCACCCTTCACGTCCAAAAGTTTAAATTGATAGCTTGAGTTACAGTAAATTTAATTATATCAATATTTTAACCAATTATCTCAATTGCTTTATCAACTTTAGAAGATGAAGATTTCATCTTTTCGATAAACTTTTATGTTCGAAATTTTTTCGATGTTATATGTTTGTTCTTCCGATGTGTTAGATTGAGTGTTTGATATAAAGTAGAAAAGAGAAGAAAATGAATGGTATTATTAGCTTTAGGTATCTTAGCTTACAAAGCTAAATTTTGAAAGAGAGAAACTAATCAAAGAGGAGAAAATGTAATAATTAGAGTAGTTAAGATATGATGATGAAATTAAAGTTAATGGTATACAATGTTTGACAAGACACAATAAATAAGTGGTTGACCAAGTTGTAGAAGCCTTTTATATTCGAACTATGATATTTATGTTCAATTAGTAATTTAAGTCTTGGTCATATTTAGGGTTGCGGTCAAAAGAAGAATACTGACAATTTAGGTCGAAGATTGAACTTTTGATCTTAAGAAAGAGTAGATAATCGTTCTCTACTCCGGTTGTCTACAAAACATAATATTTAATGTATACGATAATACTAACTTTTGACTTTTTTTAGTTATAATAATATGTAAGGATGGAGATTCGAACCTTCAACTATTTTTTTTGAATAGGTAAGATTATTATACAACAATTGGAGAATCCCACAGTCCGGGGTCAAGGCATCATAACAAACAAAGCAACAACAGAGACCGAGCTCTTAATCGAACCAGAGATCAAAAGCCATAACAAAAGAAAATAGAATAACTATCCAGAGAAACAGTCACGAAACAAAACAAACCGAGCGCAACACCCAAAGAAAACAAAAGACTGAACACAAAAAGAAAGAAATAATATTAATAAAAACTAGAGAAGACCAATAAGATTAACCCGCAAAGAAACAGCACGAGCATGAACCATAGAGACAATAAGATGGAATAAAGCAGACACCGTCCTTGGAAGATCTCCATGCAACTGACGATTCCTCTCCTGCCAGATAAAATAAATAGACGCATACCAGAAGACTCAAAACAACTTACTTCATACCCTCTTACTTGTCCCCACTCGACAAACCCAACTCAACTCAACATCCCATCCAACCACCCGATGAGACGACCCCAACAGAGCAACACACCCGATCATAACTTTTTAATAAAAAGAAATATGTACCTTAACACTAACAAACATTTAAAATTGCAATAACTTATTAGTAAAAAAATATATATATCTTAATAATTAGTTCAAACATTTAAATTATGAATCCATCATATAGTTATGGAAACACAAACACATTTTTAAAAGAGATGCTATATATTCTAAAGAGTGCAATTGATGTGAACACAAATCCTTGAAATATATCAACTTTTTAAAATATTCACAACTTCAATTATTATTGATGGATGCACCACCTAACTATTGTTCTACATGGAAAAGGCTGAACGAAACATTTAAATTAAAAATAAAAAGGAAAATAAACAAAGATGAAAACTAGTTTTTATTATTGAAAGAATTTGATTAGAAATTCCAATGTTTTTTTTAAAACAAAGATGAAAACACAAGGTATGAAAAACGAGATGTTAAATTAAGTTATTTTTGTAGACATGAAAGAAGAAAAAAAATGGAATTAATGGAGTGTCAATTCCCATTTCCTGATTCATAGTTTCACTAAGAGAGTGGACCCAAAATTATCCATATTTGGAGAAATGAAAGAAAGATGTCTTTCATATGCTGTTTGGCCTAATTAAAATTGACTACAACATGGGAAGGCCACAGCGCCATTGCCAATACTCATTCTTCATATATGCTTTCAACCAAATTTATTTTAATACAACTCTTTCACTTTTTTAGAATTCTTGATTCAGATATATTTGCTATTCATGGATATTCTTAAAATAATTCATAGATCTGATCAACTCTTTTAAGTAACTTAACTTTGTCTTAAGATTTGTAATCATGTTCGCATTAGTGTATTATTTTGTTAGGTTAAATTAGAAGTTCGGAGAGGTTTTTCTCTAATCTATACTATAAATATTAGGTTAATGTAGTCCATGCACTTTCAATAAAATTTTAAAATTTTTAGTTTTGTGTCTAATAAATAATTATATTAATTTTATCACTTCAATGTTTACATAATATATTGAAAGTTGTAAACCATAAATCAAATGAGTTAGTGTTCGAGTTCTATTAAACACAAAATCGAGACACTTGGTAGAAAACCTTTTCTCAAAGAAAAGAAAAATTACACATCCTAAATTCAAGGAAAAAATTTATAACTTAACCTATGTTGTTAAAATTATTTTATTTCACTAATATCTCCATCACATAATAAAAATATAATTAAAATATCATTTTAATCATTGTACTTTGAGATTTATTCAATTTTTATAGTTTATATAATTTAAAATGTACAATTTTATTTTCTATACTTTGAAATAAATCTTAATTTAGTACAAAATTCTAGTTTGTCATTGAATTTTTTTAAGAACATTTTATTATCTATTAGTATTTTCACTATACATTTTGGAAACATGTTCATTCATTATATTTGTAATGCCCCGAACTCAAGATTTGAAATCCGGATTTGGCACTTGATGGCCTCGATATTTCCTTGCATCCCCTACGACTTGACAACATTATAATGACTTGTCTTAAGTCGCTTTAAAGAGTGAAGACTATCGCACAAACCAACACAATCCTTTTAACATGTCTTGTCTTCACTCACATGCTTTCTAAAAAATTCTCAAGAGATTACATAATATAGAATTGCTCAAAGTTAAACACGCTTAACTAAGAAATTTCTATGATTGACTCACTAAAAAGGAAGGTGCACCTTGTCGATTTAGATAGTAACTTTCAATTTTTTTTAAAGCTTTTCTCAACCAGTATGAAGTTTCTATGATTGAGTCACCTAGGGGTGGAAATGGTTTGGTTCGGTTGAGTCACTTAGGGGTCAAACCAAACCGAACCTCATGCGGTTCGGTTCAGTTTCAAATTCGATTTTGGTATTCTTGAAAAATCTATGTTATATTTTTTTTTAATTAAAAAGCGATTCAGTTCAGTTGGGTTTTCAATTCGGTTTTGTTCTTTAAATTAAAAATGGTTCAGTTTTGAATTCGGTTTTACTCTTCTTTTAGATATATAATTATATTGATAAATAAATAAATATATATATTAGATTAAAAACGGTTTGGTTCAGTATAAATTCGATTTTCGAAATTGAAACCGAATTAATTCGGTTTCAAATTTCTTCAAACCGGTTCGAACCATATTTTTGGTTTCATTGAGTTTTCAGTTCGGTTCGGTTTGGTTTTTAGAAACGATTCAATTTTTACGATTTGAATGACCATCCTTAGAGTTACAAAAAAGAAATGTGTATTTTATCGATATAAATAGTAATTTTCAATTCTAAATCGTTGTCAATAATAAGATGGAATTGAGAAGAGGCAAATGAGATGGAAGAGAATGGGCGGGAAGTGTTGGATGAAATGCGGGACCAAATTAAAGAGAAAAATTAGGAGGAAAAAAGGGGGCACCCAAATGAACGTCGCATAGCCTCATTCAGATTTTAAATGATAAACATACAACACAGCCTTTGACTGTGACTTTCAATTACACTAAACTGTCATTTTTACTTTTTCCATTTTTCTCCCTCTGATGTGATACTACTTTTTCTTTTTGGGTTAAAAATATATATATATAAACATAGAACATGAAGTGTCTTTTCACATGATTTATTACCATTTTTTTTTTTTTTTTTTTTTTTTTTACTTTTTTTAGCTTTTTTCATGAAATTTATTAAAGAAATCTCTGAATGAAATAAATTAATATATGTGGGGGCCAATTTTTCTGGGTCTCCCCCCCCATTTGTGTAATCCAGTTTATGGTTCATGATGGATAACAATATTTCATGGCCTTAAATAGAACGATTAATTTTGCTGTTGTTATGGAATTCATATAATTGAAGCTATTTTGCATATATACATATATGTATAGTGTGGGATGCCACATGTCAGAAAGAAATTATATATACTTAGCATATTGAAAATTGAAGTAAGATATAAATATAGATAGTGACCATACTAATATTTCGATCTTGTATCACCATTTCAAATCATCTTAACTATTCAATTACGTTACCATATCAATATACCAATAAAACACCTAAGAGGATGCTAGCATGTGTTCAAAATGAGCCAAACAATCTATAGTCTAGTCTAACATATAGCTAGCTTTAAAATAAAGCTATTTAGATTTAGCCCATATGAATTAATATGGCAGTTCAATCAAATTGAACCAAAATTTTTTTTAGCCCTGATGAATCTAGCTTGTCCTGCAACCATCCAACCAATGTAACATTAAATTGTTGTCAAACTTAGGTGAGTCTAGTGCCTGGTTGCTCAATATATAGAAGTAATCAAGGTCAAGAAGTTACCTATTTTGAGTGAGTCCAAATACTTGGTAGTTCGACTTAATAGATGAGACGAAGCTATCTTGTTATGGCATATAGACTTGACAAGATATCCCATATCAAACATGAATTAGTTAGTCATTTTAGGGCAGCCTTAAGTTAAGTATGAAGTGACTTTTGGTAAACATTTCAAATTCTTTGTTTTTGTAAGTGTATGAACTCTTCAACATTTGGCATCTTCAAACCAATAATATTGCTGCCCTTTATGGCTGATGAGTGGCATTAGGAATAGAATTTGGATTCATAGTTGTTAAGAGTAATGATGAAAATGGACAGAAAAAAGGGAAATGGAAATTTCAGTTTTTGAGTTAAAGGGTAAGGCTCCCCTTTATGGCTGAGGCAAAGGCCAAATCCAAATAGCAGAGCCTTCTATTCTCTTTTTTATTCACCTTTTGACTCTGCATTCCATAATTCATTTACATTTACACACACATACATATATATATGCAAATTTCAATCAAATTCTTCCCCACAAACACAGAAAAAAAGCCTTCTGTCCCTCAAATCATATCTCTACTACTTTTCTACCTTTTTCCCTCTTTACTATTTAGTTTTTGGATATTTACTTTCTTGTTTTAGTCTTCAAAGTAACCCTTTTTTCTATTTAATAAAAAAATGTTAAACTATATAAAAAGGAAAATAACCAACCATGTATTTTCTCCTTTCTTTATAAAAATACTCATAAACTTTCAAATTTTCCAATATTACTCATTGACTTTCATAAACATTTCAAAATTACCTTGGAGTTAAAAATCCTTTAAGACTTAAAATGGTGTGATTAATGATCTAGTTAGAACGAAAATTTGGATCACTATACTATTTTAGGTCATTGTCAATTTGTATTATTTTAAGTCTTGATTTATGTTAGAAATTCTACTTTGATGTAATTTTTTGAAATGTTTACAAAAGTTTAAGGGTAATATTGTAATTTTAAAAAATATTTTTTAGAAAAAGGCTTAGAAAACCAAAGGTGTTTTAAAATTCCGTTAATTTTTATTTGAGTGTTAATAAGGGTAATTGGTTAAGTAACTTTCGTTCATGCATAATACTTTTTTTTTTGTGTTAGTAGTATAATTATATAAACAATTTGACACGTACCACTCACGTGTGATGAGGTCAATCTTGCAAAAGTCCTCTTCGACCATGCTCAATTTTAGTTAATACATATATATATATTTTAATTAATAGGATTCCTTTATTCCTTTATTTCTTTTTTTTTTTTTTAATTTTTTTTATCAAATGCTAATGGGGCATTTTAGACTTTGATACCATTCCAAACCCTCAAGAAAACCTCTAAACTATTTTCAGCCATTCCAACAAACTATTTATGAATGAGAGAGATATGAATCACATTAGTACTAAAAAAACTAACGCAAAGAATAGTATTGGAAAAACCTTCCTAATAGAGTCAGTAGTCATTCTCACTTATATACCCATGATCATCCTCTTGTCTAACTAATGTGGGACTTTGGTCACATTCCCAACACTTCTGAATAAGTAGAAAAATAACATTGAATTTAGAAAAAACCACGAATAAAAAAAAAATCCATTATGTAAAAAATTATTACAATCATAAAGAAATTTTTTTCATACCCCAATTGCGAAGAAAACACTATATCAAAGCATTTGTTTCACTCACCATTTTTGCTCACTCTAAAACTAGAGAATTTAAATAGAATTAATACACTAAAACTTAAAGTATTTCTATCTGACAAAATTTGAAACCAAAGACATAAACTCTTTTGATAGTGTTTAGATTTCATCACTTCCTTAAAACTTTTTTTATTGGAAATTGCGGTTCTAATATTTTGTCAAAGTTCAATAGATAGTACAAAATAAATAATAAAAATAAAACACCAAATAAAAATAACAAAATATTGAGTTGGAGCTTAAATCTAAATTATCTTAACAATTTAGATGTTTGAATATACAGATTCACACGTTAATGAACTCAAAATAAAAAATAAATAAAATAATAAAAAGTAGATAATAAAGAAAAAAAATTGAAGGTAGAAATAGTGTCTATAGGCTTAATTTTTAAAAGCGAAATAGTTATCAAACGGGATCTAATCCTCGTGTTGATTATGTTTACGATTATTATTTTTAGGAACATATATAGTTTTTAATATATTATAATGTCATAATTATGTAACACACAAAATTGGTATAAATGATCTGAAAAATATCACATGGATGACATTTTCACAAAACCACTCTATAAGTTGGTAGCATTGTGACAATGCTTTCTGTTTTAATTTAATGCAATTAAAAAAGCCCAGACTACAATAATGCTCTACATAATAGAGGGGCCCATTACCTGATTAGGCCCAATTTTGTACAAACTTGTAAGCAAATATGAAGTACATTTAAGACTTGAAACCTTGCACTTTTACCCCCTCAAATTCTTGTTATTACAACTTACAAGGGTAAACACATGTATTTTGTTCTTAGAATTTTAGCTTATTTTCTATTTAGAGCTCTAGATATTTGAATTGGTTTAAAATATCATTTTGGTCTCTATAATTTAAAACTCATTCAATTTTAGTCTATTTATAAAGTATATGGACAAAAATTGAATAAATTTCAATATACAGAAATATAAAATAATATTTAACCTAATTTTTATTTGGTCCTTGACATTTAAAAGTGATTTATTTGATTCAAAAAATTTGAATAATATTTAAAATAAATTATTTGTTTTTAAATAATGGTGATGTGACAAATTAACATATGCAAACACTTTGTTATTATGTGTTTTTAAATAAGTTGAATTCCATTTTCCATTTCATTTTTTATACCTAGGCATCAAAATTAGAAAGAAATTTCAAACGTCAACAACTATAAATCAAATTCAAGCCTTGGGATCAAACATGACACTTCTAAAATTTCAAAAGACCCGATTACACCTATATTCAACTTTTAAAAGATCAAAAGTTGAAAACTATTAATTTAATTCAATTAGTTAAGACATATATAAATTAAAAAAAAAACTAGAATTAATCTTATCATTCTTAATTGAAAGTTAATTATTTAATCGAAACATTCTTAGAAAACGTGATATAATTTAGAGTAATTATTTTAAACGAAAAAATTATTAAAGATATTTTTAAATATAGAAAAATATCATTTAGATCTAACAACAACAAGCTCAAAATATCAAAATTGGATTAGAAGTTATCTAAATTGAAAAAAAAACTATATCTACATTAATCAATTTTAGTATAAGAAAATAAAAGAAAAATATAAAAATATTATATTCAACAAACAAACAAAAAAAGAAAAATAACCCTCACGCTTATTAATGCATTTCTATCATCTAATTGGACAAAATTTTCTTTCACGTGATATAAATGTTGTTTTTTAACCTCAAATTTTAAAGGAAAAAAATACTTTATTGTTATTATTATCATTTATTTAAATATAAAATAGTTTAAGAAGCAATAATGAGGGGTAAACCCTATCCTAACAAGAAAAATGTGATTAAATGTTATTAAAACAAAATATTATAGGAAAATCAGCAAAATATACATAATCAATCTCCTCTTTTCATTTATGATAATACAATATTATGAAATAAAAAGAAGAAGAAAAAAATGCAATCCCTCCCTAAACAAGATTTAGTTCACATGACTTAGAAGACACACTTCAATCATATCCCAAATACATGTAACAATTAATACATTGCATATTCCCCCAACCCTCTATCTTTATTTATTTATTTAATCAATAATTGAATTTATCCCTTTTTTCCCAAAAAAAAAAAAAAAAAAAAAAAAAACAACAACAACAACTTTCTTCTCTCTCAAGATTTTTTAAATTATTTTTTTCCATCCATAATTGAAATTTCAGTTCTTGGGTCTAACACGGAAATTATAATTTATTTTTAAAAAACAAAGAATATATAAAATAGTCAAATTTCAAACATTTTTCTCTTTGTCTACGCGTTAAGTCAAAAGTGAAGGAAAAAAATAATAAATTTAATCGAGTGAAAATAGGATAAGGGAGATGGTGGGTTTGGTTTTAGTTATCTTCCACACATTCCCATTTAATTTACTACCGACATCTTTTACTTTCTTTCCCTTTTTTTTAATTATTATTTTAATTCATCAGAAGATCAAATTTGATTAGATCTTGTGATCATTATATGTGTATATTTATATAATAATGTTATTCTAGCTATACATATATGAGTCAATCCATATTTCAAAAACCTTATGATTGCACCTAAATTCAATTTTTCATTCCAAGTAATTTAGATTTTTTGTATACAAAAGCAACGAATATCCTATTTGAAGAGAGTGAGTACATATCAATTATTGCTAAATTAAACTCACCTTGGTTTTACTCATATTTGTGTATTTTAATTGTACAATAACAAAATGGTAATGTTTCAATAGGTATATAGCTTTAAAGAAAAACTTACATGTGAGTATCTAAAAAGATTTTAAAAAAAACACGAGGTTAAAATATTTCAAGTTTAGTCTTTAGAATTTTGAGATTTCTGTCATTTAGTTTATGAACTTTTAAAATATCTAAGAAGTCTCTCAAATTTCAATTTTGTATTCAATAGGTCTTTAAAAATTTTGAACTTCTTAAAACTTAATTGTAATGTCTATTAGATATAAATTGGAACTTTATAATTAATGAAGCTTTAAACGTAATTTTGCATCTAGTAAATAGGTAAATCTTTAAAATATCAAAGTTAAGAAATTAAATATGTGATTTTGAAAATACATGTACCAAATAGACATAAACCTCAATATCTAGGGCCAACATAAATTAACATTAGAGGGAAGGCTATAAAGTGGTATCTCTTAAATTTGATTGACCTATATATTAATGTAAACTTACAAAACTTATTTGATGTACGATACATTAGCTTTTACAAACCATAAACTCGAATTGTATACATATATAAAAAAAGAGGAATTACGACCTTATACTTGGAAGCAACCTAGGTTGTAACCAGTTATGATGCATCCCCTGTTACACCCAATTAAAAATTGATACCTTTTATTATTTATTTATTTTCCTTAAAAAAAGTGATTATTTTATTTTATTTTGTATATGTATAAGAAATGGGAGTATGATACTTAGGTGCCGCGTAGGTATTGCTCATAATTTTATTAATGAATTTTGGTTAGACAATATTTGAATAAGATAAGATATGATTGTAGTGAATTGTATAGTGAAATGGATGAAAGGGAAGTGGTTGGATTTGATTAGTTAATGTGGTTTGAAGTTAACATTCTTCTCATGATCAAGAAAATGAAGATATTGGATTGTGAAGAGTCAAACATTAAGTTTGAAAATGGTAAGAAAATGAACGAATGGTAATAAACCAAAATGGAGAAAAAGGAAATTGAATAAATGGTGTTTACATATAAAGGGTTAGGTATTAATGTCTGGTCAATTGGTTGCCAATGTTGATCGTTGAATTTTATACCACTCGCGTCCTTTTCACGCCCAACTCTACGTACCTTTGACTTCCAATTCCTTCCCAACTTTACTTCTAATTTTTCCACAACCTTTTTTTTTTTTTTCTTTTAACCTTTAACAAGTATTGGAAATAAATATATTGTCCCACTTTTACTACAACTGAAGAAAATTTCATGGTAAATTCTTAGGTATAATTTATCCAGAAAAACCTCCCACTCCTATGCATCATTGAAAAAGTGCTCAAATATCATTTTGGTTCATTTACTTTGAATTTTGTTTAATTTTAGTTTATGTGTTTTCAAATGTTTAATACAGTATATGTATATGTTTTCAAAATTTATAGTGAAAATCCTTATAAAAAATGAAAAGTAAGGAAAAGAATCCATAATAAACTAGTAGTAGAGGCTAAATTTAAGAGTTATTGAAAGTATAATGACTAATTGGACATTTGAAAGTATAGGGACTAAAATCGAACCAATTTCAATGTATATAGACCAAAATTATATTTCAATCCAAAAAAAATTATAAGAAAGTAATAAAATTCGAATCACGAGAATGTAATATAGAAAAACTCCAACTGGAGAATTAGAGTTAGTATTCCAAGTTCAAAGGGCTTCAAATTAGGATGATTTGAAACCAAAGTTATAAGTTGCTTTTATAATGCTTAGAGACCTTTATTTTCTTGAACCTTTCTAATGTGGGACAACCTTGCTTCTAATATTTTTGTTAAAATCTATCAAAATCAATAGCAAAAAAAAAAAAAAAAAAAGTATTTGATATTTGAAATAAATTGTAATGTTTATGTTCACATTCGAATAGAGGAATCTTGAGGATAAGTATGGTTAAGAATTGCTTAAAAATTTGATAGTTACTACTTATATTAATAAGGAGTATCTTCATTTTCGATGGCTCAACCATAGGAACTCTAAAATTAAGTGTGTTTAGCTTGAAGTAATCATAAGTTATGTGATCTCTTGAGAATTTTTCTAGAAAGCAATGGATTAAGGATCCATGTTGATTTATGGAGATAGTCTATACTCTTAGAAGTAGTTCAAAACAAGTAATTAGAAAGACCTATTCTCGAGTCGTAGAGGACTATCAAGACCATCAAATATCAAATTCGGATTCCAAATTTTGAATATGAGGCATTACATAAATAATATTATATATACCATGAGATAAAAATATAAAGGCATTTGTAAGTTGGATCTACAAAGTGTTATAGGAAGTGCAAAATTTTACGTTTTTATATGATATTCTTTAATATAAGAAAAAATCAAGAGGAAAAAATTGTCTTCCTTTCTTCTTCACTCTGCCCTAATCCTCCTCCTAATAATAATAATAAAAAAAAATAATAAAAAAAGAAAGTAGGTTTCATTTTCGAAAAAATACAATATTTGTAGATTAGTAAATTCCATCGCCTTGTTTGGAAAGAATGCATTGCTATAATGAAGATAAAAGGGTATCATTTTTAAGTAATGGTTAAGAAAAGTCTTCGTTCAAATTACTTAGCTAATATCATACTTCAAGGAGAAGCATTTTTCTTTTTAAAATGCTGCACATCAAATCTTTTCCATTGATGTGGTCTTAGGAAAAAAAAAAAAGGAATTTTCAAATAAAGAATATCACATTAAAACACAAAGGAGAGTAGTTTTGAAAAAAAATAAAATATGGACTTAGTTAATGAATTATATTTAAATTGTCTAGAGAATTGTAATTCCATATAGTTGAACCAAACTATTTGACACGATAGTTTACTATTTTAAATGTGTATATACATAACTTTTATTCAACTTTCAATTGAAGTGATTTTAAATTGTTGAGTCATATACGTGTCTTTTTTTAATTATTTTTTTTATTAAAAAAAATACTACTTTAAGAGATTATATATATATAAAAAAAAAACTTTTCTTTTCCTTTTGTTTTATTTGCTCTACTTTAAACAAATGGAAATGAAATGATAACAAAAAGAAGAATAAGTCGATGGAAAATTTGAATTGCATATATAATAAAAACACTCGTGTTGGGTTTAAAAAACTTTCACTTTTTGATTGAAAAGAAAAAACCATATATTAATTCCATTAGTCATGCATGGTGGTGTTGAAGGCTTCATAATTGCAAGTGAAGGATCATCATAATGAAAATGAAAAAGAAAAAGGGCAAACATTTGAAAAATGTCTCAAAAACCAGAAAGAGAGTTGCATTTTATATTCACCCCTTTAATTTACCTTTTTGTTTTTGAAAGAATAGAGAGAAAGGGAGAAAAAAACAGTGGAAAAAAGAAAACTTTATTGGTTGAGTGACATAAAATTGAAGGGAAATGAACAAAGTGTTCCCTTGGAAGATAGAAATTATATGCTTTTCCCTATAAGGATGAAGATGCTTTCGGTGCCATCATTCTTCTGTTTGCCTTCAAACTTGTAATGATTCTTCACACACATAATAATATCATCCCTTCAAAACACACACACACACACACATCTTTTCATTCCCACTACCTCTTTATCTTTTTCTTCTTTTGATTTTTTGTGTGATTTCACACGTCCACTTGCCCATTATACTTGTAATTAAACACATCATTATGAAAATTTGGTGTTTGAATGTGTGATTTTTAGTTTAAATCTTTCGCTCTCTTATCTGTGCTTCCAATGATCAAATACGAGAATCTAAATCTAAGTTATTGTATATACATTTAACGATCTTGATTCTAGAGTTTAGAGGGATGCACCATATGCAAATCCTATAATTTTACTGATGATACTTCAATAATCTACAACTTGGTATTTCTCTATAATAATAAATTGTTCTCTTCTTCTATCTGTGGATGTAACTAATACATTGTTAGTGACTCGTGTAAATATTTGTGTCAATTTCTCTATTGTTTACGTTTTCTTACTTTCTTTGATGGTTGATTTCATAACATTTTCATTTTGTATATGCATGACTACAAGATTTCTTCTCGATGAATAAAAGGGTTAGAAGAATCCCTAAATGCATCAATAGTGCCTATGAAAGGAAAATGCATCTGAATCAACATCGTCCTAGAGACGTTGGGAGAAACTTTCCCCTAATGCTAGCCAATTGCGTCGGTAGAAGTTAGGATATGAGGACGTAGAGATGATTGCATCAGCAAAAATGTTGTCAGAAGACTAAGCAAATATGTGTATATAAGAGAAAAGAGATGAGTGTTAGAGTGGTACCTATGAATTAAAAAGTAATTGGAAGTTTTAGGCTTTATATTCGAGTTAGAAATATAGCTCGAGTTTTGTAGACTTAAAATAGAGAGAGTAAAGAAAGTTTTTCACACGTACATTTCAAAATAGTTATTATAGCTCTTTTTTTATTATTATTATTTTGAATTAAGAAGGGGGAATAATATATAATTGCTTTAGATGCACATTAGATGGTTTAAATTACGCGTTATATTTTCACACATGCATAAGGACATCTACATGCCCCTTATAAAGAGTTTTGGTGAGGAATGATTTTCAATGGTTGATGGTAATTTAATAAAGATCATAAAGGATAGACCTATTCAAATGTTGACCCAAAAATCCACGTTGTAAGGATGAGGGAGAATACGATAATTACGCTGAGCTCATTTTGGTGGGGCTTTTCTAAAATCTTTTACCATTTCCTAAGGTGTAAGTTTGTGATTCTATAGTGCGATTCTTCTTGAGATGAGGTCATGACTCTTGGTGGACCTTCAAACGTATAATCACCTCTCATTTAAGAAGTACACATGCTCATTGGAATATTAAACTTATGCCTTCAATAACATGATTTTATGCTAATTATGCTCTTATCAAACATGGGACTAATTAAGTTGATAATGTTTGATTTTGTTAATTAATTTTAGTGAACACTTTCTTTGTTTCAAGATAATTAAGTTGCTCATGCATGCCTTTCTTGAATATGATATATATTTCACTACTTGAAGTATGTATTTTAATGAAATTAGATTAAAACAAAAAACAAAAGGTACCCAAATTAAAAACTAAAGAAATATATGTATCCTAATAACACATGAAGATGCACATATATGATTTACCCACTTCATTATATTTATTTATTATTTCTTCAAATTTCTCCAATAATTAGGTTTTAGAAACCAACCTCTCCCACCCAACCATCTACCAATGGCCTATCAATAATATGTTGAAGAAAAACTACCCTGCCCCAATGTGAAAAAGTAATATATATAAATATATATAATTCTGTCAACTCACTGAATAAATCACAATTATTTTGTAAAGAAAAAATTGTTGGTAATTTGCTAGTTTCATATGTCAAACGTATTTTTTTTTGGTTAAATACTATTTTTATCCCTATATAATTTTTTTTAAAATTTTAATCTATATACTTTCAAAATGTTCATTTGAGTCCTTATACATTTAGTTTTAGTTCAATTTTGTCTCTATATTTTCAAAATGTTGATTTCGATTATTGTACTTTCAACTTTGGTTTATTCTGTGATCATTTTGTTTCCTTAAAAATGAAATAGAAATAAAAATGAAAGGACTAAAATATCACTTTTTAAAAGTAAAATATCAAAATATCAAAGTAAAATATCAGTATGAAAACCAAAATGAACTAAAGTTGAAAGTATAGGGATCAAAATGAATGTTTTGAAAGTATGAATACCAAAATAAATTAAAATAAAAAATACAGAAACTAAGTAGTATTTAAATCTATTTTTTGTACCATTTTTTTATTTTGTAAAAAAAAGAATCGTACATAATGAAGTGTTTTTCTTTGGTGAAAATAGAACATAAAAATTACACATTCCTTTAGTTTATTATATGTATTTACATTTGATACTTTAAAAATTTTCTAATAAGTTTAAATTTTCAATGTTTATCTAGTCTTTATACTATAAATTCAAATTTGAGTAAAATAAATTTAGTGTTAAATCCATTAAATTTTTATTAGACACCATTAAAAATGCAAATACTTACTAGAAACTTAACTAAACAAACACAAATCTCGAGAGTTTAAATAAAGAGTTTTGATACAAATACAATTATGAAATTTTAAAAAACTAAATTTATATTTAGTTTAAAATAAAACAATAATAAATTAACAAAAGAAAGATAAAACACCCAACAAATATGGTTGAAATTGAATACATTCATTGAATGGAACTGTCCGAATACCAAGACAGTATTTTATTTTTAAAAAGAAAATTAAAAAGAAAGAAAAGAAAGAAAGAAAGAAAGAAAAGGAAAAAAAAAAAAAAAAAAGGAAAAAAAAAAAAAAAAAAGGAAAAAAAAAAAAAAAAAAGAAGAAGAAAGAAAAGAACCTTTGAATCCCAATCCAATAGCTGTTTGGTCAAAACTCCATCCCTTTTTTTTTCTCTAGACATTGGCTTTAAGCAAATAAAGACAAGCTTCCGTAAATAAATACAGAATTCTCCTACTCCCTTATTTAATTTAAATTATAAAACTCAATTATTATTATTATTGTTAATTTTTTTTTTAAAAAATAAAGTTGAATTATTTTCTTTATTAAAGAAAAGAGAGGTTGGAGAAGAGGGAGACAGAAGTGGAAGAGGGGTGGAATTTATTTAATTAACTAATAATTATAATTAGTTTTTTTAAAGAAAAGAAGAAGAAGAAGAAGAAGAAGAAAAGAAAAGAAATGATATTTATTTAATTTATAGGCCGTGAGATTAAAGTAAAGAAAAAGGGAAAATGAGGTAATCGGACCGACCAACAGAACCTTACGGTGGTCCCCGCCGTATACAATCGGGCAGAAAAACCTCCTCCTTGCTGGGTGGTCCCCCCACCTCCGATCCCACGTGTACCCCATCTTCTTCTTCAATCTCCTCCGTTCATTTTAACGGTCCTGATTCAACCATAAACCATTTCAAATTAAAATACATCCACTTCATTGACCATGGACCAAACTCTCTTCTCCGACTTCCTACTCGAATATTTATTTCGTTATTTATTTATTTAAAAAATGAAAAAGAATTTTTTTGTTTTAAAAAATAAAAAAGCTGACGTCACAGTACCTTTGACTCTTTCTCTCTCTTCCTTTAAACTCAAACCCACCTCTGTCCTAACGTCTGCGACTCACTCTCTTCTTTCTCTCTCTCTCCCTCGTCCGACGATTTTTTTCTCTTTCAGATTCTTCTCTCCGGCGGTGGTGGCGGCGGTGGTGGGGGAAGCGGTGGTTAGTTTGACGGAAGATGGTGAGAGATGACTTATGTATTACAATTCCGAACGATTTCAGGTGTCCGATCTCGCTAGACGTCATGAAATCCCCTGTAAGTTTATGTACCGGAGTGACTTACGATCGTTCCAGTATCCAGAAATGGCTTGATAATGGAAACAACACTTGTCCGGCCACCATGCAGGTTCTTCAAACCAAGGAATTCGTCCCCAACCACAATCTCCACCGCCTCATTCAGATTTGGTCCGATTCCCTTCGCCAACGCCTCCACTCCCCTGTTTCCGACTCTTCTCTCTCCTCCGATCAAGTTCTCCGTCTTGTCAACCGTATGGAGGACGATCAATCACGCGCTGATACTCTTCCACGGCTGGTCTCTTTCGCTTCCGAGTCGGTGGAGAATCGGAGGCTTCTCTGTGGAATTGACGGCCTCGTGTCGGTACTTGTCGATCTTCTTGGCAATGTCGATGGCGGTGTTTTGGTTGAGCAAACGGTGAGGTTGTTGCATTTGATTCGGAGTGAGATAGAGGATAAGGAACGGTTTGTGAAGACGATGTTGAAGAGCGATCGTAATTGTATTTCATCTCTGCTTCTGATTTTGCGGAAAGCAACCGTCGAATTAAAAATCTGTTCCGCTAATCTGTTGGAATATCTCGCAATCGATGCCGAAGCGAAGATCGTAATCGCGGAAACGGATGGATTGATGCAAGAATTACTGAAATTAATCAATTCTGAGAACGATACAACCCTAATCGAATCCGTTCTATCATGCTTAATTTCAATTTCAATGCCAAAACGGATCAAAATCAAATTAGTTCAACTCGGAGTGATAAAATCGGTAACGAAGCTTCTCTCGGAATCGAACTCGAGTTCAAGCATTTCGATGACGGAGAAGGTTCTGAAAGTACTGGAAACGGCGTCAACGGTGAGAGAAGGAAGAACAGAGATCGGAGAGGACTCAGTATGCGTAGCGGCGATAGTACAGAAGGTGCTGAAGGTATCGAATACGGCGACGGAGCATGCGGTGACGACGCTGTGGAGCGTTTGTTATCTGTTCAGAGACGAGAAGGCGGGGGAGGCGTTGACGAAGGCGAACGGATTGACGAAGATTTTGCTGTTAATGCAGAGCAATTGTTCGGCGCCGGTGCGGCAGATGGCGAGAGATTTGTTGAAGATTTTTCGGATCAATTCAAAATCGTGCCTATCGAGTTACGATACAAAAACTACGCATATCATGCCCTGTTAAAACCGATTTGCTTTGTTCATCTTCATCATCATCATCTTCTTCTTCCATTCCCAACCATTTCGATTTCTCTCTGTAAGTTATTATGGAGATCTCTGGGGAGAGATTTTACTCTTTTTCTGTTCTGTAAATCAAAGAAATTTTGTCAGTGAATACAAACAAAATGATTCCATTTTCAACTTCCCTTCTGTCCTTGCATTTTCGTGTAAGCCTCGTCGGAGTTAGTTCATTTTTTGGGCGTTTATTATTATCATTATTATCATTATTATCATTATTATTATTATTATTATTTCAATAACCAAAAAATATTAAATTAGGTAAAAATACAATTTTGGCGATGGTTCATTTTAGTTGTCCTTCAAAATTTAAAATGTCTAATTTTCGTTGCTTTAAGTAATAATAATATATTTTTTATACAAGGAAATACAACGTTACACATGTTTCCAAATTTTAAATTTATATGGAAAATGTTAATAGATAATGGAAGTTTTTTCTTTTTGAAAAACATCACCAACAAAATAGTAAATAGCAAGGACTAAATGTCAGATATTAAAATTGGACATTTAAAAATATATGAACTAGAATTAGAAAAAATTTGACTATTAAATTACAAATTTGGTCATGATCTTTTAAATATAAATTTAAATTTTGTGTCTAGTTAAATTCTAAATTTTCTATTTGCGTTAAACTTATGTCTAGAATTTTAATAGGTTTTAGGAAATTTTCAAATAATTGTAAAAATTCAAAGAGGGAAAAAAAAAGTTTGAAGTTTCAAAAGTTTAACAAAATAATAATAATAATAATAACAAACGAACACAATTCACTTCTAAATTATGCTAATGTTAGTGTATAATAGTAAATATTAATTACTTTTTGTAACAAAAATGAACATAGCTCAATTGATATAATGTTTGTACTATTTTTTTTAATTGTTTTTTGTACTTAAAAATCTTCTCTAGGGTACCTAAGAAGTTAAATAGTCATTTCCCTCATGTAAGGAGTTGTCGTATGATGATTGAGAGAGTTATTACCTCTGTGAGGAGCTAGTCTGTTAGGGATTTGTCTTATGTTGGTTAGTTACATCTTATTTAGTATGTTGTTCAAAGTTTTCAAGTTTATTGGCTAGTATGTTTGTTTTGCCTGCTAAAATTATCCAAGATTTTGATCGTTTGCTTCACTCTTTTCTATGGAGTGGGATAGTAAATAGTGTTAAAGGATGCAAAGGTTGCTTGGGTATGATCCTTGGTTAGAAAGGGACTTCATCCTTCAACAATTTAGTAATATCGTTATCCTGGATGCTGGTAGCTCTCTTCATGCTAAGGTGAGTGATTTCCTTTATCCTGATGGAACTTGGGACTGACCTTCTTCATCTACGGATCTACTAGACCTTTTTGTGCAAGTTCATGGCTCCCTTGTTGTTCTGGTGTTTTCTTAGTCGCTAGTGCTTATAAGTCATTTGGTCCTAGGCATCATGTGGTGCCTTGAGCTAACTTCCTTTGGTTTACGGAGAATATTCCTAGACATGTGCTTTCATTTCCTGGCTTGCTATTCGAAATAGATTGCAGACATATGACCATGTTAACTGGTGGTGTGTTGATATCCCTACTGTCCGTGTTTTGTGTACTAACAGTGTTGAGTCTATGAACCATTTATTTTTTGAGTGTCCTTTTAGTCAAACTATCTTGAGGGATTTGCTTCCGTGGGTTTAGTGTTCCCATAGGATATTATACCCGATAGTTTATTGACATTATTTGTATTTTATAAGCCTATTTTAAACTCAGAATTTATGTAGATTAATTGATCTACTAGATATACATAGTTTATGTCTATTAAAATTCTAAATTTGCATTTTATGTTAAATAGATTTAAAGTTTTAAGAAAATTTCAAATAATTTTAAAAATTAAAACATCAATTCAAGTTCCATCTCAAAAGTTTAGTAACTAAACTTATAATTTAACTAAAAATAAACCAACACAATTATGTTAATGTTAGTATATAACGGTAAATACTAATTACTTGTTTGTACTTAAAAATCATTCTCAGGTACCTAAGAAGTTAATTAGTGTATTCTCCTAAGTTTTTTTTTTTTTTTTTTTCTCTCTAAAAGGAAATTTATTAAGCCTCTAAGTTTGGTCTAAAGATTAAAATATGGATAATAAACTTGACGGAACAATATGCGTTTGAAGAAATTTTTGAAAGTATATATATTTTAATATTTTATTGATTTTGTGTGTCAAATTTATATTCTGATTTAATTTAGATAAGTATGGGGATAAAAAGTAGTTTTTTAATTATAAAAAATAATAATTAAGAGTTTTGTTGGAAACATAACGTAAAAAAGAAAATAAGTGAATAGAAAACTAAAAATTGAAAGATTTGGTCAATATATAGTTGCATATGCCCTTCCAATCATCAAACCTCCGCTCCCCCGCACAAGCGTTATTTAATTACTTAAAACATGTATAATCGTTTAAATTTCCATACCTCTAATGGTGTGATTATATGTTTTCTTTTTCTATTTAAGCTCAATAATCGTGAAATTCCAAAAATTTGAACAAATGATATTTTCAAAGTTATAATATATATATATTTACTTTTTCTAGAACAAAAACCGATAAAATATAAGATTATAGTAGTAAGAAAGGAAGACTACTGTTCCTCCAAAGTCTTGGTTGTTAGCGAGTGTGCCGACACATTATGATATCTATGTATATAAGAGAAGAGATAAGTTCCATATCAACATCCCAAAAAAATATCTATAACGACATTATTTAGTAGGTTGATCACTTCTAAACAATCTGATTCAACTAAGAAATTCGAGTTAAGGATTGTTGAGATGCTCTCCAACCCAAAGATAAATCACCATTGTTTTAAGAATTTTAATCTCATAGTATTTAGGAATGAACTTTGTCCAACAATGATATTTTTAATATTTTAAACAAATGATTTATGACTTTATATCAAGGTTTTTAAGTTTTTATCATTGTATCTATTTATTTTTAATTTAAAAACTTCAATTTCTCATCAGTTATTCTGGTTGATTTTGTAATTTAAATGTTAACGTGGTAGGTTAACGATTGTACCCAGCAAGTTCATTTCGTGTAGATTCCAAGTGTATGATGGAATATTTATTTAAGTAAAATAATTTGGAATAGAGAAATTCAAACCTCTCACATTTTGATCAAGATCAATATATATCTTATATAAGTTGAATTACACCGAAGTTGACTATTTAAATACACAAATAACATTAAAGAATTAAACTTATACTTTAATAAATATATATTTTAAAACGTTTATACATGTTTTAAAAATAATTATATTTTTCCAACTCTTCTTTTTCTATCTGTTCAACACTACTTTAATATTAAAAGCTGTAAGTGAAATTTTAAATTTAATTTTGATAGTGATGAGAAAAAATGAGATTAAATAAATTATATTTTTTTAAAAAATTATTAAAATTAATTATAAAAAAATAATAACGCTAAAGAAGAAAAATGAGTATCTAGAGAAAAATTAAGGTTGAAAGTGTAAACCGGATAAAATTGAAACAAAATTCAAGTTTAAGAGTAAAATTGTAATATCTTGAAATCTAGAGAGTAAATTGAAACCAAACTCAAAACTTAAGAACTAAAGCCCGTTTGGTAACCATTTCGTTTTTTGTGTTTGATTTTTGAAAACTAAGCCTATTTTCTCTCCATTTCTTACAGTGATTTGCATTTTTCTTGAGTACAATTTTTGAATTCTTAGTCCAATTTCAAAAACAAAAACAAGTTTTTAAAAGTTAATTTTTTTAGTTTTCAAAACTTGGCTTTGTTAAAACCATTTGTAAAAAGTAGATGATAAATAAAGAAATTTAAAGGTGGAAGTAATGTCTATAAACTTAATTTTAAAAAACAAAAAACCAAATGGTTACAAAACGTGTGTGTAATATTTTGAAACTTGAGACCAAATGTAAACTAAACGCATAATCTAAGGACTAAAAAAGTAATTTTTCTTTAAAAGTATATATCTTCGATCAAGATGTTAGATGTTTTATTAAGACACGTATTTCGACCCAGAGATCATTTGGATATTTCTCATCAGATATTTAAAAAAAAAATTGAAGAAGAGAGGGTTCTCTCTCTCCAAATCTAATGAAAATGGTTTTCTCCCTCTCAAATCAATAGAAAATTATGCTCTCCAACATGAAGAAAGAGACAATGACATAGGAGATGCCTACACATGTCAATGCTATGTATATATAATCCAAGAAATAACATACAAACATTTATCAAAACAAAACAAATCAAATCAAACTGTTTTTTTTCCCTGTTTCCCAATTATGTAATTGTTTTAGGGTTCTCCCTTATTTCTATCCTTAATATATAATTAAGTTATATTTGACTCCCACCATTTGAAATAGATGTGAACATAACATCGTTAATTAAATATGCATTTGTTTTAATATTTTCCCTTAATTCTATCCTTAACATGTAATTAAGTTATATTTGACCATCACCATAAATAGATATAAACATAGCATTGTTAATTTGTATAGAGAAGTTTCTCGAAAAAAAAATAATTAAAAATACTTATCATCATAACTCTTTAGTTTTTTTTTTTTAAATAATCAAATTTTAAAATCAACTTTAAAAAAAAAAAAAAAAAAAGCAATTGGTTGAGAGAAAGTTACATATGTATGTCCACTTGAAAATGGTGGGTGTGTAAAGAAACATAGTTGAGTGTGATAGGAGCTTCTCACTCTCTTGAATGCAACATTTTCCCCTCCTCACCATTTTTTTCTCTTTAAAAGAAAAAACACCTTTAATTTTTTTTCTTTATAAATGGTGTGATATTGCTTTCTTTTTATTTTCTTTATAATAAATATTTTTCTTCTATTTGTTTTCTCCCTTTTCAAATTAGATATTGTTAGCAACCTATGTGGCCATATATTAATGTCTTAAATATACTTTTAGTGACCAAACTTTAGCTTAGAAAAAATATCTACCAATGATGAAGGAAAAACTAGAAGGAAAAAAAAAAAAAAAATTATTTTTAAGGACTATTTTCAAATATAGTAAACGGTTGAAAAATACTTTTAAATACAATAAAATTTCTATAAACAATTATTGCTGTCAGTTAATAGACAATATCATTTTGCTATATTCGAAAAAAATTCTAGTAGTTTTGTCATTTAAAACCATTATCTTTTTTTAAAGTATTTTTTGGGTTAGATTTCATTTGAGAATTTGGTTGAATAGTAGCTACCATGTTTTTGAATAAAGTAAAAAATTCAATCTTAAAATGAAAATGAGTTTAGTATTTTTTTTTTCTCCATTATCCCATGGTATAGGGAGTCCAATCAAGCATCCAATTGAGAATGATAGGGATCAAACCAAACAAAATTTCTGCCTAAAATAGATTTTGAGTATTGTGGTGTGATGCAATGCAAAGGCTTAGTGGATTCCCAATTCCCCCTTCCCCTTTGGCCCCAAATATAAAATGTTTGGAATCTTGTTCATTTTTTCATGCTATTCCTTCATCCATATTTATATGAACTTTCAATTTCATATTGTCTATGCACTAAACATCTCTCTCTACTCTATTTTTTTAGTGGATGTCAATCTCACTTTTCCTCTCTTTTTAGTGGGTTTTTCCCCCTTCCCCTTTGAAATTAAATATTATACTCTCTCAATTAACCCTTTTTTTTTTAATTATTAATAATATCATTATTATTTGTAATTGCTAATGATTTTCAAACCTCAATTCTATGATTACAAATCTAACAAAAAAATATTAACATCTTAAATCAACTCTTCACTTCTTTTTGTGTTCTCAAAGTTGAGATTTTTTTTTTTTATTTAAATTTTTTTGTGGACCTCACTATTTCCCTTTTGTGAAAATCAAAGTCTAACTTAATATACTTGTTGCCTCCTTTTCATCTTCAAAGGAGGGTCATCTTATACCCCTCCTCCTTCTTAGGAGCATCATATATCAAGTAGGGTATATAAATTCTTGTTCTAAAATTAAAGTGTGCATAATATAATAATAATTTTTTAAAAAATGCCCGCTAGATTCTAGTCTTCTTCACTTTTATCTTACCCTATTAATTCTAGTAATAAACGTATGATAATTCTCTTCTAAAACTCCAAAGTCGTATCACTAGATTGTTTGTATTAAAACGACTCTTCAAGTTTAGTTGGTCAGACGCCTCCATCTTACATCATATTCCACAAAAAGATACTCGGATTTGGACATATTAACTTTTGGGCTATCTTATATGATAGCTACTTCAATTTTGATAAATTACTATGCATTAAATTTGATGTTTTATTATAATCATACATATACAAGTAATCTACGTCACTGTAGTCAAATATGAGTCATTCAATTATAGAAGAAAACTTTTTAATCTAGAATGGCTATTTTGAATTTTTAAAAATTAGAAAGGAGATATGATATAATATTTTCTAAAAGAAAAAAAAAAGGTTTGATATATTTATATATTGAGGGTTGTAAATGTACCAAAGAATTACTATAGAGAAAGAGAGAGGTATTGCAATTGCTCAAAATAATGGTTTTGTTGCTTTGCTGACTGTAAATATTACCTTTCTTTCTCTATCAATTTTTTGTTAATTTGTTTGATAGCCACAAAGTAATTAAAGAAGAAAATAGAAAAGATTGGAATCTTCATCTCAAAAAAAGAAATGTTTTAAAAAAATATATATGTTAATGGTGGAAAGCAAAAAAAAAAAAAAAAAAAAAAAAAAAAAAAAAAAAAAGAAAAGAAAAGAAAAAAAAAAACTACTGCTTTGACCATTCCATTCTCTACAATATAATATAAATCCCATAGTTTATATATATTTTTTTATTAAAAGATTTGAAATGAAGTTAGACCCTTCAAAGTGCACACCCCTTCTTCTCATTTATACATTTGTAATTCATTCTTTAATTCTCAATCTTAAGAAAAAGGAAGTATAAGATCTTCCATGTGTTGATAAAAAAAAAAAAAAACCTAATTCAAAATTGTTTTACTTTTCTTTTTTAAAGTTCATAAATAAAGAAAACACATTCAAATTGTTTTTAACTTATAAGATCATAAATATTATATATTTTTCCTTTCAAGTTTTATTTTAAAATATGTCAAATGAGTTGAGGATTATTTAGTGGTTATGGAGGAAAATATAGAGTTTCATTAGATATTTTTTAAACTTCAACGGGACGTTTTAGAGGTGATAATCAGTTCGATTTTATTGGTTTTAAAACTAATCGAGGATCAAATCAAACAAATAGTTTTACAAAGAAGAGATCCAAACCTATGCCCAATAAGAAACAAAACCAATAGATTAATTTTTATTTAGTTTGATTTATTATCGGTTTGATTCCTAGTTTTTGGTATTTTTCTTTCTACTTTTATTTTGAATTTGTTCTTTTTGCTAATTTTAAATTAGAGTTGGGTCTATTCATTTTTCTTATAGATTGGAATTTGACAATTTTGTTTTTTCTTAGCATTTTTTAAAATAATAATTGGTCTTATTCTCTAAACAACAAATATATATGAACTATAATAATTAAAATACTAAAAGATACCTAATGTTAGAGTTTATTTTGAAGGGGATATATATACCACCGATTTGGTTCGATTTTTATTGGTTTTTCAAATGAAAAACCGATATGAACCAATACTTTTTTATTTTCTCCAAATACAAACCAATATATCTAATTTTATACTAAAAAACCAAACCAAACCATTAGATCGATTTGGATTGATTTGGTTTTTCAATTTTTTGGCTTTTTGTTGCACCCCTAGCCCTAATGATTAAGAATCTCAAATTGAAAAATATCAAAATACCTAAAAATAATTATAAAATAGATAGGGCTACTCCTCCAATTATTAATTTGGTTATTTTAGTCGTTGAATCGCGATGTTTGTTTGTAAGGGATGTTAGAGTATTTAATATTATATTATTTAATTTATGTTTATTATATATTTAGAAGTTGATTGACCTATTTTAGTATTTGTAGTATTTAAGGATGCTTTCAATCTCATTGTAGTGTCGCTGAATTTCTAATATACACCGCTGTACCTCTCTCTCTATTCTCTTGACTATGAAACACAACTTTAAAGAATTAATGATTAAATTTGTAATTTAACTTTTAGTAAATTACTAGACATAAATCAATTCAAACGAAAAAAATAAAGAACTCATCTTTTCAAAAGATGATTTTATGGCCTGACTTTGGAGTTGCTACAAATGGGCCACAAGAAAAATGTGCACATTGGTAGTATAACTAGCAATTATGATTTTCGGGTAGTTACAAATATGATAATCTTTTGCAGATATAACAAAATATAGATTCAGTTACAAATTTTATCAATGATAGAGTATATTAGTGAAAGAGTTTATCATTGATAGATTTTGTTATATTTATAATTCTTTAAAGATATTGCTACAGACTTAATTATAAGTTTTAAAAGTGTTTTATTAACATTTTGCTATATTCTCAATATCACTTTCATTAGTGATTCTAATAGTCTCTCTACATACATGAGTTCTTTTACTTGGTCATTGGTTTTTTTTTTTTTTTTTCAAATTTATTTTATTCTTAAAATTAATAATAATACCTTTTTTTGTTTTTTTTCCCTCTTAGCTTTCTTGAAAAAGTGGTTTCAACATGCAACATTATTAAATGGAAGGTGATGGTTCCCCTAGGCACTTAGACAAAGAAAATGGGTCATCCACTTAGCCTTTTATTCATTTTATTTTTCTCTCTTTATAATCTCTTTTTTATTTAATTTGCATTACATGGGGATGTGGGTTTCTGATGTTTAAAAAAGGGGAGGATGTGGGTTTTTGATTTGTTGTTGTTTTGTTGGTCCAAAAAGCATTATGGGGTTTCCAAGTTGGTGGAGTTATAATTATATTAAGTGAAAGAAAAATAAAGTTGAAGTGAAGTGCTGCCCAATTCAATGACTTCCACAGTAGGAAATGAAAAGGAAAAAAAAAAAAAAAGGAGAAACAAAGGCTGGTCCAAACTCACGTGACCTGAAGATGTTCGATGAAATGCCTCAACCAAAAACTAACAAAATTAAAGACCTCAAACGCAAAGGCAAAGGCAAAGGCAGAGGCCCCTCCTTGCATCTGTGCGTGTGGGGCCGAGCCAATCATCCATCCTTCACATCATCAGCCCCCACACCCTCCTCGGATATATATTATTGTCTATAATTTGGAAGAATCGATTCTTTTAGTTCATGGATCACGTGTAATGTCTTTCATACTAATACTATCTTCACTTATCATTATATTCATCCACCTCTAGTCTTTGTTTACGTGTATTTTTCAATTCCATTGTTTTTAGTTTCCATTTTGGGATCACTCTGTTTTACTTGTTCCTCTACATTATTTATGTAATTATCCTTGTGGGGATTGCAAGTGTTTTAATTAATTATGTGTGTGTGTTTTTTTTTTTTAAATTGTGTTTCTTTCTTCTCGATTTATTTACTATGATTTTTAGTAACCATCATAGATTGAGTCAGTAAAAGTCGTTGATATAATCTATGGTAGTCATCTCCTTATAGGGGTGTTTAGCTCACTAATGACGAAAATTAGCCATCAAAGACTTATGACTAAAATTAGAGGGACGCAATATGCGATGCATGTCTTAAGGTATGCGTTGATTCTCATGCGTCGCCGGTCATGCATTGGAATGAAACTATGCGTTAACGAATGTATCCGATGACCATGCGTTCCCGTCACAAGTTTTCTTGCGCTCACGCCAAGTATAATGCTAACGCAAGTTTCTCGGGTGATCCGAGGTCGAACTCAGGGACTTGTAACTAAATGCTATACGGTGATGTGTATGCGACAGTTGAATAAAAGAATGATGGAGGGGTGTAAGCTATAAACTACTCCTACGCCTAACTAACAGACAACGCAATGAGAAGTATGGATGAGCCACCTTCTATCTGGCCTCTGTACTAACTAGTAGTGGAGTGGCTTGCTAGGTAGAGATACGACAACTGTTGATGCATAGTAAATGGATGGAAAATAGATAAAATGTGAGGATGTCTTCATCGCAACCCTTAAGATTGACCGCAAGGGCAACCTCAGCCAACACAAGCTATGCGATCATGCTACACACTTGAGCCTAACTCTAGGACGTATGCGATGTATATGCGAAATGCCGGGATGACTGCATACCACCGTATCCTACTTTTTGGACACATGCAATATCCTCTCCGTAGGGTGCATACACTATATAATAGAAAACGAAGCTTATTCCTAAGTTCCCCATTCTTACTTATGCGATCCAATCCACTCTCCCGAGACTTAGATTTGGTTTTTAGACTACTTTTCCAAGTATGCCTAAATGATGAATGATGCATTCATATGACAAGGTAACCGCATGAACTTGGCTGATATAAGGTTATTCCTATCTCTAGTGAATACTTGCTTACATTGCTTAATGCGACCAACCACTTACCCTCCCGGGCAGTTAGTTGTTGTTGACTTTACTCATAGACAAGCGTTGCATCCGCCTATAGACAGGCGTTGCTACAGCTTCACACTAAGCAAATAAGGTTTTCTCACAATACTCACGCAACGCACACCTACCGGTGGTTTGCTACATGCTTCATATTTTCCTATGCCGCATGATTAAGTATGCGATACTCTAAAAGTCTCACTAAGTGATGCAATGAATGTTAAAGGTGCTAAGTAAAGAAAGATGGAGATGGAATTGAAGGAAACACAGAAATGCATTGAACACACAATGTATTAATTTTTTAATCCAAAATATAATACAATACAATATAAGAAAAGAAAAGAAAATGAAAGGACCAGCTGGAAGCAATGTCTTGCTTCCAACGGATGTGTGTCAAGGCTGTCGGTGGTGCCATGGAAGGGCGGTGGAGCTGACTCTCTCGAGATCTAACTCCGGCGAAGGCTTCGATCGTCACTCGGAATGGATGAAGCAGATGAACTCTCAAGCTTTCTTTTAACGCATTAGTCTGGATCACAAGGATCCACCCGAAGGTAGGGAACCTTGGATGAAAACCTTGGATCAATTGAAATTCAGCTCAGCGACTTCTATTTATAGAGCTTTATCGCCGACAACATTAATGGACCTGCTCTGATTTTGACATTAGCAGCGCGTTGGTCCTTTTCTAAATTTCGGCTGCTAACGACGTGGTAGGTGAAATATCAACATCATCTTTTGATTTTCCCGAGATATGTGTTGATGCTTCCATTCCACTAACCTTACGGTAATCCTGCCATTATGGTTATCATCTTATAGCCGCAATCTTGAAATGACTGCAATCGCTTGGTTACCGCAACTTCTACACGATGATCGCAATTGCTTGACGATCACAATTCCTATGCGATGGATGCATGCGGTTGATTACCGCAACACCTATGCGTTCGCGTTTGCGATGGAGAAGTTCTCCACATGCGGTCGTCTATGCGATAGCCCGGCTTCCGTGTCTGCGTCCGATTCATGTGTTAGCTACAAAGATATACAATTCAACGCATAATAATGCATAATAGTGGGTTAGCCGAAATTCTTAATGCTGAACGACGCAAACTCATTTTCTCATGAATTCCTAACATAATTGCCGCATATTCTGCTAAACAGCCCTCATAATTCTAAATAAAAGGCCTAAGATGACGTGCATTTCTGTCCGTCATCACACCTCAAACTTAGAATCATGCTTGTCCTCAAGCATGCGTTATACTCAAGAAATTCTAACTCACCTTCTGGCTTTCCTTTGCGATGACTAGCCTCTCAGAGTATAATTTACTCGTACCCTTAACCATTGCCGCAATACTCTTCTCCACTTTGGCTGCTTCTTCAAAAAGATCTTTCCTAAGTTTAAATCCGACAAGCCTTTGCTCAAAAACTTCTTATTCATTCATCACAACTTTGGATTTAGCTTTTGAGAATGCATTCGTTCAAAACACTTCAAAAATTTGCGATGACTTATTCGAATGCGGTGTTGAACCTGGTTACGCTATTTGTTTTGGCTTACCTCCACGTGTGTCATGCAGGCATCCAACTTCGGTTGCGTTCCATATTCAACTCAACTCTTGTCTTGCTTAATTAGGCTTGCACCCGATAGAAGAGTTGCGCTTATGCATTGATCTTGGCGACTTACTTTCATTTTGGCTTGCCCCTACGTGTGTCATGCGGATATCAACTACGGGTAAGTGCCTTTCACAACTTAACTCTTATCAACATGGGTTTCTCCATTGCATTGACAGTGGAGTTGTTATTCTCATTTTTTTTAAAATGACCACAATGTAATGAACGTAATTCTTCGAGACCGCTGCCACCCCCAAACTTAGAGGTTGGCAGCGTTCTCACCGCAAAGCTAAAAATAAACTTAACAGGATTGCGGTAACCAATGTTTGAGTGAAGGTTTGCATATAAAACTTAAGACTTTAAAAAATTGAAGAAGCTATTAAAAGTAGGGAGTGCCTTGCGATGCTTAGTTAGCAGATGCGGTGAATTATACATACCATCATAGATGCATCGCAAAAGAACGCAATCAGACAAGGAGAATTTCAAAAGAATAATGCATAAAGGATTACAAGAAAGAACCTTAGGTGGAATAACGCATGTGATCATGCGTTGGAATCCAGCGATCGAAGCCATGCATTGAAGAATGGAGGGAATTCTTCCATTGTAACTGTGCACCGAGGAGAATTATTGGCGCACCTACAAGGAGTAAAGGCACCACAACCAAGGAAGCAGCCGCATATCCAAAATAGCAATAAAATAAAAATAAAAATAAATTAAACTTAAGAAAGCAAGGTAAAGATAGAGTAGAAGACGTCCTTGGAGAAATTGGAGTTTTGTCACCGCAAAGAGTCTTACATGCAGGAGATTGTTCTCAACTGCTTTGGTCAAAGAGCTTACCCTGACCATTGGAACTTCTGGCAATTGTTGGGAGTATGCGGCTGTCCTGTGCTTAGAATTACCTTTAGCTCATGCGATTGATTGCCCTCCTATCTTGGGGTCAATACTGGCTTTCGGCGCATTACCTACACTTTAATATTGGTTGCAACTTGGTCGCACAAGCTACAATACTCCCAAGATAAAAAGGTTGCCTGCAGACACACAAAACTTAACAAACAATTAACTGCCAAGTCCTCAACAACGACGCCAAAACTTGATGACTAAAATTAGAGCGACGCAATATGCGATGCATATCTTAAGGTATGCGTTGATTCTCATGCGTCGATGGTCATGTGTTGGAATGAAACTATGCGTTAACGAATGTATGCGATGACCATGCATTTCCGTCACAAGTTTTCTTTCGCTCACGCCAAATATAACGCGAACACAAGTTTCTCGGGTGATCCGAGGTCGAACTCAAGGACTTGTAACTAAATGCTATGTGGTGATGTGTATGCAACGATTGAATAAAAGAATGATGGAAGGGTGTAAGCTATAAATTACTACTACTCCTAACTAACAGACAACGTAATGAGAAGTATGAATGAGAGGTAGAAACACGACAACTGTTGATGCGTAGTAAATGGATGGAAAACAGATAAAATGTGAGGATGTCTTCATCGTAACCCTTAAGATTGACCGCAAGAGAAACCTCAGCCAACGCAAGCTATGCGATCATGCTACACACACTTGAGCCTAACTCTAGGATGTATGCGATGTATATGTGAAATGTCGGGATGACCGCATACCACATATCCTACTTCTTGGACGCATGCAATATCCTCTTCGTAGGGTGCATATGCTGTGTAATAGCAAATAGAGCTTATTTCTAAGTTCTCCATTCTTGCTTATGCGATCCAATCTGCTATCCCGAGACTTAGATTTAGTTTATAAACAGGCGTTGCTACAGCTTCACACTAAGCAAATAAGGTTTTTTCACAATACTCACGCAACGCACACCTACCGGTGGTTTGCTACATGCTTCATATTCCTATGCCGCATGATTAAGTATGTGATACTCTAACAGTCTCACTAAGTGATACAATGAATGTTAAAGGTGCTAAGTAAAGAAAGATGGAGATGGAATCGAAGGAAACACAGAAATGCATTAATTTTTTAATCCAAAATGTAATACAATACAATATTAGAAAAGAAGAGAAAATGAAAGGACCAGCTGGAAGCAATGTCTTGCTTCCAGCAGATGTGTTCAAGGCTGCCGGTGTTACCATGGAAGGGCGGTGGAGCTGACTCTCTCGAGATCTAACTCCGACGAAGGCTCCGTCGTCACTCAGAATGGATGAAGCAGATGAACTCTCAAGCTTTCTTCTAACGCATTAGTACGGATCACAAGAATCCATCCGAAGGTAGGGAACCTTGGATGAAAACCTTGGATCAATTGAAATTTTGCTCAGTGGCTTCTATTTATAGAGCTTGATCGCCGACAGCATTAATGGACATGCTCTGATTTTGACATTAGCGGTGCGTTGATCCTTTTGTGAATTTCGGCTGCTAACGGCGTGGTAGGTGAAATGTCAACATCATCTTTTGATTTTCTCGAGATATGCGTTGATGCTTCCATTCCACCAACCTTGCGGTAATCCTGCCATTATGGTTATCATCGTGTAGCCGCAATCTTGAAATGACCACAATCGCTTGGTTACCGCAACTTCCACACGATGACCACAATCGCTTGACGATTGCAACTCCTATGCGATGGATGCATGCGGTTGATTACCGCAACACCAATGTGTTGATCGTATGCGTTCGTGTTTGCGATGGAGAAGTTCTCTGCATGCGGTCGTCTATACGATAGCCCGACTTCTGCATGTTCGATAATCAACTTCAACAACCATTTCCGACTATTATAAGACTAATGTCTGTTAAAGTATGTTGTAGGGTTGTTGATTATATAAAAAAATATTATTTTTTCTACATTTAGTGTAATATTTATATGTAATGAATTCACATATCAAATGAGTGTTAAGAATATTTAGACAAAAGTATGTATGTAACATATAACAAAGAAAACCATAAAATGAAAAGAAGAATTTCCTGAAACATTTTCCAGCAAGAATTAGTGAAAAATAAAGATTTGTTCTATGATGATCCTACAAATTTAGAGGAAATGAAAGTGAAACTGTTAAATAAATGTGATGACATTTATTTAACAAAAGAGATTTGTTCCAGCAAGAATTAGTGAAAAATAGAGATTTGTTCTATGATGATCCTACAAATTTAGAGGAAATGAAAGTGAAACTGTTAAATAAATGTGATGACATTCTATTGGCTGTTACGATGATGGGGGAGATTTAATTAAAAAAAATTTCATGACATATTAAAAAATATAGAGCAGCAATAGGAAGAAAAAGAAAAAGAAAAAGATGATAATGAAATTCATGGAAAAAAATTAGCTAGAATCAAAAGTTTTGATTTCGCTTTAGTTTCTCATTTTATTTAATCATATTTCTACAAGAAATGTAATGAGTTAATTGTTGTTCATTGCCTTAAAAAGAAAAAAAGAAAGAAAAGTTTTAAAAATTAAAAGAAAAAAGTTATAATCCATATTTTATTCAAACAAAGATAGGTAGAATTATTGAATAAAAAAATTTTCAAAACAAAAATAGCAATCATAAAAGCATATTATTTAAAGTTCAAAAAACTGCATCAGATACCCAGACATATGAACTCAATTATACACCACAAGCACAGATATATGAACTCAAATCAAATAATTCTACATCCCAGACACAGACATATGAACTTTAGACATCCTATCTCAACTCAACGCCCCAAACAACCACTAAGATTTAATTTTCTATGAGTTTTCTCGGACACCTTAATATTGTAGGATTAGGTGGGTTGTCTAGTGAATTGGTCGAACTCGTGGATATAATAAAAGTTCTATGATTCAACTTCTATTAAAAACATTTTGATTCTTAGTCAAATTCTGTATAAGAACAAAGACATTATATATTTCCTTCACAAAACTAATAATAATAACGTGAACTCAAACATATATGAGACAAAGCATTTGCTTTATAAAATAAGTGAATAAAGTACCTATGTTATTATTATTTTTTTATTGTTGTCGCTCGGATTTCTTTTGGTTTATTGTTGTTGTGGGCTCTCATAGGCTTGACATCGACTCACTTCTTTGGTCTGGTCTCACTTTTCAAGCTAATCTGCATAAGAGATCCTCACATCAGTTTCATGTCAAACTTACTATACTTCGATGCCTAAGTTAGTACAAAGATTGTATAGTTCAGTTAAGCACAAAGAAGCAATGCCAGAGCTCTCATTTAGGGATGACATACTCTTCTTCCTTTGGGAGTCGTTGAGTGCAACTATTTATAGGCCCTTCATCTAACACTCGCCTCTAGTTACATGAAACTTTGATGATGTCAAGAGTGTTTCTAGAGCTTGAGGTTGTAGTGTAACGGCCCGACTTTTTAAGACATTTAATAGGGTTGTTACCTAATGCATACATAAACTCGTACATAGACATTTGCATTAAAAACATGAAAAGATTGGTTGATTAAATAAAGAATTAAAATCAAACTTTCTACTTAATATTTCATAACATTCTGAGTTGGGGTGCTCCAAAAACATAAATTTTAAATTAAGAAAATTTACCGAAAGAAAATCGTTAATACTAAACTCTATAAAAAACCATGTTTATGAAAAGAAGATAGTAAACCATAAAAACAACACAAGAACTCATATGCAAAAGTTGTCTGTCTAGTCCTTTTGATACTATCATGGATTCCTCTTATTAGTCGCTTGAGTATCCTTGGCCTTACTTGAAAAACATGTAAACATAAAGGATGAGTATAAAATACTTTATAAGTGACCCCATTAGGATCAGGCTATGCAATCACATGTTTTGAATGCCTGGGGTTAATGGGACATACATACTGAAGTTGTTCCTGAATGGCTAACTAGGGGGGATAACCTATCTCGTCCTGACATGCATGTCTAGTGGCCCGATGGCACACCATCAAATAAAACATGAAAGTGAACCTGTTGATTCACGAAGTCGTAACAAATAAATGGGCCTATCAAATGATATGATTCTGATCATTCATGTAGAGACATATAAGCAGTGGCGTTCTATACAAAACCCTTTAATATAAGACTCGATCACGAAATGAATAGTCTCATTATATAGCGCCGTTAATAGTAGAGACTTACATTTCACCAGGATGACCATAGGTGACATGATCTGAATCCTAAGTGAGTTGTGAACTTTTGCATATAAAGCCGGTCCTTTGATTTGTATGGGTGAGAGTGGCAGATCACCGACTCAATATGCCGACTATTTTGGGTATTCGTCCGATTAGGGAGTTGAGAACACAGCTATACAAGATGAAATTCACTCCTTCCCTGATGTCGGGATAAACAGATAAATTGTTCCCTTAAGCGTTGATTCTGGGGCTTGAAGAATGTGGCGCCATACCCTCTCTTGGCTTGAGAAAGGTCTGGTTATAGTTGAATTATGACTTATTGTTCATTAGAGGGATCAGTGGCATTGATGGAGTTAGATGTAACAACAATAGCAAAACAGTAATTTTGGCTCAACTGTACTTACGAGTAATTTGTGAACGGTCATCACATTGTTGACTGGTTATATCCAATGGACACTGAAATATATTTGTAGTATGAAGAGTGCAAATGTTGGTTTTTAGTAGAGTAGCTGACTGTTAATGGATGTTGGATAATTAATATTAAAGGAGTTTAATTAATTATCCAGTACCATTGGAACTTCAATCTATAGGTCCATAAGGTCCTCTTTGTAGTTCAACATGGATTATTGAGAATTAATTTTGGATTAATTTGAATTGTTCAAATTAATCGAGGAAATTAATTATATATGATATGATTATTTAAAATTAATTATATCATATATAATTAATATAATACATTTGATACATTATAATATAAAGTTTTTTTTAAGATGAATTAAATATTTGAATATGATTCAAACACTAATTATCTGGATAAGATTTATATAATTAATTTTAATATGAATTTGATTTATATTAAATGTCATAAATAATATAGAGAATTCAAACTATTGGTTACATTGTATTTGATAAAATTTAAAAACTATAGGTTATATGTTATTTTAGATATAATATATAGTGTGTGTACATATATATATCTATATATATATATATATATATATTAATAAAGTGGTTATTATATGATTATATATTTTTAATTAAATTAGAATAGTTTTAACTTAATTTGAATTTATGAAAGAAGGGAATTATAACTCCTTCCTTTGGTTTTTCCCTAATCACGTATGTTAGAATGAGAGGTTATAAGAGATCTTCTTCTTCCTCTTGCTTTTCACGCAGAGAAGGTCTACTGGTTACTCTCTGGTCTTGATCTCTCAGTAATCTCTCTCGGAAACACAGAAAAATTCATCTCCTCTCAAATCCTCTCCATCTCCCAAAATCAACAAAGTCCATACCTCCTGTAATTATCAATCCCTAAGAATAATACAAAAGACTTTCTTGTGGTGGTGTCCAACCAAATAGTGATTTGGTGATTGCTGTGAGTTTTTTTGGGTGTTTGCGTTATGAGAATTTTTTATGACCGGAAGGAGGAGGTTCATGAGGATTCGGTTCTTCAAGGGTAAGTGTTCTTCTATAAAATCTGTGACTATGCATAATGTTCTTCAAGGGTAAGTGATATAACTCTTCTTCTTCTCTTTAGATGCATACTGTAAAATCTATGACTATGCATAATGTTCTTCTAAATTCTAATTCCCTGTAAAAATTTAAAATTGGGACACGATTCACACTTCTACATCGGACCTTACAGTCCTTAAAAAACCATGCATCAAGGCGAGCCAGTGTAACACCTCTATTGGTCTAACATGCGTCACATACAAAATTTCTTATGAGGTCACACAACATAAATCATAACATAATACATAACTGCAACCTACTCATAATCCTCATCAATTTCATGCATCGAATGGGTAACATGCTACCAAATCCAATTAATGTCATAATACATCTGAACTAGGGTGCTTGGCATGAGGGCACCCGATATAATATCACTTACTTCAAAGCTTAAGTTTAAATAATAGATAAAATAATCCCCTTCTCGATTTGGAAGTTTTGGATCAAGGTCCGTAATGCAAAACACAATCATTCAATTTCAATCTTTGGGGCCAATTCTAAAACATACAAAATTCACTCCAACGATCTCCAAATAACTTACCCAAATCTTTTAGAATCGCCAAGTGTTGGACAACCTGCTAGAAAGGCTTCAAAATCTCGAATTCAATCCCCTAAATTAAAGTCGAACCAATCAAAATAATTCAATTATCTAAATTTTGGCCTAAGAAATTTTAAAATTAAATGACATAAAAATTCAATAATTTAAGAAAATTAAGTTAAATTTAACTAGAACTCGGGATGTTAGATGTAGGGTATGTCAGATCGTATATAGTTGGGTTATTTCTCTATTGGTATATATTCACCAAATCGGCTAGTTGATCCAAGCGATGACACTAACTTTTTCTTTTAGGGAGGCACACCCTCTTATGCTTTCTCTTAGTACTCTAAGAACTTAAGTCTGCCAGTAAATTATACACCTTGCCTTGTTCAACCCTCGACACTTATTACATCATTGATAAGGATCAAAACAAAATTATCTCAAAATCATTAAAATCTTGGGGAGGGTTTTCTTTCTTCCGCGTAGTACTTAGTGACCAAAGATAAATATGAAAAGCAAAATCTAACTTTTAGTTAATCTATAAAATATAAAATACACACCCTTATTAGCATCTGCTCTCGTAGCTCAGTTGGTTAGAGCACCCGTTTAGTAAGCGGGAGGTCTTGAGTTCGACTCTCAACGAGAGCAACTTTATTTTCTGTTATTTAAATATATAAAAGTTTTCTTTTTTCTTATTTGATATTTGACAGTTTCATGCTTTTTGTTCCTTTTTGTTACGTAAGTATGAGTTGATATGTGGTTTGGTATGTTTTTTTGGGTGTAAAATGGAACATATTATTTTGTTTTTAAAGAAAACAAAAAATTATTGATTTATGAATTTGTTTTATTGAAAAAATCCATCAAAACTAAACTAAACTGAACAATGGTATATATATAACATTTTTTGTATTTTTATTTTGGTGCAAGCAATATTAAAAATAAAATTTGAACCGTCGATTTTTTTCTTTATTAGTCATCGGTTTGGTTTTCTATTTTATAGACTCAATCAATTCAGTTAGCTCCAAAATCGAAAAAATAAAACAAAGTATCTCCCCAATGTAAGCTATGTTAATATTGACAAACTTATACACATATACTAGTGACGAGGAAGTGAAAGTGGCGCATTCAATACAAGCCCATTGCCTTTCTTGCACCCAAACTTGGATATTCCTCAGGCCCATATTCATTGGGCTTAGCATTTTATATAAATCCAACCTTACACCGTTATTCAAAGGACTCAAGGATAGATCCAAGAAGGAAAAAGGGGTAGGGGTTATTTGCTCCCTTCTTTTATCTCATTTTTTCTTCTATAATGTGTAGGTTGGAGAATCATATCTATAACTTCAAGATCGATAATACACGTTGTATATTAATCGAGCTATGCTCATTCTTCATTCATCTTTAGATAATAACTGCACTACAAACAAAAGAAGGGGTAATTTATCTCTTTGCATCATATCACTGTCATGTGGCTTCTCTCTTTATCTCACTCTTCCGTTCGTCTCTTCAATTTAGTTGATGAGATTTGATCTAATAAAAATATGTTGCTACTTAACTTGCATAATCTTACTAGTAGTGACTTTAGTTTGGTTTTCATCAATTTAGTTAAGTGTTTGAGTTAGAGAGAAAAGAGATGAATTGAAAAGATTAGTATTATACAGAAAAGAGATGAATTGAAAAGATTAGTATTATACCTTTAGGGATTGTTTAGGAGGTTGGAATGTTATCAGGAATACTTGGAATTAGATGAGTGTTGTAATGAATGAGAAATCGAAGGTGAAACGGAAATAGAATCGTGAAATTTGAAAATGGTGGGAAAAGAGGATTCAGTTGAAAACTATGGAGAAAGAGGATTCCATTGAAAACGAATGACTTTGGATTACATATCAAACCCAAAACACTCAATCCAAATATGAGTTTTGGATTACATTATATTACAAACTCATTCCATTATAAGCTTCCAAACAGTCTGTTAGAGTCTAAGGAGTGGATAAGACATGTTGAAGCTGGAGTAGGAAATATCCTTTGTCCCCCGTACTTATTCAATTTGTCTCTCATTCATACTCTCCCAAACATGTATATGCATACAATTTTTCATTTGAAAATTTGTCTTGAAGACATAATATCACCTAGTACAAATGATCAAGTTAGATTCATGGTATGACTTAGTGCACCACTATATATATATATATATATATATAGATATATATATACTTTAAATAGATTATTGGTGTAATTGTTGGATTCACTACTACAAAATCTACATTACTTGACACTTGTAGTTTTTAATTACTTGACGTTTCTTTGGAAAAAACGTCAAGTAATGACTTTTTAGAAAAGAAAATGTCAAGTAAAAGGGTTAAAAAAGCGGATATTGACGAAATGTTTCGGAGATTTTCTTGTGAACCATTACTTGACATGTTTTTCGTGTCAAGTAATATGAGGTCTTACTTGACACGTTTTTCGTGTCAAGTAAAATATAAAAAATAATTATCTTATTATTTTAAAGAAGTAAAAGAGTTAAATACCCTAGATTTAGTCGATCGACCTTCAACCTCTTACGTGCGGTCGCTACGTTCGTTCGACCTTCCTTCCTTTTATTGAAAAGAAAAAAGTAAAAAATAAAAAGGGGGAATAGAAGAAACCCTAATCCCCAAATACCACTTAAAATAATAGATTAGAGCTGTCGATTTTGAGCAAGAGAGAACATACAAAGCTGCATGAAGCCATCTGAGGTCGTCCGTCATTAACGTTGGCGTTCAAGGCGGGTAAATCATGTTACGTGTACCACCCATTTGAAGTCGTACGTCGTTGACGCTGGCGTTCGAGGCGTGGAATGTCCAGTCGGTTTAGTGCAATCGCGTAGGTTTCGGTTCGCGTCCGGCAAGTGGGTTTTCGATGTGGGTGTTTTTTGGGCCGATTGATTCCAGTTTCAGGGGCTGCCTTCCACGGGTGTGTCTCACTTCTAGAGGCGTTGTTGTCTGCGGATCTCTTGGTATCAGTGGGTGTTTCTGGCCAGGCGATAGGGTTTGGTTTATCTCGTTTTTTCCTCTTAAATATCATTTTATTCCCTATAATTTGGGATTTTTCCAATTCTAGTCTCGTACTTTCAAATATTTAATTTGTGATTTGGGCTATAATGTAACATCTTTTGTAATGATTTTCTTGTTTGAATGTTTGATGATGAGATTGATTTTGAAGTGTTGGAAGGATTTAAATTGTTGTCCAATAGGTTTAAGACCGATGTTCGCAAGGTTTTGGTAAGTTTAGAGGTTAGTATTAATCGTTCTTTGTTACCCATTGAAGTATTGGTCTTATAATTGAATTATTTTCAATTTTTGATGTTCAATTCAAAAATTTCAAGGGATTGGAGCCACTGTCCAACAAAGTTATTAAGGCCTTGAAACACTTCTGGAATTGTTACATAGTTGCTGGAATTTGCATTTTGTAACCTTATTGAACTTTTCGTAGGTTGGATTACTTTGTTGTAGTTTTGAAGTGGCATTCGAATCAAACGACATTTTGGGTAATCTATTTAGAGTTAATTGGTTCATCTGGTGAATGAAATTTTGAAGAAATTTTTTACTGCTTGTAGATAAGATTGAACTTCCAATATTATCTTCTACTCATTGATTCCTGTATTATTTTTCTATTAAAGATGCACTTTGATTGCATTTATAAAGGGATTACAACTGTGTCAAGTTGCTTTCGCTTGAAAGTTTTGAAAGTTGTGAAAGTTGGGCGAAAGGTAGCTGTATTCTTTTATTTTAAATTTTAGCATATGGTTGATTTGTTGGTAATCTTCTTCCTCTTTATTATATTTTTTCAAATCTCTCCCATCTTCCTTTGTTTTGCATCGAAAGGTAATTGTTTCTCCTGAGGATGGATATGGTCAAAAGAGAATGAATGAAATCCTAGTAAGTTCCTAACTTTAAGTTGTAGATATTTTTTAAGTTTCGAATATGATATTTTTTCATTGCATAAAGTAAGCCAATCATATACATTTTTTCTTATGCATGACTTTTTATCATTGTTGTGTCTTAACACTTATTTCTATATTTTGAAATTTGATGTTATCGCCCTTTATTCTATTTTGCAGGTTGACTTGCTTAAACATGGCTTGCCTGACTATTAGTTCTCGATCTTTAGACTTCAAAGCCTAATGTATAGATTAAATAATATACTTTGTTGAGAGGTTACTTATTGAATAATTTGTCACTTTTGTGTTTGTTGAAAGTTGAGTTTTGTATATAGAAGCAATAGTTGAGATTTTATTTTGTGCATGTACATGTGAAAGAGAAATATTGTTGTAATTTGTGAGGAGTGTTCATATGAAAGGTCATAGTTGAACATACAGAATTTTTAGTGAATATATGGAGTTGATAGATCTTAAATAAATAATGTTTAATTTGATATAATTGTATTGTTGGAATACAAGGCAGAAAATGAGAATATCAATTGGGGCATTTAATTTGGAAAAAAAAAATACATATACTTGACAAATAAAAAACGTCAAGAGTTATCATATATGATACATAATCAATGTCAAGAATCAATAAACTTGACATACCACCAATGTCAAGTGCATTACTTTCTTGACATAAAAATTGTATCAAGAAACATTTTTCTTGACATTTTTTCGGAGTCAAGTTATCACATATACTTGAAGTCAAAATACCCGACGCTTTTATAAGCGTCAAGTATACCCTTTACTTGACATTGAAAAAACTTCAAATAATCCAATTTTTGTAGTAGTAATTGTATGTCCTAATACTCGCAGTTTGTAAACATTAAACATATTCTATTTCGCATAAAGACATCTTTAAGGTATATTCAGGAAAGTTGTTATTAGATATGTAAATTGCACTTGTTATAGCCTAAATCCAATAAACTAACGAACCCTTGGCTACAGCACGAAGATTTGAGTTGATGCGTACAATTTTTCATTTGAAAATTTGTCATGAAGACATAATATCACCTAGTACAAATGATCAAGTTAGATTCGTGGTATGACTTAGTGTCACCACAATAATTATATACACACACAGACACACATATATATATTCTCAGCAATACTTTAAAATAGATTATTGGTGTAATTGTTTGATTGTATGTCCTAAAACTCGCAGTTTGTAAATATTAAACATTTTCTATTTTGCATAAAAATGCCATTGAGGTATATTCAGTAAAGTTGTTATTGAATATGTAAATTGCACTTGTTAATGCCTAAATCTAATAAACTAATGAACCCTTGGCTATAGCACGAATACTTGAACTTTATGTGGAGACATAAAAGTGGATTAAGTTTGAGTTTATAGCCAAAATGGTCTATAAGTATAGGGATACGACAGGGTACCTTATCTTGGAAGCATTATGGATATGACCCACTTTGTATTTAAGATAAGCAATGTGATCCTTAACCGTTCATATAGAGACATGCGAGTGGGACATCCTATGCAAAAGATGTTTGCATGAGACCGGACCATGAAATATCCACTTTTCTTTATAACGTTGTTTACTATTAAAACTTACTGTTTCATTTCGATGACCTAAGGTAACTTGGTTTTAATCTTGAGCTAACTATGAACTCCTGTTTATTCGGGATTATCCTTTACTCTACATGAGTGAGAGTGACTCAATATTTTCGTTCAATAAGCCTCCTATTTTAGGGATAAGATCGGGTAGATAGCTAGAGACATAGTCTTGCAAGATGGAATTCGCTCTACCAGATTTCAGGATCAGCAGATAATTTGTTTCCTTAAGTACTGACTCTTAGTCTTGAGCAAGTGACCCTGCTCTCTTTATGATTGAGAGGAACTCGGTTTATTGGTAGGACCATTAACCAAACGTTCATAAGTAGATCGGTAGAGACTTAAGGAACAAGATATATTATAGGGATAAAACGATAATTTTGACCCGACTGTAAATACGAACAACTTATGAAGGATCAACTTACTGATCATGGTTAAATCAAGTGAAAAAAATATATCTACATTGAGGAAAGTGCAACTACTGGGCTTTAGTAGAGTGTCCCGGTAGATAACGAATGTTGGTTAATTCGGTTAAAATAGTTTAGCCCAATTAATCTCAGATCGTTGGAGCTCATGATCTATAGGTCCATTAGGTTCCACTGCTTGCTCATATTGGACTAAACCTTAGAATAATGTGACGAGTGAGTTTGAAGTGTTGATGTTCAAATTAGGGAATAAGCGTTAAATATATGTGATATATTTAATAGCATATCATTCAATTGAGAATAGAATGATAAAGATAGAGTTTGAGATATTTAAATAAAATTTAAATATCAAAACTATGAATACGGATTCATCGGGATTAGTGTTGGATTTAATAATTGAATATTAAATTAAAATTAATTAAACCGTTTTATGAATTATTTAATATTAATTTGATTTAAATTAATTGTTTGAATTAAATGAAATTAACCAAAGTTGGTCAAAGTCAAATGTTGACTTCACCAAGCTTTGAAAGTCAAAGGTCAAAAGTTGACTTCACTAAGTGGGAAATTTTAAAATTAGTTTTGAGTTAATTTTGAATTAAAATTGTATTTAACTAAAATTTGACTAAAGTGAAATGTTGACTACAAAATAGTCAAATGTCAAAATGTTGACTTCACTTAGTGGAAAGATCCACAAATAATATTTAGTGAAAAGATCAAACTTTTAGTGAATTAGTGAATAATTCATTTGGCAAAGTATTGATTCCACAAAATGCCACTTATCCCACCAAATTGAGTGCATTCTGAAGTGTCAGAATTTGGTTAACTCAAATTTGTATGAATTGCATGTAATTGCTCCATAAATATGATGCTTTGAAAAATATTAAATTTCTTGGTCATTTTGAGTGATTTTCAAGTTAGTTGAAAAACAAATTCTTCGTGGCAACTTAGAGATTCTAAAAGAGTTTTAGAATTTATGTCCTCAATTTCTATTCTAAATTCATCCTTAGTTTAGTCACTCACCAAATCCTACCATCCCGTTCTGAGGTCAAAGAATAGTTGAGAAAACCCTCATGATGGTTCACAGCTGGTTGGTTAGAAGATTGGAGCAGAATTAGTGGTCAATTTGGAGCTACAAAGGTTGTAACTCAAACCCTAATTTCAAAAGTTATTTGCATGGATGTTTTATCTTTAAAATTAATGAAATTTAGAGTGCTTAAAATCCAAATTTTTTCCGCATATACGTTGTTTATTCATGTTACAGCTAGGGGTCATCAAAATGAAACAACCAGTTTTAATAGTAAACGGCGTTATAAAAAAAAAGTGACCATTTCATGGTCTAGTCTCTTGCAAACATCTTTTTGTATAGGATGCCCCCATTCACATGTCTCTACATGAACGATTTAGGATCATATCGTTTGTCTTAAAATACAAAGCGGATCACATCCATAGTATTTTCAGGATAAGGTACCCATCCTCATCCTTATATTTATAGACTGTTTTGGCTATATACCCAAACATGATTCACTTTTATGTCTTCACATAAAGTTCAAGTATTCATGCTATAGCCAAGAGTTCATTAGTTTATTGGATTTAGGTTTTAACAAGTGCAATTTACATATTCAATAACAACTTTACTGAATATACCTCAATAACATCTTTATTGCGGAATAGAATATGTTTAATGTTTACAAACTGAGTTTAAGGATATACAACCCAACAGTATGTTATAAGTGTTATACTAAATTATGAAATGCATGGTGTATGTTATGGATGAATGTCTAAGTTATTAAAGTTATAAAATCAATTAGATTTTTAAAAATATATAACAAAGATAACATGCATGCTCGCCTATGGTTAACAAATGACAACTTATTTTAAATAGTTAAAATAGGTCGTTATCTTGTAAAACTTTGGTTACAAACACACTCAAGCTAAATCATGTCTAAGACTGGAGGTACTTAAGCTGATGATTTACAAAACACCTGCTACCTATGGATTTTAGCCCGTTCTTGAGTGTTATTAACCTGGTTTTATGACTATGGAGCGATGTGAGGTAATAAATGTTGAGGTTGATGTCATAAATCTCGTAGGGTCGTCCTATAGTTTGTAATTGTGTGTACAAACATATTATTTATCTAATAAAATATGTGATGTTTTATTTGACATTTAGTTGCATTAACCCACGAACAAATAAACTAACATCCAAGATTATCTTGTAGCTTAAACATGTATGTAGAGACATACGGGTGGATCATATTTAAGTGATAACCTAAAAGTATGTAGTAGATGGATAAGGCTGGATATCTTATCTTAGTGACACTACGAGTAAAACCCGCTTTATAGATGTTACAATTGTTGTAAAGTGCTATAAATGATTTGATCCTGATCATTCATGTGGCGACATGTGAGCAGGGGTGTTCTATACAAAGGAGTTTGTATGAGTGAGTTAGAAGAAAATTCTTTACCTGTGTATGAGCCTTACCTTGAAGGCAAAATGACTAAAAGAATTCTTATTAGGAAGAGTCATAAGGCCAAACAACATCTAGAGCTAATACATTCAGACCTCTGTGGTCCGATGAAAATCAAAGCAAGGGGAGGTTATGAATATTTCATCACCTTTACTGATGATTATTCAAGATATAGGTATGTTTATTTAATGTAACATAAGTCTGAATCTTTTGAAAAGTTTAAAGAATTCAAGGCTGGGGTTGAAAATGCATTAAGTAAAACAATAAAGACATTATGATCTGATCGAAGTAGAGAGTTCATAGATTTTACATTCTAGAACTATTTGATAGAATATATAATAGTATCCTAACTCTCCGCACCTGGTACACCTTAGCAAAATGGTGTTTCAGAAACGAGAAATCAAACCCTGTGGACATGGTTCAATCAATGATGAGTTACGCTTCCTTACCTGACTCGTTTTGGGGTGATGCAGTAAAGATTGCAACATACATCCTGAACTGCGTTCCATCTAAGAGTGTTACTAGAACATCTTTGGAATTATGGAATGGTTGTAAAGCTAGTTTACGCCATTTCAGAATTTGGTGTTGTTCAGCACATGTGCTTGAGGCTAATCCTAAGAAATTGGAACCACATTCAAAATTATGCATATTTGCAGGCTACTCGAAGAAAACAAAAGGTGGTTATTAAAGGAGCTCGTTTTGAAGGAGATCCTTCAGCAGAAGTGGATCGTCTAAATTCTATTAATTATTAAAAACTAAATTTACAGTAAACATGCAAGATATGCATTAAAAATAAATTACAGCATGCTTGATACATGAAAAAAGGTTCAATAAACATTATCCTTGAAGAACTTTTCTTCGTGTAACTCCCTCGAACAGTCACGAACACAGCAACCTCTTGAAGACTTTCTTCAAGAACTTCTCAAACCAAATAGAGATACAACTACAACAAGCCTTTGGTATTCTCAGAATGTGAACCCAGAAATGATGGGCTCTGACTATTTTGGTTGGAGGGATTGTTTGAGTTTGGAGGCAGAATATTAAGGAAACACACAAAACGTTTTTGTAACTCTCAATCGTTCAGTAATACATTGAATTGTCTAATGGAAGAAAAGAAAATAATTTTCTTTTATTTCTTTCACCACAAAAACCAATAACCACCCACTAAGGTGATTAAAGAGAAAATGGGGAAGTTATTATTCAAATAATAATAAAATAATATAAATAAATATGATAACTAACTTATCATATTATCTTTATAATAAACTATATGTTATATCAAATATAACATATAACCTATAGTTTTAATATTGTATCATATACAATATAAACTATAGTTTCTTTTTTCTATTTTATGGCATTTAATATAAATCATATTTATATTAAATTTAACAACTGTGAATCACATTCATAGAAAATAAATTTGTATCTCATTCAAATATTTAATTCCTCCAATTAAACAATAATGTATCAAATACATTATAACAATTATATCATATATAATTGAGTCAATTTAATTATATCATATATAATTAAATTCCTCCTATTAATTTGAACAATTCAAAGTAACCCAAAAACTAATTCTCAACTAAATCCTTTTGAGCTACCAAGGAGACCTTATGGACTTGTAGCTTGAAGCTCCAACGATATGTGAATAATTACTTAAACTCTTTAATTACATTATCCACCATCCATTAACTGTCGGACACTCCATTAAAGACTGATAGTTGCACTTTTTACACTACAGATATATTTCTGTGTCCATTGGATATAACCAATCAACAGTACGATAACCTTTCACAAATTGCTCGTAAGTACATCTGGGGCAAATTACCGTTTTGCCCCTATAGTTACATCTAACTCCTTAAGTACCACTGATTCCTCTAATGAACAATAGATCATAGTTCTACTATGACTAAACCCTTCTCGGGCTAGGAAAGGATATGGCGCCACATTGTTCAAGGTCCGGAATCAGCCCTTAAAGGAGTAATTTATCTATTTACCCTTGCTTTGGAGAATGAGTGAATTTCATCTTGTGTAACTGTGTTCCCAGCTCCCCAATCAGACAAATCCCCAAAATGGTAGACTTGTTGAGTCGGCAATTTGGCCACTCTCACCCATACAAATCAAAGGACCGCCCTCATAGGCAGGAGTTCACAACTCACTGAAGACTCAGGTCGTGTTACCTATGGTCATCCTAGTGAAGTGAAAGTCTCTATTATGAATGGTGTTATATAATGAGACGAAACATTTTGTGGCCTGGTCTTATACAAACTCATTTATATAGAATATCTCCGCTCGTATGTCTAATACATGAATGATCAAGATTAGATCATTTATAGCACTTTACAACAATTATAACATCTACAAAGCGGGTCATACTCGTATTGTCACCAGGATAAGGTATTCAACCTTATCCATATACTACAGACCATTTAGATTATCATTTAAACATGATCCATCTGTATGTCTCCACATACATGTTTAAGTTACAACGATAACCTTGGATGTTAGTTTCTTGGTGTGTAGTTAATGCAACTAAAATATCACATATTTTATAGACAAAGTGAATAAAATATCATATATTATTAATCACATAAAAGTTTATTCATACAAAGTTTACAAACTATAGGACCCTACGAGATTTAGGACATCAACCCAACAATCTCCCACTTATCCTAAAGCTAGTGGGGTGTACAAGATAATAAATTACAAGTACATAAAACAATAGACTAAGGTATAACATGCCCAGTACAAGATCTCCCACTTGTCTTAGTTCAGCCGTGTTCTGTCCCATAAACCCATACTTTGCAGGTGATCCTCAAACACTGTAGCCGTGAGGACCTTCATAAATGGATCAACAACATTGTACTCCGAAGCTATCTGTGTGACAATCATGTCCTCTTGATGCACGATCTCTTGGATGAGATGATACTTCCGCTCTATGTGCTTGTTGCGCTTATGACTCCTAAACTCTCGAAAATTAGTCACAACACCACTATTATCACAATTAATTGTGATGGGCTTTGACATGTTTGGAACAACTTCCAGATTAGTCAAGAATTTCCTGAATCAAATGACTTCCTTAGCAGCTTCACAAGCCGCTACGTACTCAACCTCCATGATGGAGTCCATGATGCACCCTTGCTTGGTGCTTCGCCATACTACTGTTCTTCCACTAAAAGTGAACATTGATCCTGATGTGGATTTCTGTGAATCCCTATCAGTCTGTAAATCAGAGTCTGTGTATCCCATAAGGATCAAATTCTTAGAACCATAAGCATGTAGTCGATCATTCTCTGTAGATACTTAAGGATGTTCTTAATGACTGTCCAGTGATCTAATCCTGGATTAGACTGATATCTATTGACAATCCCCACTACATAGCAGATGTTAAGTTTAGTATATAACATCGCATGCATCAAACTGTCTACGACAGATACATAAGAGATCCGTCTCATATCCTAAACCTCTTAAGGTTTGTTAGGACACTTTTCCTTAGACAAAGTAACTTTGTGCCTTAAAGACAATAGGCCCCTCTTGGAGTTTTGCATTGAATATTTGACAAGCATTTTGTCAATATACGACGCCTGAGACAGTGCAAGCATTTTGTTCTTTCAATCTTGAAAGATTTGAATACCTAGAACAAACTAAGTCTCTCCCAGATCTTTCATTTGAAATTGGGTCGCTAGCCATGTTGGAAATGGTATCCTAAATCTCCTAGTAGTCTCGTAGTTTGTAAACTCTATAAATATATTGTTATTAACAAAATAAGTGTTATTTTATAAGCATTTACTCAATCCAATAAACTAAGATCCGAGGTTATTTTATGTAACTTAATCATGTATGTGGAGACATACAAGTGGATCGTGCCTTAAGTAATAACCTAAATGGTTTGTAGTATATGGATAAATGAGGGATACCTTATCCTAGTGATATTATGGATACGACCCACTTTGTAGATGTTACAAATGTTGTAAAGTGCTACAAATGATCTGATTTTGATCATTCATGTGGAGACATGCGAGCGGGGGTATCCTATACAAAAATTTTGTATAAAACCAAACCACGAAATAATTAGTCACTTTATTTAACACTGTTCATAATTGAGACTTTCATTTCACTAGGATGACCATAGGTAACATGACCTTAATCCAAAGTGAGTTGTGAACTTCTGCCTATTAGGGCGGTACTTTGATTTGTATAGGTGAGAGTGGCCAGATCGCCGACTCAACAAGCCTACCATTTTGGGGATTTGTCTGATTGAGGAGCTGAGAACTCAACTACACAAGATGGAATTCATTCCTTCCCTAATTTTAGGGACAGTAGATAAATTTATCTCTTAAGTCTGATTCCAGGGCTTGAACAATGTCGTCACACCCTCTCCTTGCTCGAGAGGGACTTCGTCATAAAATTCGCAGTTTGTAAACATTAAACATAATCTATTTTCCAATATTGAGGTATATTAAGTAAAGCTGTTATTAAATATATAAATTTCACTTATCAAAGCCTAAATCCAATAAACTAACGAACCCCTAGCTATAGCATGAATATTTAAACTTTATGTTGAAATATAAAAGTGGATCAAGTTTGAGTATATAGCCAAAACGGTCTATAAGTATAGGGATAGGGCTAGGTACTTTATCTTGGAAACACTATGGATGCGGCCCTATTTAAAACAAACAATGTGATCCTGAATCGTTCATATAGAGACATGCGAGTGGGGACATCCTATGAAAAAAAATGTTTGCATGAGACCATACCATGAAATGTTTGGTAAACAAGGATCGATTTTGTTAGCAAGGTATGGAATGTCTTGTCAAATATTCAATATGATTATCTTTATAACGTTATTTACTATTAAAACTGACTGTTTCATTTCGATGACCTAAGGTAACTCGATCTTAATCCTGAGCTAATTATGAATTCCTGTTTATTCGAGATTATCCTTTAATCTACATGGGTGAGAGTGGCTCAACATCTCCGCTCAATAAGCCTCCCATTTTAGGGGTAAGACTGGGTAGATAGTTGGGGACATAGTCTTGCAAGATGAAATTCACTCTTATCTGATTTCAGGGTTAGCAGATAGGTTGTTCCTTTAAATACTGACTCCTAGTCTGGAACAAGGGTCTCCACCCTCTCTTTGACTAAGAGGGACTTGGTTTACTAATAGAACCATAAACCAATTGTTCATCAGTGAATCCACTTAAGGAGTAAGATATATTATAGAGGTAAAACGATAATTTTGACCCAGCTGTAAATACGAACAACCTGTGAAGGATCGACTTACTGATCATGGTTAAATCAAGTGGACAGAAATATATCTACAGTGACAAGAGTGCAACTACTGTGCTTTAGTGGATTATCCCGCTAGTTAACGAATGTTAGTTAATTCAGTTAAACGAGTCTAGCTAATTAATCTCGAATCATTGGATCTCATGATCTATAGGTTCATTAGGTCTCCCTGCTAGCTCATATCGAACTAAACCTCAGAACAGTGTGACGGGTGAGTTTGAAGTGTTCATATTCTATTTAGGGAATAAGCGTTAAATATATGCGATATATTTAATGGTGTACCATTCGATCAGGAATTGAATGATAAAGAGAGAGGTGGAGATATTTAAATAAGATTTAAATATCAAAACTATGAATAAGGATTTATCGAGATTAGTGTTGGATTTAATAATTGAATATCAAATTAAATTATTTAAATTGTTTGATGAATTTTTTAATATTAATTTGATTTAAAATTAAAATGGAATTAATCAAAGTTGGTCAATGTCAAATGGTGACCTTACCAAGTTTTAAAGGTCAAGGTCAAAAGTTGACTTTACTAAGTGGGAAATTCCAAAATTAGTTTTGAATTAAAATTTGACTAAAGTCAAATGTTGTTTTCAAAATACTCAAAAGTCAAAATGTTGACTTCACTTAGTGGAAAGATCCAAAAATAATTTTTAGTGGAAAACTCCAACTTTTAGTGAAATAGTGAGTAATTCATTTGGAAAATTATTGATTCACAAAATGCCACTTATCCTACTAAATTGAGTGTATTTTAAAGTGTCAGAATTTGGTTAACTCAAATTTGCATGAATTGCATGTAACTACTCTATAAATAGGATGCTTTGAAAAAGATTAAATTTCCTAGTCATTTTTAGTGATTTTCAAGTTAGTTGAAAACCAAAATCTTCTTGATAACTTAGGGATTCTAAAAGAGTTTTAGAATTTAAGTCCTCAATTTCTATTTTAAACTCATCCCTAGTTTAGTCACTCACTGGATCCCACCATCTCGTTCTAAGGTCGAAGAATAGTCGAAAAGACCCTCGTGGTGGTTCACAACCGATTTGTAAAAAGATTGGAGTAGAATTGGTGGTCAATTTGGAACTACAAGTTTGTAACTTAAACCCAAATTTCAAAGTTATTTGCATGCATGTTTTATCTTTAAAATTAATGAAACTTAGAGTGTTTAAGATCCAAATTGTTTTTGCATGCCAATTGTTTATTCTTACAGCAATTTCATTCAAAAGGTATGTAAAATAAAGAAGGAAGAATGAAGAATTAAAAGGGATGTTTAGGATGTTGATTAGTTATTACACTTAGTGATTATTATAGTCTATAGGTTGATACAATGTAGGTGATAATAGTTTATGCTTGAGATGCATACTATTTTAATCAAAGTGGAAAATGATAAACATATAACAAAGAGGAAATATCAACTTTATCATTGGCTAAGTCAAGTCATCTTTCAAAGTACTATTTTGTCTATTGTAGTATTTTTGTAATCATCACAAATTTGAAAATGAATAAAAGGAAAACATATTTGGGTTATATTTTCTGTATATCTACAAAAGGAAAAACCAATTCCTAGTTGAAAGTCAACAAGATGGTTGCTTCTCCGGCAAATGTAAGGATAGCAAACAATTCTATAAATAGTATATATTATTGTTTCATTTCATGTTTATATTCAATAAATTTGGGATATATTCTAGGTATATATTCTTGTTTGTTTATATTTCATAAATGAATAGTATACTTATATTATGAGATATATAATTCAAAGTTAAAAAAAAAAAACCTTGGTATATATGTTGAATTAATATGCACAAGAGAAAGATGGTATGAAAAAGAATTATTCAAAATTAAATTTTCAATTTTGAAAATTAAATGTTGATAATGACAAGGACAACCATTAAAGAAAAAAAAAATCACCAATTAATGCGAAAAAATAGATTGTCAAATCTTCAAATATTTTGATCAACAAAAATTACACACGTTAACGAAATGATTAAGGAAAAATACTATCCATTAAGGTAGTCAAATACTAAAAGAAAATATATTTAATGATTATGTAAACATGGAAAAGATGGAAACTAATTATATCATTAAAGTATAAAAACCACCAACTTTAAGGGCGGATTTGGATTTGAAATAAGTAATATGCAGGAAAGTGAGTCAAGCTAAAGCCAAAAAAAATTGAAATTCTTCCAGATTGACCTTGGTGAAATATATAGTTAAAATGTTGTTATTTTTCTTATAATTTCGGTGGAAAGTTTAGAAATATTTCACTAATCTATAAGACATAAAATTGAAAGTTCATAAACTATATTTGTAATTTATTTTTTTTACTCATTTTCATGTTTTGCGAAGCTTTAAATTAACTCTCTAAACAAAATTTGGGATCCATCATTGAAAAGAAACCCTAAACTTTTATTGACTGTCAAACCAATCTATGATAATTTACTTCAACCATATTTATTGGTATTTGGATGTTGAGTTGAATATGAAGTTTAGAGTTAATATATTAGAGGTGAAAAGTTGATGTTTGAAATGGAACATAGAATTCCTCAATAAGTGTATAAAAAAGATAAATGAGAATATGAAATTTTTCGAAAATGTGCAAATTTTAATATCAACAATATTAAAATTGATTGATAGTAATTTATGAAGTCGATAGGCCAAATAGTATTTAAGCTTGAGCTATCGTGCTCGTGCCAAACCGAAAAATAGGGAATAGAATTGATGGTAGAAAATTTAATTGCATGACGAGGTTGATTAAGACTTGCAAGAAGAAGGTCTTGTCGTTGAGTTGACGTGAACGATGTCGGCCATGTCATTTACTGCAACCGACTCTTTCAACGACCGGCCTTTCCGTACACAAAATTCATTTTATCATTTCCCACGTCAAAACCAAAACCCCCCATCACCTTTCTTTTAACATCACTCCACTTTTTTTTTCCAAAAATACCACATTATTAATAATTAATATCATTTCATATCCAAACTAACTTTTTAATTATTGTTTACCATTCAGCCACCTTGTACTTTTTTTATTAAAATTTTGAATGCCAAATATGTATTAAATGCCCCTTGGTATTTTAAATTAGGTTAAACTATACTCATTGTTATAGGCAATTTTCGACAAGCAAGAGGTCAAAGGTCAAAATCAAACCAAAAGAGTTATCCAGCCAGGAAACGAACCTGAGACGGGTTGAAAAGCAGACCCAAGAGAGTTCCAATAAATGAAGGGAAGATACGTTGTGCCCCAAAGAGCCAGCTCGGCCCGCCTCGACTTCGGAGGCCGAGGCCGAGGCTAATGTGGGCTTTTAGAGCCCAAGGCTTGCCTCAATCTCGAGGTCAAGGTCCAGGACTGGTAGCGTCGAGTTTACTGCCGCCCCTAAACTCTTGCTACACAAATAAAATTTATAAATCACCTATAATTTCATGTCATATATTACAAGCCAATCTCCAAACATTAGAATTACACAACAAAATCATTGGGCATCAATCAACAATTAAAATCATGCAATTCATAAACACAAAATTCATATTGAAACCAATAAACAAGAATAAAAAGATTACATTCAAACAAAACTCCCAAAAACTACATTGTTCCAAAATCCCCTAGACTAGAAAATAGCTAGAACTTACCTTCCAATAGAAATGCAGAAGACAAATCTCGACATTGTTCCATTAGTTACATGAGATGGGGAGAAAAAAAGAGAAAAATACAAGTGGAGAGGTGACAATAGGAGAAAATCAGCGTATGAGTCGATTGGGGGTTGATTCCTCTGCCCTAAATTGAAAAACAGCGTTATATAGTAGTCGTCGCAGCATTGCAATGCTACGCAGATAAAAAAAAACAGGAGCATTGCAACACTACTCTACTCTCCAGCAACGACTAGCTATTGCCTTGAAACGTTGCGCAACGCTCCGTCCAGGGGTGTTATTCGTCCGTTCATGTCCTTTTGAAGTCCGGTTGCTCAAATTAGCTCTTAATTGCTCCAAATTAACCCCGAATAGTTCGTAACGACTGATTCTACCTCCAAGATGCTCAATACCTACAAAATCATCATATAAATACATTAAACATAGTAACAACCTAAAATTAAGAAGAGGAAAATAACACATTTTCGATGCTATCAAACACCCCCAACTTAATTCTTGATCGTCCTCGAGCAAGGTAGAATTACACATCCACATAGAAAATTATGCTTTCTCCATCACAAAGATCGTTAATCTAGTCTCAACAGTCTATAAGGATGAGATTTGGAATAAAAAAGGAAATTAGATTACAATCAATCAATGAAGCACATTTAAAAATGATTATAAACTTTTCATGCATGAGTGAGTCAAAAGCCTTACTAATTAAGATCGTAAAACTTGAAACATTTTATAGGACCCTCAATTATTTCCCCCCTACATTGGTTTGGAGGTTCAAGAGCCAAGCTTCCTAGACTTAACTTTGTAATAACACACTTAAAGAAACCAAACTTTTATTTTTTTTTTCTCTCTTTTTTTTTTTTATCTAGACACATCACTTTCGTTTTGACTTGCCCACACGGGTGTCATGCAGGTCATCTAACTACGAGCAATGTCTCCTAACAAGGTGCCGAAGCTTACTCATTCCTTAGGATAATTTAGCTCAAGGGGAAACTACGCGTGTCATAGCCGCCTCAAGTTAATCATAACCCCATGAAAGAGGAGTAATCCCCTTCAAAAATAACAAACAACTTGCTTTTACTTTACAACACACTCTGCCTTTTACACACTTGCTTTTTACATAGTTTACACTTGGCTTTTACAATACATATCAAGAGTTTGGTAAAAACTTAGGCATGCATCACTAGGTTGAGCTTTTAGTCACTTAACACATACCACTTAGGTCTTTCAGGGTGACAAAAAAAAAATATAAGCACAATAATACAAAACCAAGCAAGAAAGTAAGCAAGCAAATTAAGTACACAAACATCGTCCGAACACAACGCTCAAGGATCCTAACAGTTAAAACATACCCCACTCCCAACTTAAAATGATACATTGTCCCCAATATATCTCTAATCTAAGCCCAATAAAATAAAATAGTCAAGGGAACAGAAAACCTCCCCTAATGATATTTCTGCACATGAAATGGTGGTAAGAGGACTGCCTTAAATTGATCTTCTTCTTCTTTAGGCAAAGGGAAAGATCCTACAAAAGAAAAACAATAAGTTAAACTAGAAAGCAGTAAATTTTATCACCTGGCTCCCTCCAGGAAGGGTAAATTTTTAATGTTGATTGCTCGACGTGATCTGTCCCCTGTCAAGTTACATAGAAATTTTTGTATTTCTCTGATCCTTCCTGGATGAGTCAATATACCCTGGTAAGGCAATAAAGTTTCTCATCTTCTAAAGAGAACTAGACAGGTCGAATTTTAGTTTTCTAGTATATGGCAAAAAAGGTAAAAGAAAGAATCAAAAGACTCAAGTGACCCAAAAGAGTAAAAAAAAAGACTCTACAGATTTATGAGGACTAGAGGAACAAAATTCGCATATATACGAAATATCAGGAGTCAGAACAGGGCGAGGTCTTTTGGCCTCTAACTCTATTTCCCGGGTCTCATCAGATTTAGGGCTCTAAATTCTCCTTAACCTCTCAAACTGGCAAGCATAGAGTGACGTCCTTATCATCACTAGAGTAGTAGCACTCCACAGGGAACTTGGCCTCTGAGGTACGTACGATGGATTACTCTGGTGTGCTCTCTAGTCTCTGTAAGGCCAAAGTCAGTTAGGCAACTTGGACGATCAATCTTTATAACTGAGCTTGAAGATCCTGCTGGGACTAAAGAGTACTATTAGCAAGTTCATAAATTGAGAACTCCAATGTCATACCTGGACACAAATCTCCAGGAAGTGGTTCCTACTCCTCCACCGTGTCAACATTGACTAGCTCATGCCTCTGGACCTCTGGAAAATCACAGGAATGGTCTGGCTAGGGCTCGTTCAGCCTCCCAACTAAAGTTGCAAGTTGAGCAACAAGGTCACTCAGACTTTGCAAGTCAGCCCTACCCTCGGCCTCATGGCGAAAACTCTCCTATTGGATGCGCTCGAACTCTTGCCGCCTACGAAGGTTATCCTGCTCAAACTTGAAAGCTCTGTCAGCAAGCTCCATAACCAAAGCCTCTAAAGACTTAACTAACCCTAAAGACTAAGCATGATTCGACTTGTGTGGTGCTATGAAATCTTGGCCACTAAAGCTCTGTTGCCATCTTGAGTATCCATGGTCAAAGGACTCCTACCATATAGGATGATGAGACACGTAGTCCATATAACCATAATACCCTTCCTCAGTGAATCCACATGGTGTTGGCATCCACTGCAACCTTATGTTGGCATACCTCTACTTGTTGCGATCTCCTTTTCATCAAGTGGCTAACCAAGGAAGTCAACTCGGCAAGCTCATGGTGAAGGCCACTTACCTCGTTATCAGAATTTTCAACTTGGCTTTCGGATGTCCAAGATTGATTTGAAAATTCTGTCACGCTTAACTGACACAAAAAGAAAAAAAAAATCAATGCAAAAGAAACTTAAACTAAAAACTAACAAGGAAGAACTAATTGGCTTCCTAGGCAGCGGCGCCAATTTGGTAGGGTCGAGTTTACTGTTGTCCGTAAACCCTTGCTAAATAAATAAAATTTATAAATCACCGAACAAACTACTTATACTAACTAGTAGTATAAGCGGCAAGTCCGCGGTTGAACCTCACGGAAGTGCGGAAGATTAGTTCATCGAACGTGTTTTCAAGTTAAAGTGATAAGAGGCGGGGAGGGGTTTGGGGTTTGGTGTAGATTAATAATTGAAAGTGCATGAAAATAAAATGCGAGATAGAAAAGATAGAAATACAATTAAAGGAAATGACCTAACTTAAGGGAATTGAATTTGACCAATGTAATTCTTGTTCATCGAGTTGTTTAAATGAAATTTTAGTTTCTTCATTATACCTAACCCAATTGATTGAAATCCTAATCAATGGTCCTAATTGCCTAATTAATCAACATGAATAAAAAACGAATCCGCTCCATACAAATTAATGAATCACATTAAGTTCTAGGGATAACGCTAAGATGAGTGTTCGACTTCCAACGTCTAATCAAACATTCAATACAATTTCTCTCTAGGTTGATAGGAGCAATACTATTCTTTTTAGGAAACATATCGTAGGCCTAATAAATCGCAAGCCTAACTAACCTATTGCTTCAAGTGGGATTAACCTATAATTTCATGTCACATATTACAAGCTAATCTTCAAGCATTAGAATCACATAACAAAATCATTGGGTGTCAATCAACAATTAAAATCATGCAATTCATAAACATTAAATTCGAATTGAAACCCATAAACAAGAATAAAAAGATTACATTTAGAAAGAACTCCCAAAAACTACATTGTTCCAAAATCCCCTGAACTAGAAAATAGCTAGAACTTACCTTCTCATGGAGATGGAGAAGACAAATCCTAACATCATTCCATTAGTTATATGAAATGGAGAGAAAAAAAGGAGAAAATACAAGTAGAGATGTGAGAAGAGGAGAAAATTGGAGTAGAAGCCGATTAGGGTTCGATTCCTCTACCTTAAAAAGAAAAATGGCGTTATATAGCAGTCGTCGCAGCATTACAACGCTGCAACTAGCATTGCAACACTGCATGGATAAAAAAAAAATTGGAGCATTGCAATGCTATAAGTAGAATTGCAATGCTATTATGCTCTCTAGTAACGAGTAGCTACTGCCTTATAGGTATCAACGCTCTATCCAGGGGTGTTTTCTCCCGTTCACATTCTTTTGATGTCCGGTTGCTCAAATTAGCTCCTAATTGAACGAACTCTTGAACAAGAGTACCTATGAGTGGAAGCAGATCTTTCTAATTTTATTATGACAGAATTTCCACACATACATTCTAACATACATATATACATTGAAAACACTAATTACTGGCATGCTTTAAAAGATCAAAACCAAAGACCGAGAGAATGTACCAGTTGAAGACTTTCTTCACAAGAACTCGGTCTCATCGTGAACTAATTCCTCACGCTCCTGCTGTCCAGCAAGCAATTGCGTAGCACCACCACGATCGTCTACACGCACAATAGCGCACGAACAAAAGGCAATGAGGACGACACCACCACTCGAATCCCTCAGTATTCTCAGAGTGAGAATCAAAAGGGTAAACTTTGATGGAATTAGTAGAGGGGAGGAGGAAAGGTGATCGTGTACTACGAACAAGCAAGTGGGAGAAAAGAGAGACTATCGTATAGTCGGGTTCTTGGTCGTTTAGGTCGGGGTACACAATCGTGTAGTAATAGCTAAGTGATCGTCTATCAAAAGGCAAGCGATCGTTTAGTTATGCTCGGCGTACTAAGCGATCGTCTAGTAAAGGTAAGCGATCGTTTAAGAAGTCACGGGCGATCGTCTAGGAAACGCGGGTGTGCGATCATTTAGTAGGCGAGCACTATCGTATAGGCTCTCAACATTAAGCGATACAAGACTTTCACACCGTGAGAAAATTCGTGTGTCTTTTACAAAATGAAAACTATTTTCATTTTATTCTTCAATTACTAGAAGTGAATTGAACTTCCCACTATTGCACAAAATCGGAGAAAACTTCGGCCAATTCTCTTATAACTGCTTAATTAATAAAATAATAAATATAATGATATTATATTTATAACCTATAGTTTGATATCATATATAAATATCATATATCATATATCATATATAAACTTCGGCCATTTCTTTTATAACTACCTAATCATATTTATATCCAATTTCTTCCAAAATAATGTATCTCATACATTTAGTCAATCATATCATATATAATTAACCAGTTCAATTATATCATATATAATCAAACTCCCTCTTGTCAATTTGAACATTTCAAACTGCCCCAAAAACTAATTCTCAACTTGTATCCAAGCTACCAAGGGGACTTTATAGACCTATGGCTCGAAGCTCCAATGGTACTTGAACAACTGACTAACTCTTTAGCCACGTGATCCACCATCCGTTAACTACCAAGCATTCCACTAAAGACCGAACGCTGAACTCTTCTTATCATAGATATATTTTTGTGTCCATCGTATATGACCAATCATGAGTACGATAACCCTTTACAGATGCTCGTAAGTACAGTTGTGCCACTTTACCGTTTTGCCCCTGTAGTTGCATCTCACCCCTTAAGTACAACTGATCCCTCTAATGAACAATAGAATATAGTCCAACTATGTGTGAACACCTCTCGAGCCATGAGAAGGTGTGTGGCACCACATAATTCAAGCCTTGGACTTAACCCTTAAGGGAGCTATCTATCTACTTGCCCTTACGTCGAGGAAGGAGTGAATTCCATCTTATGTAGCTGAGTTCACAATTTCCAAACGAATCCCCAAAGTGGTAGGTTTGAGTCGGCGGCCTGGCCACTCGCACCCATGAAAATCAAAGAATCGCCCACAATGGCAGGAGTTCCCAACTCACTCAGAATTAAGGTCATGTTACCTATGGTCATCCTAGTAAAGTAAAGTCTCTGTCATGAACGTGTTATATAATAAGATGTTAACACTTCGTGGTCAGGTCTTATACAAACTCTTTGTATAGGAACGCCTCCACTCGCATGTCCCCGACATGAATGATCAAGATCAGACCATTAGGCTGACAAGTCATAACACTTGTAACTATTCCACAAAGCGGGCAGCATCCATAACATTACCAGGATAAGGTTTCCCTCTTATATCCATATACTACAGACCATTTTGGTTATCACTTAAGACATGATCCACTTGTATGTCACCACATATATGCTTAAGTTACATAAAGACAACCAGGGATTTTAGTTTATTGGTTTGTGGTAAAGTAAATAAAACATCCAGATGAGCAAAATCAAGAAATGAAGTAAATATCAGATATTATACATCACAAGCGTTCATACAAACTATTTACAAACTACAGGATACGAGACTTTAGGGCATCAACCCAAACAGCAATTGCTCCAAATTAATCCCAAATAGCTCGTAACGACCGATTCTACCTCCAAGATGCTCAATACCTACAAAAGCATCAAATAAATACATTAAACATATTAACAACCTAAAACTAAGAAGATAAAAATATCACATTTTTGGTACTATCAGGGTCATCCCCTATAGCGAGGCCGATCCATATCGACCCTATTCGTTGGAACATCCTCAGCGGCCCGATTCCAAGCCCCGTGTGTTCGGTTTTAGAGTGGGAAAAGGTAATAGATCTCGTCCTCCAATTGGGATATGGAAGACCTCTAGGACTCAACTATATATAGAACATGACATCCACATGAAAGCTAAAGTACTATATTAAGTATTGAAGTGTCTGTGGTAAGCACCACACTAGTGTGTTACCCTTTTGATTGTCTTGCAGGTAATTTCCTCTCCTAAAATACAAATTTATTGTTGAAGGGACATGAAGCTAGGTGGATTCCCTTGGCCAAATTATGCCATCAACAATTGGCACCGTCTATGAGGAGAAGTGTGACACCTGCAAGAAGTGTTGGGGTTGATGCCCTAAACTCTTGTTGGGTTATGTAGTTTGTAAATACTGTATTGAACAAACATTTGTGATGTAATAATATATTATATTTATTTCATTATTGTCTATGAAACATTTGATGTTTTAATTGCTTTACCACAAACCAATAAACTAAGATCCCAGGTTGTCATTGTAACTTAAGCATGTATGTGGAGACATATAGGTGGATCATGACTTAAATGATAACCAAAATGATCTGTGGTATATGGATATATGAGGGAAACCTTATCCTGGTAATGCTACGGATGCGGCCCGCTTTATAGAATAGTTACAAATGTTGTGACTTGCTACAGATGGTCTGATCCTGATCATTCATGTGAAGACATGCGAGTGGGGGCGTCCTACACAAAGGGGTTTGTATAAGATTGGATCACGAAGTATTATAGTCTCGTTATATAATCGCGACAGAGTCTTTACTTCACTAGGATGACCATAGGTAACATGACCTTAATCTTGAGTAAGTTGGGAACTCCTGCCTTTGAGCAATCCTTTGATTCGCATGGGTGCAAGTGGCCAGATTGCCGACTTAAACCTACCACGTTGGATATTCGTCTGATTTAGGAGCTGGGAACTCAGCTACACATAAATATATGTTAAGGGTTATATCCGATGTTGATTGGTTATATCCGATGGACACATAAATATATATGTGGTGAGAAGAGTGCAACTATCGGTCTTTAGTGGAATGCTTGGCAGTTAACGGATGGTGGATCCCGTGGCTAAACAGTTTAGTTAGCTATTCACGTAGCATTGGAGTTTCAAGCCACAAGTCCATAAGGTCCCCTTGATAGCTCAATGGATTCAAGTTGAGATTCAGTTTTTGGGTCAGTTTGAAGTGTACAATATGACAAGATGGAGTTTGATTATATATGATATGATTAAACTGGTCAATTATATATGATATAGTTGACATGATGTATGAGATACATGAATTGGAGGAAAATGATATAAATATGATTTATATCTAGTGGAGGAGAAAATGACTATGGTTTATATGTTGCATATGATGTGATATAATTTAATAAGATTATATTTATTTTTTAATTAAACAATTATGAGATAATTGTTGGTTTTTCTCTATAACCGAATGAGATAATGGGAGGTTACATTTAGTTTTCATAACTGAAGGATAAAATGAAAGTAGTTTTAATTTTGCAGAGAGATCGGATAATCGCTTCACGATTTAGTACACTGCCCATCGTCTAGTAAACTAGAGCTCAGACGGGTTACCTAAACGATCGTATAGTCTTTCTAAAAGATCGCGCACCCGAGCGATTTACTTGAACGACCATCTAAATGGTCAGCCCCAATTATTAAATGATTGTGCAACTTTTTCTAAATGATCAAGCACCCATCTACACGATAGACACAAAACCTCTCCCACTTGCTTGGTCGTTGTAAATAATCTTTGTTTCCTCCTCCCCTCTACCAAATCCAACAGAGCCTACACCTCCTAGATTCTCACTCTAAGAATATCGAGGTTATTGAGTGGTGGTGTCCTCATTTCTGCCTGTTCGTATAGAAGACCGTTCGTTGGTAGACAACAACGAGCTTTGGAGGGCAATAGCCTTGGCGTGCATAGCGACAGCGAGAGTTATTGTTCCTTGACAAGAGCGACATTTAAAGTGAAGAAGAGTTCTTGAAGAGGTATGTCTCTCATTTCTTTGATGTTTAAGTTTGAAAAACATGAGTAATTTGTTGTAGATGCATAACTTGTATGTTTGATTGTGAAGGGTATTTATGTCACAATGAGTTTGGAACGATCTTATTTCCACTCATAGGTACTCTTTAATAAGAGTTCCTTCATGTTGAGGATGATGACTTAAATTCTCGTATCTTGTAGTTCGTAAACAGTTTGTACGAACACTTGTGATGTATAATATATGATATTTACTTCACTTCTTGACTTTGTACATTTGGATGTTTTATTTGCTTTACCACAAACCAATAAACTAAAATTCCTGGTTGTCATTATGTAACTTAAGCATGTATGTGGTGACATACAAGTGGATCATGTCATAAGTGATAACCAAAACGGTCTGTAATATATGGATATAGGAGGGAACCTTAACCTGGTAATGCTACGGATGTGGCCCGCTTTTTGGAATAGCTACAAGTGTTGTGACTTTCTACAGATGGTCTGATCCTGATCATTCGTGTGGGGACATGCGAGCGGGGGTGTCTTATACAAAGAGTTTGTATAAGACCTAACCACGAAGTGTTAACGTCTCGTTATATAACACCATTCATGACAGAGACTTCACTTCACTAGGATGACCATAGGTAGCATGAACTCAATCCTGACTGAGTTGGAAACTCCTGCCATTAAGGGTAGTCCTTTGATTTGCATGGGTGCGAGTGGCAAGTTCGCCAACTCAAACCTACCACTTTGGGGATTCGTCTGATTTGGGAGCTGGGAACTCAGCTAAACAAGATGAAACTCACTCCTTCCTTGAAGCAGAGGTAAGTAGATAGATTGCTCATTTAAGGGCTGATCCCGAGGCTTGAATGACGTGGCACCACACACCTTCTCATGGCCCGAGAGGTGTTCACACATAGTAGGACTATGTTGTATTGTTCATTAGAGGGATCAGTGGTACTTAAGGAGTAAGTTGTAACTATAGAGGCAAAACGGTATATTGGCCTAGTTGTACTTACGAGCTTCTGTGAGGGTTATCGTACTCATGATTGGTTATATCCGATGGACACAGAAATATATCTGTGATAAGAAAAGTTCAGCTGTCAGTCTTTAGTGGAATGCCTGACAGTTAACGGATGGTGGATCTCGTGGCTAAAGAGTTTAATTAGTTCTTCACGTACCGTTAGAGCTTCGAGCCATAGGTCCAAGGTACCCTTGGTAGCTTGGATAAAAGTTAAGTATCAGTTTTTGTGTCAGTTCGAAATGTTCAAATTGACAAACAAGATATTGATTAATTATATATGATATGATCGACTAAATGTATGAGATACATTAATTTGGAGAAAATTGGATATAAATATGATTTACATCAAGTACAGGAGAAAACACTATGGTTGATATATGATATCAAACTATAGGTTATGAATATAATATGATTATATTTGTTATTTTATTAATTGGACAGTTATGAGATAATTGCCTGGTGTTTTCTCCATAACCATGCGTTAATAGGAAGTTGAATTCAATTTTCGTAATTGAAGAATAAAATGAAAATTGTTTTCATTTTGTAGATATACACATAATTGCTTACGGTGTGACTTATAATCAATCGCTTAGTGAAACCATAGCCTATACGATAACGCTTCATTTTACTAAACGATCGTTCACCCGTGTGCGCTTCTCTAGACGATCGCTTGCATTTACCTAAATGATTTCTTAGTGCTTAAGCCTTACTAAACGATCATATAGACAATCGCCTAGCTTTTCCTACACGATCTTGTCCTTCGCCTAAACGATCAAGCATCTTGACTATACGATAGTCGTTATCTTCTCCCACTTGCTTGATCGTTGTACACAATTTCTTTTCCTTCTCACCTCTATCGAATCCGAACAAAGCCCACACTTTAGATTCTCATTCCGAGAATACTAAGGGCTCTGAATGGTGGAGTCGTCCCCATTTCCTACTGTTCATGCGAGGTCGTTCGTGGTAGACGACCGGGGTGTTGTTGAACGATTGCCTGACTTTCTATGAAGAGCTCAAGGAGTTCGTTCGAGTGAGAGTGAAATCTGTTATGAAGAAAGTTTTCAATTGGTAAGTCCTCATTCTCTTGTTTATTTATCTATAAGCATGCCAGTAATTTAGTTGTTAATGCATATCTGTATGTGTGAATGTATATGTGGAAATTCTATCATAATGAATTGGAAAGATCCGCTTCCACTCATAGGTACTCTTGTATAATCTTTCCTTCACTTCAAGAAGGTCTCAAGAACACGCCATTTAAGCAAAGAAAGAAATGAGTCAAGAAGAGAATGGCAACCTTTTTTACAGCTTTCCTATTGACTATTCCCACTTTATAACAAATGTCAAGCTTAGTGCAAAGGATAACATATATTAAGCTACTCACAGCTGAGGCATAGGGAATATGTCTCATGTCCTTAACTTTTTGGTGTGTCTTAGGACATTGTTCCTTAGACAAGTGAACTCTATGCCTGAAAGGCAATGAACCCTTCTTAGCCTTCTACATAGAATATCGAATCAACATCTTATCTATATAAGTTGCTTGAGACATAGCTAGCTTTTTGTTCTTACGATCCCTAATGATTTGGAAACCCACTAACATATTGCGCCTCTCTCAAATCTTTCATTTGAGTTGGGTTTCTAGCCACTTTTTAGCATCAATAAGGTATCCTACATCATTCCCCATGAGTAGGATATCGTCCATATAAAGTACTAAAAAAACTACTTTATCACTAATGATTTTCTTGTACGCACAAGGCTCATCAACGTTTTGGTCAAAACCAAAAGATTGTATTGCAGTATTAAACCTAATATTCCAAGATCTAGATACATGTTTCTATTGGGAATGTCCTAAAACTCGCAGTTCGTATTTACTAAACATATTCTATTTATGTAGAGACTTCATTCAATAAAAGTGTTATTGAAATTGTATTCTATTAAAAAATTCAATAAACGAACCTATGGCTATAGCATGAATACTTTAACTTTATGTAGAGACATATAAGAGGATCAAGTTTTAGTATATAGCCAAAAAAGTCTGAGATTGGGTACCTCATCCTGGGGACACTATAGATGCGGCCCATTTTGTATATTGATAGAAAGATGTGATCCCGAAATCATTCATGTGGAGACATGTGAGTGGGAGTATCATATGCAAAAGACGTTTGTATAAGACCGGACGACGAAATAGTCACTTTTCTTTGTAACAATCGTTTACTGTTAAAACTGACTATTTCAAATTGATGACCTAAGGTAACTTGATCTAAATCCTAAGCTAACTATGAACNAACAATCGTTTACTGTTAAAACTGACTATTTCAAATTGATGACCTAAGGTAACTTGATCTAAATCCTAAGCTAACTATGAACTCCTGATTATTCGAGATTATCATTTGATTTGCATAGGTGAGAGTGGTTCAACATCACCGCTCAATAAGCCTCCCCTTTTTGGGATAATATCGGATAGATAGCTGGGGACATAGTCCTACAAGATGGAATTTACTCCTTTTCATTTTAGGGTTAGTAGATAGGTTATTCCCTTAAGTACTAATTTCTGGTCTTGAACAAAGGGGCCCTACCTACTCATGATGGAGAAGGATATGGTTTATTAGTTAGACTATAAACCAATTTTTCAATAGATGATCGGTGGAGACTTAAGGAGCAAGGTGTATTTATATGGGTAAAACGGTAATTTCGACCTAGTTATAAATACGAACGATCTGTGGAGGATCAAATAACTTATTATGGTTAAATCAAATGGACAAAAATATAATTACAGTGAGGAGAATGCAACTATTGTGATATAATGGTATGTCTCGGTAGTTAACGAATATTGATTAATTCGGTTTAAAGAGTTTAGCCAATTAATCTCAAATCGTTAGATCTCATGATTAGTAGGTTCATAAGGTCTCTTTACTAACTCGTAAAAGATTAAACCTTAGATTAAAATTTAGGGTTTAGATTTGAAATGTTCAAATTTTATTTAGGGTTTGGATAACTATATTTGATATAATTAACGTTTTAATTTATTGTAATTAAACGTATTTGGAGAATTTAATGTATTTAAATAATGATTTAAATATTAATTACATGAATAGGATTCATCTTTTGAATTAGGTGTTTTATTAATTTAATATTTGATATTAAATTACTATTTATTTAATTAATGATTTAAAAATTAAATTAATTTTCAAATTTCAAATTCAACTTCAGAAATTCAATTTGTATTTAATTTTTTTTAAATTAAATCAATAAAATTATAAATTATCCTAGTTTTGTAAGATTAAGTGGATTTTTCCATCTTCAAACACCTAGCCCACTTTTTTAGTACCATTTGAAGTGTCATATGGCTGGATTATGAAGTGCTTGCATGTTTATTTTGAATAAATACTTCAATTTTCTCATATTGAAGGGTGTGCATTCTGACTTTGAGAAAGAAAATTTTGCTGAAACTCTTTCCAATCCACCTCAAATTCTCTTTCTATTTAGAGTTCCACCACTCAATCCAAGATTGAGATTGGTAGAGAAGATTCTCTTGATAGTGTACTGAAGAAATTGAAGATCAATTTCGTGGAAATTACAAAGAGCGAGTGGAAATCTACAAAGGTAGTAATGCTGAAACCCTATTGCTTTGAAACTATGTGTTTGCATGCTTCTTACTCAAATTAATTGTAATTAGAGTTATGCTTAATAATTCTGTTAGTTTCCGTATTTTGCATGTTTACTCTATCAGTTTCAACCCGTAAATGGATCGATTCAGTTTGCAAACTTTTTGCTCCTGACCTTGGGCTATGAACCCCTCAAATTGAGACATAAAGATATCTCTTCAACATTATCATTCAGAAAGGATGCATTGATTACATTTGTCATATCTCATAGTCATAATATGTGGCTATGGATAAGAGAATTCTTATAGAGTTATGCATAGCAATAAGGGAAAAAGCTTCCTCATAGTCAACCCTTTCCCTTTGGGTATAAACCTTTTCTACGAGCCTAGCTTTGAAGGTTTGTACCTTCCCAGTTACATCTCTCTTTCTCTTGTAAATCTATTTACACCCTTTGGGTTTAGCCCCTTCAGGTGGATCTACAAGATCTCATACTGAATTGAAGTACATCGACTCAATTTCAAGGTCCATGGCTTTGACCTATTGGTCCTTGTCTATGTCATTCATTGATTGCCTATAAGACAATGGATCCTCAACACCATCATCTGGTATGACGACCTGAGTTTCAATTAAATCTAAGTAATGGTCAGGTTGTGCTACAACCCTCCCACTGCGTCGAGGCACTCTCAATGATTGAGAAGGATGAGACTGACTTGAAGTGTTAGTCCCTTCATTAACTCTTGATGAAGAACCAACATCATCATCAACAACTCTTGTTGAGTCTTTAGTAGCTTCATTTAATTTTAATTTGCTTCATAGATTATGATCTCTCATGTGGTCTTCTTCCAAAAATGTAGCATTTGTCGATACAAACACTTTGTTTTCTTGTGGATCGAAGAATAGACCGCCTCACATTTCCTTAGGGTAATCAACTTGAATGAGGTTTCAATTTCTTAGGACTTGTCACTTGCGCATAGGCTAGACAACCTCAGATCCTAAAGTAGTGCAAACTAGGTTTATGTCCTCTTCATAACTCAAAGGTGTTTTAGAAACACTCTTTGATGGAACGTTGTTCAAGATATGAACTACAGTCTCTACTACATACCACTAAAATGAGCTAGGCAATTGAGTATAGATTATCATAGAATGAACCATGTCTAATAAGGTTCTATTTCTCCTTTCCGATACACCATTTTGCTAAGGTGTATCAGATGCTGAAAGTTGAGATCGGATTCCATGTTCTATCATATAGTCTTAGAATCTTAAATCCATATACTCTCCACCTCTATCAGATCGAAGTGTTTAAATAGTCTTACATAATAAATTTTTAACTTCTGCCTTATACTTCTTGAACTTTTCAAGGGCTTCAGACTTATGTTCCATTAGGTACAAGAACCATTTCGTTTTTTTTTTTTCAAATTGGCATTTAAAATAAAAAAAAATGCATTGGAATAAAAGGTAATAACGATTCAGCATGCTATTCCCGAAAAAACTAATTATACAGGGGAAGAAATCCTACCTTCTAAACCTTTTGACAAAGTATATCTATTAACGCAAGATACACCCGTCGACGCAATACATATCTGACATGTCATAGCATCACCAACATCGCAACGCTTATCCCAAAACCATATTGATAAGACATTGCAATGTTCACTTAAATCATTCATTCAACAGTAAATTAAGTTAATGCAATCAAATAGGCAAGGAAACTAATTTAATAAAGCAATAACTAATTTCAATAAAGCAATAATAAAAACGATAAATAAAGCGGTAAAGGTAGTTGATATGGATGCTATTTAAAAAGGGTTTTCAATGTTACTACAAACGCATCCCAGTAGGCGGTCAGGCTTGCCTGCCCAATGTCACCTCTTGACATTGCTCCTTCCCACTTGATCCAGGTGCTTCCGAGTTGCTGGGCAGCGTACCAGGTATTCTGTTTCTGAGTTCGGCCATAAGCTACTCGACCTGTACCTCCAAAGTCCTAATGGAAGATGCTTGCGATTGCATGATCGCATCGTTCTTTTCTATGTATTGCTTAAGTAAAGCTTCCAAGGACGACGAATTGGATGAGGTGTTAAATGAAGAGGGTTGGTTGTGTGATTGCCTATTTTGATAGTTACTCTGACCTTGACCCTGGTGATGAAAAACCGGAGGATTGCCTCTATTCCCGGAATTATTGTTCTTTATATTTCTCTGGCCCCCCTGGTCGTTGTTACCTCCCCAACTGAAGTTGGGGTGATTTCTCCAACCTGGGTTGTACATGTTGCTGAATGGGTTATTTTGGATAGAGTATACTGATTGTTGATTTGAAGGGTTGACTTCCACTGAATGACCCCCTCCGCACTGTATACAGCTCATTGTTGCCACTTGCGTTAGCGCATTGACTTGCGCTACACCCTGAGAGAGAGTTCCTTGATTTATAGCCATTGTCTGGAGGAGCGAGGTGACTGCAAACATCTGGGCGGCCAATGTGGTCAATATATCAGCTGGTACAATGGCGCTCTCCGTTTTCCTTCACTCTGGGCCTCTTCCTCCATACCCATCATCAACCTAGTCATCCATATTTCGCGAGATACGATCTAAGATGACTTTTACTTTACTGTACGTTTTATCCATAAATTCTCCTGCCGCGGAGGCGTCTGCAACAGCTTGTGTCACTCTATCCAGGCTGTTATAAAAAGTCTCTATGAGGACGCAATCAAGAATCCCAATATGCGGATAGTTTTTCACCAATCATCTAAATCGCACCCATGCAGTGCTCGGAGTTTCGTTTTATGTTTGCTCAAAATTTAACACTTCCCGTCATCTTCTTGCGTTGATAGCGGGAGGGAAGAATTTCTTCATAAACCGTTCAACCAACTGATCCCACGAATTTATCTCATTTGACTCCAACGAATGAGCCCACCTCTTTGCTTTGTCTCAACTGTGTACGAAAAAAAGATATACTCATATGCCTTCTGGAGTCACGCAAGGGATAGAGAATATGTTGAACATCTCTACAAAACTGGTCAGATGTGCTTACGGGTCCTCTCCTTGTAAACCTCCAAACTGACCCGCATTCTGAATCATTTGGAGCATAACAGGCTTAATTTCAAATATGGTGTTCTTCTCTACTATAGTCCTTGCGATACCATGCGATAAGTCGTATAGATTAGGCGCTGCATAGTTCCTCATACGAATGTTGCGGTCAACAGCCAAAAAGACTGGGTCTTATAGCGGCCGATTCATTCCCTGATTCCCCTCGAGCCTCTCATCGTTGTTTGCCATATTTCTTCTATGCCTAGTACGGTTTTGATGTGCTCTTCTACGAAAGGTTCGCTCGATCTCTGGGTCGGCGTCAAATTCTGGCTCTATTTCAGTACTCATGCACCGTCAACCTACTCTTCGCGTAAATAGACTGTACACAGAAATCTGTCCTGCAAAATATCACAAAAATATTCAGCACTAAAATTGCCAATCCCCGACAACGGTGCCAAAAACTTGTTGAATAAAATTTTAATTGCAGCGGATGGAACGTAATAGAATGTAAATGTAATGCAATGTCGCCACAACGATGGGAAAATGGGTGATGGTGGCGATGAAGTGGGTGATGTGTATGCGGTGATGAATCACGCTTCTCGATAATAAATGTGATACTATGTTCTAAAATAATATATGCGATGCTACTGATATGCGTTCATAGTATGCATTGATGTAGTATGCGCGTGTCACAAGTTATCCGCGTGTCACAAGTTTTCTTACGCTCTCGCCAAGTATAACGAGATCGCAAATTTCTCAGAGTGATCTTAGGTCGAACACGGGGATTGCGATGATCAATGCAATATTAATGGGATATATGCGATAGAAAACAAAATAATAATGAATTGTATTGGAAAAGTAAAATCCGATGACAAAGTAAAATGCGATGATAAATAAATAAATAAACAAATAAATGACTGTCTGTGAAGATTTGCAAGTATTTGATGGAATGCGATGGCAAGGCTTGTGAAATGTGTTAGAAAGAGAATGGGTGGGGGGGAAAGGACATTGCAAGTTCGTCAATCCTGTTGAGAACGCAACTAATGTTCCGCTTTCCCTTGGCTTACACCTCTCAGTGATCGGTCGCGTTTCCATATGTCTATGGTGAATCAACGATGAACGTTGTGAACACAAGGTTATTTCCATCTCTGGAAATACTTTTTGTTTCAATTAACGCATTCTTCCAACCTTCTTTCGAGAGGTGGATTAACATCTTCACTTCTGCTTACACAGGTGAAGATGTCGTTGAGCATGCGTTAGCTAAACTTAGCTAATTTTTTCAACATGGATTACCTTACTCGCTTAATCTATAACCCTTACCCTGGGGATTAGTTACACATAGTGAGGGAAGTGGAAGATGGATGTAGGTGGTGAATAGAGAAATGACGATGAATATGATAATGATATTAAAAGCTAAAGATCAACGTTTGTTACAGATAAATGAATGAAAGATTAGAAATGAACACAGTTGATGAATAAAAAGTGAGAACAAATAAGGAAAGCGTGTCAATGTCTTGACATGGATCCCGACCGGAGACGATTTGCTTGCCGGCATGTAAGAGGAGTGTGGTGGAATACTTCCTTCTCAGATTAGTTTCCCAGGTAGAATTGATCTTTGCACAGAGCTTCTCTTCGGGCTTGTGAATCAATTTTGTGCTCCCGAGACTTCCCTTTTGGACTTATCTCATCTTTCTTCCGGATTTTCTCTAAGTATCTCTTCTGACCAACTTGCTTTCTTTGGAATTGATATAGCTATTTATAGACCTTAGCACCTCCTTCGTCAGTGGTCCCGCTCTGAAAAGTTACTTTTTCTGCCACGACTTGGTGGAAACGTCCGACTGTTCTACATTCAATTTGTCAGATCGTACAGCAAAAAAGTTGTACAATTTCAAAAATCCCCACAACTGCGTCACTCTTTTTATCTACGATCGACTGTCGCATTTGATGCGAATGCGTTGCTCTTTTTGTCCTTGAGCTATCGTCGCATGCGGTGACCTATTTCCTGCCAAACAAAGACTTGGACATCCCTTTTTGCCGTCACAATGGGGTTAGCGGATGTGCTTTCGGCACTTTACAACTTTTGTGTTTCTAAGTCAATTTCTATATGTTCGACGCAACTTTTTCCTTCTTTTTGCCACATATTCTAAATCAGATGGTATAATTAACTTGTATTTCTACAAGTTATCACATCCCCAAATTTTAAGTGGCATAAACTACCTTTACGATCTCTTCATAACTCAAAAAGTGTTTCAAAAACACTCTTTGAGGAAACGTGGTTTAAAATATAAACAATATCCCCAAAATGAATCAGGAAGTTGAGCATAGCTCATCATCGACCAAACCATGTCCAACAAGATTCTGTTTCTCCTTTTTGATACACCATTCTGTTGAAGTGTACCTGAGGCTGAGAGATGGGACGTAATTCCATGATCTATCATATATTCTTGGAATCTTAAGTCTATATACGCTCCACCACAATCAGATCGTAATGTTTTTATTTTTTACCTAACAAGTTTTCAACTTCAGCGTTGTACTCCTTCAACTTTTCAACTGCTTCAGATTTATGTGGCATTAGGTATAGATACCCATATCCTCCTTGTGCTCTTACATTCATCGGACCACAAAGATCTGAATGTATAAGCTCTAAGGTCTTTTTCGCTCTATAACCTTTTCCAGTAAAAGTTCATTTTGTCATTTTGCCTTCAAGGCATGAATCACATATAGGTAAAGAATTTTCTTCTAAACTATTTAGAAGTCCATTTTTCACCAATCTCTCAATCCAATTGAGATTAATGTGATCTAACATTAGATGTCAAAGATGGGTATTTTCTTTAGGATAAACTCTCAGTTTCTTAACAGTTGTTGACGTTTTGAACATTTCAGTATTTAGCACGACTTTTGTAACTAACAGTCTTAGTACATATAAGCTATTTTCTATTGAACCAAAGCCTAGTTCCATTCCATTATTAAAAATAAATACTTTATTTTAAGAGAAGGATAAGGAATGCTTTTGTTCAATCAAACAAGAAACTGAAATTAAGTTCCTCTTGATTTGAGGTACTATATATACGTCATCCAATTATATATATCATTTTTTTTTCAAAAAATAACTTAAGTCTGCCTACAGCAACAACTGAAATGACTTCACCAGTATTGACTTTAAGACTCATCTCTCCAGCTACCAATTGTCTCCAGTAATTAAATCCTTAATGAGAAGTGTTGGGATTGGTGTCCTAAATCTCTCAGAGTTTCGTTGTTTTGTGAACATACACATTGTTCAATAAATAAATAAATGTTATTTAATTTTGGCATTTACTCATAAACAAAGCTCCTTGTTTATCTTATGTGAACTTAAGCATGTATATGTGATATACAAGTGGATCATGCCTTAAGTGATAACCTAAATAGGTCTGTAGTATAAAGATTAAGGTGGGATACCTGATCCTGGTGACACTACAGATACGACCCATTTTGTGGAAGTTTACAAATTTTGTGAACTACTACAGATGATAGATCTTGACCATTCATGTGGAGACGTGGAGCGGGGATATCCTGTACAAAGAGTTTGAATACGACCTGGACCACGAGATGACTAGACTCTGTATATAACTCCATAAATACTAGAGAATTTCATCTCACCTAAATGACCATAGGTGACAAGACCTTAATCCTGAGTGTTTTGGGAAATCCTGCCTTTAAGGGCGGTCCTTTGATTATAATGGGTGAGAGTGGCCAAATTGCCAACTCAACATGCCTATCTTTTTTGGGACTTATCTGATCTGGGAGCTAGGAACTCAATCCATAAGATGGATTTCACTTCTTTCCCGAAGCAGGGATAAGTAGAGAGATTGCTCCCTTAAGGGTTGATTTCATTGCTTGAACATAGTGGCCACAACATCTCTTTGGAAGAGAAGACTCAGTCATAGTAGGACTATGACTTATGTTCATTAGATAGATCAGTGGTACTTAAGTAGACAAATGTAACTACAGGGCATACGGTTATTGGCTCAGCTGTTCTTACGAGCGATCTGTGAAAGGTTGTCGCACTGCTCATTGGTTAAGATGGACACATAATATATCTGTAGTAAGGAGAGTTCAGCTGTCGTTCTTTAGTAGAGAGCTTGACAGTTAACGGATGGTGGATCCCGTGACTAGAGAGTTTAGTCAGTCATTCATGTACCATTGGAGCTTCGAGCCACAAGTCCATGAGGCCTCCTTGGTAGCTCAATGGATTCAGTTGAGGATCAGTTCTTGGTGTTGATTTGAAATGCTCAAATTGACAAGGGGTATTTTGATTATATATCATATAATCGGTTTGATGTATGAGATACATCTAGTAGACGATTGATGTAAATGAGATTTACATTAAGTACCATGGAATATAAAAAGAACTATGGTTTATATGTTTCATGAGATGAAATATTAAAACTATAGGTTATAAATATAGTATGATAAGTTGGTTATCATTTATGTTTATAATAATATTACTTATTGGATGATTAATTATTTTTCTTTTTAATAACCATATGAGTGGGTGATTATTGGATCATGGTAACCGTGAGTTTAAAAGGAAAGTGGTTTCCTATTTTTTTAAAAATGTTTTTTTTACAAACGCTAAAAGGATTTTAGTTTTCTCTCCGCACAAAAGAAAATAAAGGTTTTTAATTCGGATTTACTAAATGACGGTTAGGCGAGCTAAACGATCGTGCAAAGTAGAGCTAAACGATCGTGCAGTAGTTACTAAACGATCGCAAAGTTTTGCTAGACGATCGCTGGCCCAAGGTAAACGATCGTGTAGTGTCTGTAGGTGACAGACCGAGCTAAACGATAGGCTAAACGATCACATAGTTTTTGCTAGACGATCACATAGTTTTATCTAAACGATTGGGCATCGACCTATACAATAGGTCTCCGCCATCTCCCACTTGCCCAGTCGTGTACGCGATCGGTGTTTCCTCCTTCATCTGCCTCATACCAAGTCTGAACATAGCCCACCCTCTGGATTCTCATACCGAGAATACAAAGGTCACCTGGTTAGTGGTGTCAGGTTTTTTGAAGGTCGTTCGTGGTATTGTGGAGGTCGTTCGTGTTGCTGAGGAGTTCGTGACCGAGGCATTCGTTGAGGACGAGTGCAAAGTGTTCGTACTGTGTTTGTGCTATGTTGCGGTCGTGCATATCGAGCATTCATGGTTGCTGATTGTTCGAGCGGTCGCGCAACAGAGCGTGGAGACGCATATGCAAATGTGTGTAGAGTTTTCCCTTACTACATTTATAGTTAGTCATGCTATAAATTCTGCATTCGAATTGTATAATCGATTGTTAGAAGTCGACTGTAAATATATGTTCATTCATGATTGTAATTTGGAATAGTCTTGTTCCGTTGCTCATGGAAATCTCAGTCCTGATTTCCTTCAAAAAGAACATACGTGATTAGTAGCTCCTAAATCAACAATCCATGCAGAATTATCATTATCTATTAAGCACATCTCCAAGACAAATAAATCAAATTTATTTTCTTCGAAGTTCTTCCTTTTCTAGAGAGTAATGGGATCAGTTGCACAACTCATATCATAAACTCCAAGTTTCATCTTAAAGGATGATCTTAATTGATTAATTTCATTAGATTTACCAACAATTTCTTTCTCTATCTGTCCCTTGACATTCAATATGGACTGGAGTTTATCTAAGGAACAGGCATTACTGGTTTCATTGTCATCAACCTCATTTTACTTAAATTGTGAAAACTTCCGCTCAAACAATTCTTGCATTGATTACATGATCTGATGTGCAGTGAACATGCTCTCAAATCTTTTGGCTAATGCATTAGGTATGCTTACAAAAATGTGAATGCGAGCCTTTGTCCACATCCTATATGCATCACGAACATTTCATGTTGTTTCAGGGGTTGGGACTTGACGAAAATCCGTAATTATGACAATGTTGAGGTCGTTAACCACGAAAAAAATTTTAATTGAATCTTTCCACATTGTATAATTAAAAATGGTCAAATTACTAGAGAAAACTATCGAAAAATTACAGTATGACATTATTGCTGAAAAGAAACAAATTGATTTACATTAGATTTTAGCATAACTCTAACATCCAATCAGTTTTAGCAAAAACTAAATGAACCCCATTTAACATCTAATTTTGCAATGATGCTTCAGTGATTTAGGACAAAAACCACCAAAGGGTAGTCAGTTGTCTCTCCACTTAACTGAGATACTCTCAATCAATTATTACATAAGAATAACTCTTATTTCTATAATAATCGGTCATTATTTATTTGCTCAAGAAATCATTAACTAACTTTAAAACTTCTCGTAAGTGTGGCTCTTCATTTTAGACCCTACAGTTCCGCTCCAATGAGCCAACTAAAAGGAAAAATAGATTGAGGCAAAAACTAAAGTGGTCCTATCCATTTCTAGAGTTCGCCTTGATTTTGATCTCTTGTACAAACCATCCGAAGGGGGACGCTCCCAAGGCACCTCGAGGCCGTGCAAGAAGATCTCATGGTGCAAACTAATGAAGGAGACCGTAGGACATGTTGACACACATCCGTCTCCCACTTATTATAAATACTCTCTCCATTCACCTTGATATTGACCCATGAAAACACCATGCAAAAAAGGACGCTCCCAAGCCACCCCATGGCCAAGCATAAGTCTCATGCTATGAATATTGAGGGAGAAACGTGAGTATAAAAATTGACACATCATATACATCTTTTTCCTCCCAATGAGTATTTTAATAACCTAGGGTTTAATTAACTTAAGAAAAATACGGCATTATTTTTAATATGTGATTGTTCAAATTTTCCCAAAAGTAACACTTACTTTGGATAGTTAAACAATTTTGATTAATGTTGTTAAACACTTTAACAAACCTTAATCAACAATTGCATGCTTGTAGCAAATCTATCTAATTCACATTTTCAAGTCAGTTTCTAGGTAGGGATGTTCCGTTTCCGTCAACTTAAATACCCCAACCTAGACAAAACTAGCCTTAGACAAAAGGTCTCTTATAGATACGTTTGCTACATATTTAATCTTTTAATAAAAATAATTTAATCCTATTAAACTGATCAAAAAGATTAAACTAATTTCTAATCTCATTAGAAATTTATGATCTTAGGTCTATGTGAATCTTATTTTAAAACTATTTTTAAAAAAATGATTTTACCTAAGTTAGTATGCAATTCTGAATTATTGATTTTAATTTCTAATTTCAATTAATTATAACTCTTACAAAAAAAAAATAAAACAAATTAAAATCACGCATTGCATCGAATGACATACTTTATAAAATTATGATTATTATAAGATTATCTAAAGTAATATCATGCATCATGCAATTTTCATTTCATTACTAAAAATACTTCTAAACATACTTTAGTGAAATATATTAAAACTCTTATAATATAAATGATGCAAACAACCATATAGTTTACTTTATAAAATTATGATTATTATAAGATTATCTAAAGTAAATCATGCATCATGCAATTTTCATTTCATTACTAAAAATACTTCTAAACATACTTTAGTGAAATATTTAAAACTCTTATAATATAAATGATGCAAACAACCATATAGTATAACACTTATATTATACGATGCATGAGCATGCTATAAAATTAAATTATGCAACTATATATTATAACATTTATAATATAAATGATGGATGAATAATGCATACCTATATATGGTGAAATTTTACTATATGACATACATTATGATATATATAAAATTCTTAAACCATACATCATATGCATAATTAAATAGAAATTATGGATCGGGATTGGACTCCTAAAAGAATTAATTAAATTAATATAACATTTATATTAATTTAATTAATCAAAAAGTCTAACTATTATAAAGTAATAGTCGACCAGTTGGAAACAAGTGAACTGAATCTTAAACCGCACGAAACGGACTGCTCAGCACCCGAACCAGACGCAAACCGCTCGAACCAAGCAAATTCGGAGGAGAACCAATTGAGCCACGAACCGAATCGCTGGCGAATCGAAAATTTGTTCCTTCTCAGAGCATTGCAACGTTATGTCCTAGTGTTGTAACGCTACGGAAAAAATTGTCATTCCGCCTCATCAAAACATCGCAACGCCAGGGCACAACATTGCAATATTATGGTGCAGTCTGCACTGTACAGTCACAATCTCCTTCGAATCGGATTCGATTTAAGCCCTGTTTTCACCAGAATGTCGTCGGCATCACAACGAATAACTCAAGAACAATAAAATAGAGACTCGATAGCATTTAATGTCCAAAACAATGGGCCCTTACAAATTAACTTTGTAAAATAAAGCAATAAATTCTAAATGGTCAATTCCGAAAACATCCATAATTGTAAACCATTCAATAAACATTCATCAATATGAAAAATTTACAGTATGTAACCCACTACTGTAATTAAATTCTGGTAATAAAAAAAAATGGGATCGAAACCTGGCTCTGATACCAATTGAAGGAAACTGGTGAAGGTCCCTGTGCGGATACGTGGGGATCGGTCCCAATTTTGTTTTTCATGTAACTTTAATTTACATAACAGAGACATATTATGCATTAAACAATGTAAATTTACAGCATGCTATGAAGAATAAATTAGGGAAGAAAATGACTTACCCTTGAAGCCAATATTCTTCACGAATTCCCTCGATTCGGTCACGAACAATTCAAACTCAAAAATTGAAAATCCAAAAGGGCATCACCACTTAAGAACCTTCTACATTCCTTTGGGAATGAGAATATGCAAGAGTTGTGGGTTTTGTCCAATTTTGGAAGAAGGAAAAAGGATTAGAGGAAGAAGAAGAAGAAGAAGGAGAGGTTTTTCTTCTATGTCAATTTTCTTAGGAAAAAACCAGAGAGAAACTTTTCTATAAAACAGAGGAGGAAGACAATTGAAACATCAACCACACAATCCGTCAACCATACAATCCCCATTCTGCACAATTGCTTTTGAGAGAATCAAGGGGAGGGAGTCAACTCCCTCCTTTTAATTAAATTAAAATTAAAATTAATTTAATTTAATTAATAAAATATGTATAAATAATATCTACCTTATTGTATATATACTATATGTTATATCAAATATAACACATAACCTATAGTTTTTATATTGTATCAATGTATTCAATTGTTTATTTCTCTTAATTACTTATGATATTTAATATAAATCACATTTATACTAAATTCAATTATATGAATCTCATCCATATAGTTAGTATTGAATCATATTCAAATATTTAATTCCTCTCAAAATAAACATAATATTATAATGTATCAAATACAATATATTAATTATATCATGTATAATTAATTCTCTCAATTAATTTGGACAATTCAAATTAATCCAAAACTTAATTCTCAATAAATCCCTGTTGAGCTAGAAAGAGGACCTCATGGAACTGTAGATTGAAGCTCCAATGGTACTTGGATAATTAATTAAATTCTTTAGTTAAATTACCCAACATCCATTAATTGTTGGTCACTCCACTTAAAACTGACAACTGCACTCTTCGCACTACAGATATATTTTTGTGTCCATTGGATATAACCAATCAATAGTGTGATATCCTTTCACAGATTGCTCGTAAGTACAGTTGGACCAAAATTACCATTTTCCCCCTATAGTTACATCTAACTCTTTAAGTACCACTGATCCCTCTAATGAACAATAAGTCATAGTCCAACTATAACCAAGTCCCTCTCAGGCCAGGAAAGGGTGTGGCCACATTGTTTAAGCCCTAGAATCAGTCCTTAAGGGAGGAATTTATCTACTTCGACATTAGGTAAGAAGTGAATTTCGTCTGGTGTAGTTGTGTTCCCAACTTCCCAATCAGACGAAACCCCAAAATGGTAAGCATAATGAGTTGAGAACTAGCCACTCTCGTCCATACAAATCAAAGGATCATCTTCATAAGCAGGAATCACAACTCATTCAAGATTCAGGTCATGTCACCTATGGTCATCCTGGTGAAATGAAAGTCTCTATACTATTAATGAAGTTATAATGCGACTAGCCATTTCGTGTCTGGTCTTATGCAAACTCTTTGTATAGGATACCTAGGTTTGTCCTTTGATTTGTATTATATAGTGAGACTAGCCATTTCGTAGACTTACATTTCACTAGGATGACCATAGGTGACATGACCTTAATCTTGAATGACTTGGAAACTCCTGCTCATGAAGGCGGTCCTTTGTGTATGGGTGAGAGTGGCCAGATTGCCAACTCAACAAGCCTACCATTTTGAGGATTCGTTTAATTGGGGAGCTGAGAATTCAGCACACAAGACAGAATTCACTCCTTCCCCGAAATAAGGATTAGTAGATAAATTGCTCCCATAAGGGCTGATTACGGGTCTTGAACATAATGACCACACCTCTCTTGGTAAGAGAGGACTCAGTCATAGTAGGACTATTTCTTATTATTCATTAGAGGAATCACTGGTACTTAAGGAGTTAGATGTAACTATAGGGGCAAAACGGTAAATTAGTCCAGCTGTACTTACGAGCAATTTCTGAAGCTTCATCACACTATTGATTGGTTATATCCAATGGACACATAAATATATATGTAGTGCTAAGAGTGCAACTGTCGGTTTTTAGTGGAGTGACCAACAGTTAATGGATGGTGGATCTCGTGATTAAAGAGTTTAGTCAGTTATTCACGTACCGTTGGAGCTTCAAGCTACAGGTATGGTCCCCTTGGTAGCTCAATGGGTTCAAGTTGAGAATCAGATTTTAGGTTAGTTTGAAATGTTCAAATTAACAAGAGGAAATTTGATTATATATGATACAATTAAATTGATTAAATTATATGTGATATAATTGATATGATGTATTTGATACATTATTAATTGGAGACATTAATATAAATATAATTTGTATTCAATACCATAAAATAGAAAAAGAACTATGGTTTATATGTTTCATTTGATGAAATATTAAAACTATAGGTTATAAATATAATATGAAAAGTTGGTTATTATATTTTTTTATAATATATTAATTATATGATAATTAATTATTCTTTTTCTTTAATAACCGACTTGAGTGGGAGGTTATGCATGGTTATGGTAACTGTGAGATAAAAAGGAAAATGGTTTTCCAAAATCAAAGGTTGATGATTCATTGAATCGGTCTCACAAAAAGTAAGACTATCCAACAAATGAGTTTTACTAAACGATAGCATCTCATAGATTAAACGATTGAGTATCGAGTTTACTATACGATAGTTACCCGTTACTACATAATCGAGTAGCAATTCTACATGATAGGCTTTTTCCTCTATACGATCGAGCATTAAGTCTATATGATAGGTTTCCTTCCTCTATCTCATACTCGATCGTTGACCTCCTTCATTCCTCTATCCAAAGTCACACAGAGCCCACAACTCCTAGATTCTCACACCGAGAATACCAAGGTAACTCTTGTGGTAGTGTTCTTGTTCCGTTCAAGTGTCAAGGATAGAGTTGCACTCGATAGTGATCGAGGATTCTTAAGTTCGTGCTCTTGGTTGTTCTGATCGTTGCATTCGAGTTCGGGTTGTTGAAGGAGTTGTTGAATGATTGAGGGATACTTGACGAAAGAGTTCTTCAAAAGTTTTCATACTCTATCCCTTGTTAATTAAGAAAGCATGTTGTAATTTATTTTTTTATGCATGATCTCTTCTATTAGACTGTAATTGTTCGTGTTCTTTCTCAATGAAATTTGGAATGATCCGCTTTTGCTCAATGGTTCTCTATTTTGAGTTCTGTCAATTATTGTCATATGAAAAGGCATATAAAGAAGCATTGTCGGATACTTAAAAAGAACAATAAAAATGATAAATGCAAGGAAAAGAAGAATGGCGATGACAGTGATACAGACACAATTACTATAGCCACTGAAGATTTTTACATCTTATTTGACAATGATGTTATAAATCTTGTTGCACAACACTACACTTGGGTTATTGACAGTGGTGCCTCAGTTCATGCTACATCAAAAAAGGATTTCTTTTCAACCTATACACGTGGTGATTTCGGCAGTGTTAGGATGGGTAATGATGGATCAGAAAAAGCAGTTGGCATCGGAGATGTACACTTGGAGAACAAGAATGGTTCTAAGCTGATTTTGAAGAATGTAAAGCACATTCTTGATTCATGAATTTGATTTCTACAAGTAAGTTTGATGATGAAGGTTTCTATAATACCTTCTTTGATGGTAAATGGAAGCTTACTAAAGTCTCAATTATGATAGCTAAGGGAGAGAAATATTCCTCATTATTATATAGAGGCTAAGATCACTGATTGTGGTATAAATACAGTGAATGATGAAGCGAGTGTTAAGGTTTGGCATAAAAGACTCAGTCACATAAGTGAGGTGTGTCATATCTTGTGACGTTTATTGATGACTAGTCAAGGAAAACTTGGGTTTATACCTTGAAGATTTAAGATTAGGTGTTACAGGTTTTTAAACAATTCATGCTCTTATTGAAAGAAAAACTGGTAAAAAGCTGAAGTGTATTATGACCAATAATGGAGGAGAATTTGTGGTTCTTTTGATGAGTATTTTCAAAATCATGGTATTCAACATAAAAAAAACACCTCGTAAGACTCCTTAGTTAAATAGGATACTTGAGTGAATAAACAAAACATTAGTCGAGGGAATGAGATGTTTTCTTTCTGAGTCACAGTTACCATAATCATTATAGGGTGAAACATTGAATACAACTGTACATGTTTTGAATCTCATACCATGTGTTCCTTTGTTATCACCAGTTCTGAATAGAATATCGTCCAATAAGGATATATCTTATATCTGTGTCTTTGGATGAAAAGCTTTTGTTCATATTCCTAAAGATGAGAGGTCGAAGCTTGATGTAAAGACTAGACATGTGTGTTTCTTGGCTATGGGCAATATAAGTTCGGTTATAGACTATATGATCCAGTATAGAAAAAGCTTATAAGAAGTCGAGATGTTGTGTTTGTAGAAGACCAAACAATACTAGACATTGAGAACATAGATAAAACAGAGTCTGAACACAGTGAAGATCTGATTGATGTGGGTTCAGTTTCTTTGACACAACCTTCTGTACAGATAGAAAATGAGGTTCATGATGATCAGTTTGTTGATACATATGAGAGTTTTGAACAGGTTGAGACAGATGACAGTGTTTATGAATAGTTGTCAGAAACAAAAGTTCCTACAGATGTTTTACTCAGAAGATCTGGCAGAGATCGACATCTATCAGCAAGATACCCCACTAATGAATATTTATTATTCACTAACAGAGGAGACCTGAGAGTTATGAAGAGACCACAGAAGATAAGCACAAAAGATAGTGGATTGATGCCATGAAAAATAAGATGAAATCTTTACATGAAAACCATACTTTTGAGCTTATAAAATTTCCTAAAAGGAAAACCCCACTGAAAAATACGTAGGTTTATAGAGTGAAACAGGAAGAACAAACCTCAAAGTTGCATTACAAAGCGAGATTGGTTGTCAAAGGGTCCAATTAGAAGAAATGTGTCGATTTTGATGAAATTTTTGTTCCAGATTTCAAGATGTCTTCTATACGTGTAGTTCTAGATTTAGCAGCTCGTCTTAACTTAGACATTGAGCAGATGGATGTTAAGACTGCTTTTCTTCATAGGGGTTTCGATAAAGAAATCTACATGGAACAACCATAGGGTTTTGAGCAGAAAGGCAAAGAGCAAATGGTTTGTAAATTGAAGAAAAGTACTTATGGGTTGAAACAGGCACTGAGGCAGTGGTATAAGAAATTTGAGTTAGTTATGCGGGAGCAAGGCTACAAAAAGACTAATTTTGATCATTGCATTTTTGTTCAAAATTTTTTTTTACGATGATTTTATTATATTATTGCTTTATGTTGATGAAATTTTGATCGTTGGCTGTAACGTTTCAAGAATTGATAGGTTGAAGAAACAATGGAACAAATCCTTTACCATGAAGGATTTGGGGCCAACAAAGAAAATTCTTGGAATTTGAATAGTTCAAGAAAGAGCATCCAAGAAGTTGTGTATGTCATAGGGGCGATACTTGGAAAAGGTGCTTGAGTGTTTCAACATGAGTGAAGCAAAATCAGTCAGTTCTCTTTTATCCAGTCGCTTCAACATGAGTAGCAAACAGAGTCCTTCTACAAATAAAAAGAAAAAAGATATAAGCAAGAACCTTTATGCTTCAGTAGTTGGGAGCTTGATGTATGTCATGGTATGTACTAGACCTGATATTGCTTATGTTTTTGGTGTTGTTAGCCGCCTTATGTCCAATCTAGGAAAACGGCATTGGGAGGCAGTCAAGTGCATCACGAGATATTTGAGAGCATCTTCCAGTTTGAAGCTCACATTTGGAGGTGGAAAACCAGTACACATTGGGTACACTGATTCAGATATGGAAAGAGATTTAGTCAATAAAAAGTCTAATTTCGATTATTCGATGACATTTGCAAATGGTGCACCATCCTGGCAAATGAGGTTGCAGAAGTGTGTTGCACTTTCTACAACTGAAGCAGAATATATTGCAGCAGTAGAGGCTTGTAAAGCGATGTTGCAGATGAAGCACTTTATACAAGAGCTTGGCTTCAAGAAACAAAGATATGTGATATAGTGACTCAATCAGAGTGTTATTCATCTTGGTAAGAATGCTACATTTCATTCCAGAACGAAGCATATAGATGCAAAGTATCATTTGATGAGAGATGCTTCATTTGAGCTAGAGAAGATACATACTAATCATAATGGATTTGATATATTGACAAAAAATCTACCAACAGAGAAGTTTGAGTTTTGTTATTCCATTGTGGGAATGGCAAGTTCCTCCACAAAGTGAAATAGGGGAAGATTAGTTGGGTTATTTCACTTGTTTTTGTGAAAGGCTCATTAAAGGCCCATATGGATAGATTATACATACCTTTGAAGACTGTTATTCCATTGCAGGAATGGCAAGTTCCTCCACAAAGTGAAATAGGGGGAGATTAGTTGGGTTATTTCACTTGTTTTTGTGAAAGGCTCATTAAAGGCCCATATGGATAGATTATACATACCTTTGAAGACTCATGTTCAAACTCCCTCTATCAATAAAACTTGTACAGTCTCCAAGATAGCAACACACGAACGCTAGAACACAATGATCACAACACAGCACGATCACAATGAATACGAATTCAACGATCTCTAAGATCACGAACACAACGAATGGCCTCCAGAAACCTCAAACTCAGTCGAGTTAAGTAAGACAGCACCACAATGGCTACCTTGTTATTCTCGATGTGAGAATTAAAAAGTGTGGGCTCTGTGTGGACTTGGTTAGAGGAAGAGTCCAGAGGAGTAACAATCATGTAAACGATTGAGCAAGTGGGAGATGACAAGAATCCATCGCATAGACAAATGCCCAATCGTCTAGAAGAAGGCAAACTATCGTATAGCAAAAGCCCCACGATCGTTTAGCTATGACCAACTGAGTGAACTATCATGTAGTGTTACACCACGATCGTTTAGTCTCTCTTTCAGCTATCGTTTAGTGAATCCAATCCACTTGACAACAAACAGTGAATTTTTCCGAGAATAGCAACTCTTCTCAAAATCTACTAAATTTAGGAAAACATTTTTCCTTTTATCTCACGGTTATCATAAAATCACCAATAACCTCCCACTCAATTGGTTGTTAGAGAAAAAGAGATAATTATCCAATATTAATATTATTATAAATATATCTGATAACCAACTTACATATAATATTTATAACCTATAGTTTTAATATTTCATCTTATGAAACATATAAACCATAGTTCTTTTTCAATTTCAAGGTACTTAATATAAATTTCATTTACATTAATCCTCCACTTGATGTATCTCATACATCATACCGATCATATCATATATAATCGAATTTTCTCTTGTCAATTTAAACATTTCAAATCAACACCAAGAACTGATTCTCAACATGAATCCATTGAGCTACCAAGGGGACCTTATGAACATGTAACTTGAAGCTCCAACGGTACGTGAATAACTGACTAAACTCTTTAGTCACGGGATCAACCATCCGTTAACTTCCAGTCACTCTACTAAAGACCGACAGCTGAACTCTCCCACTACAAATACATTTTGTGTCCATATCAACCAATAAACAGTGCGATAACCCTTCACATACCACCCATAAGTACAACTGGGCCAATAACCGTTATGCCTCTATAGTTACATCTAACTCTTTAAGTACCACTGATCCCTCTAATGAACATAAGTCATAATCCTACTATGACTGAGTCCTCTCTTCCACAGAGAAGTTGTGGCCACTATGTTCAAGACTCAGAATTAGCCCATAAGTGAGCAATCTATCTACTTACCCCTGCTTCGGAGAAGGAGTGAATGCAATCTTGTGTAACTGAGTTCCCAACTCCCAAATCAGACAAAACCCCAAAAAGGTAAGCATGTTGAGTTGGCAATATACCCACTCTCACTCATACTAATCAAAGAACCACCCTCAAAGGTAGGAGTTTCCAAAACACTCAGGATTGAGGTTATGACACCTATGGTTGTTTAGGTGAGATGTAAGTTTCAAGTATCAATGGCGTTATACAAACTCTTTGTATAGGACACCCCCGTTCGCATGTCTCCACATGAATTGTCAGGATATACCATCTATAGTAGTTTAAAACACTTGTACACCTCTACAAATCAGGTCGTATCTGTAGTGTCACCAAGATCAGGTATCCCTCCTTAATCCTTATACAACAGACCTTTTTAGGTTATCACTTAAGGCATGATCCACTTGTATATCTCATATACATGCTTAAGTTTACATACAATAACCATGGAGCTTTGTTTATTGGATATAAGTAAATGCCAGATAAAATAACTCTTATTTTATTCATAACATTGTGTACAGTTTACAAACTACAAGACCTCGAGATAATTAGGACACTAATCCTAACAATCTTCTGCTTGTCCTAATGCCTCGGGAGACTAATGTACAATACATGAAAAATTACAAGAACAATATACAATAAACTAGGACATACTCTATACCCTAGTATCATCTCCCACTTGCTCTAGACAAGATGCCGCATGTCTCGTAGACCCAGACTCTCCAGGTGACCCTCAAACACTTTAGCCGTGAGAGACTTTGTAAATGGATCAACAACGTTGTGCTTCAACGCGATATTCGTGACTATCACATCATCGCGATGCACAATCTCCCTGATCAAATGGTATTTTCATTTGATATGCTTGCCTCTACGATAACTTCGAGGTTTTGTCAAATTTTCCACAGCCCTGCAGTTATTACAAAAAAGAGTGATCAGCAAATCCATATTTGGAACAACTTCCAAATCTGTAAGGAAATTCCTAAGCCAAACAGCCTTCTAGCTGCTTCACAAGCGGCTATGTATTTTGCTTCCATAGTGGAGTCGGTGATGCATCCTTACTTAATTCTTCGCAACACTACAACCCCTCCATTCAGAGTGAACACTGACCCCGATGTCGATTTACGAGAATCTCTATCGGTCTGAAAGTCAGAATCTATGTATCCTGTAAGGATCAAATCCTTATCTCCATACACGAGCATGTACTACCTCGTTCTCCGAAGATACTTGAGGATTGTTTTGACCGTTGTTCAGTGATCAAATCCTGGATTTGACTGATAACGACTGAAAATCCCTACTGCATAGAAAATGTCGAGTCTAGTATACAACATTGCATATGTTAAGCTTCCAACAGCTGAAGCATAGGGAATCTGTCTCATCTTCTCAACCTCTTGTGGTGTCTTAAGACATTGATCCTTAGACAAAATGATTCCATGCCTGAAGGGTAACAAACCCCTCTTGGAATCCTGCATTCTGTACCGGATCAACATTTGATCAATGTATGGTGCTTGAGACAAGGCTAACCTCTTGTTCTTACGATCCCGAATGATCTTGATCCCTAGAATATACTGCGTCTCACCCGAATCTTTCATTTGGAACTGAGCAGCTAGCCACTTCTTAATGTTTGTAAAAAAATCCTACATCATTCCCAATGAGTAAGATATCATCCACATATAGTACCAGAAAACCTACTAAGTTGTTGATGATCTTCTTGTAGACACAAGGCACATCAACGTTCTAATCAAAGCCAAACGGTTTGACCACATGTCAAATCTAATATTCCACGATCTAAACACTTGTTTCAGCCCATAAAGTGGACCTATTAAGCTTGCAAACTCTTAGCTCTTGATCTGGAACTACGAACCCCTGTGATTGAGCCATGTAGATGGTCCCCTCAAGATTACCATTAAGAAAGGCAATCTTGATGTCTATTTGCCATATCTCATAATCATAAAATGTGGCTATGGATAGAAGTATCCTTATAGAGTTTAGCATGACAACAGGTGAGAAAGTTTCCTTATAGTCCACTCCCTCTACATGGATATAACCCTTTGCCACGAGTCTAGTCTTAAAGGTTTGTACCTTTCCATCTACACCTGATTTTCGCTTATAGATCCACTTACACCCTATAGGTTTTACCCCATCAGGCTGATCCACAAGCTACTAGACTTGATTGAAGTACATAGACTCCATTTTCTGGTTCATGGCCTTAATCCACTCATCCTTGTCAACATCCTCCATTGCTTGCTTAAAAGACAATGGATCCTCGACCCTATCATTAGAAATGATGTTCTGGGCTTCAGTCAAACCCATGTAGTGATCCGGTGGGTTTATAACCCTCCCACTACGTCGAGGCAGTCTCAACTCTTGAGCTGATTGACGAGATGCACGAACCTCAACAACTCTTGTTGATTTGTCGACCTGTTCAACAACTCTTATTGAACCCTTAGTAGTCTCAATCTCACTATAAATCTCACGTAAAACAAGCTTATTTCGTGGCTTATGATCCCTGATGTGGTCTTCTTCCAAGAAGATAGCATTTGTAGAAACAAACACTTTGTTCTCACTAGTATCATAGAAGTATCCACCCCTCGTTTCCCTAAGGTAGCCTACAAATAGGCAAACTTTCGAAGACAGTTCACACTTCTTCGCGTTAGTCACAAGCACGTGGGTCGAAACCCCCCTCCCCCCAAATCCTGAAGTGGCGTAAACTACCTTTACGGCTTCTCCACAACTCAAAAGGTATTTCAGAAACACTTTTTCAGGGAACGTTGTTCAGAATATAACATGCAGTCTCCACTTCAAAACCACAAAACAAGTCTGGAAGATGTGCACAACTCATTATAGACTGAACCATGTCTAACAAGGTTCTGTTTCGCTTTTCTAGTATCCATTTTGCTGAGGTGTACCTGGGGTCAAGAGTTGGGACGTAATTCCATGTTCTATCATATAGTTCTAGAATTGAAGGTCCATACACTATCCACCACGATCAGATCGTAGTGTTTTTATCTGCTTACTTAACAAGTTTTCAATTTCAACTTTTTACTCCTTGAACTTGTCAAGGCTTCAGACTTACGTTGCATTAGATAGAGATACCCGTACCTTGAATAATCATCTATGAAAGAGATGAAATATTTGTACCCATCTCGAGCCCTAACACTCATCAGACCATAGAGGTCTGAATGTACAAGCTCCAAGGTTTCCTTGACTCTATAACCATTTCCAGTAAAAGGTCGTTTGGTCATCTTGCCTTCAAGGCATGATTTACACCGGCAAGGAATTTTCTTCTAAACTTTTTAGAAGTCCATATTTCACCAATTGCTCAATCTTATTGAGGTTGATGTGGACTAACCTTAGATGCCAAAGATGGTCGTTTTTCCTAGGAGAAACCTTTGGTCTTTTAATTATTATCGTCGTACTGAACATTTTAGTATTAAACAAGACTTTTATGACTAACGTCCTTAGTTCATACAAGTTACTTTCCATTGAACCAAAACCAATCACCATCTCATTCTTGAAAATAAACACTTTTCTCTCAAAAAAGGAGACGGTATAACCTTGTTCAATGAGATAAGAAATCAAGATTAAGTTCCTCTTGATATGAGGAACTAAAAAAACATTATCCAGTAATATATAACATTTCTTCTCTGAAAAAAAACTTCAACCTGCCTACAGCAACTGCTGAAACAACCTCACCAGTACCAACTCGAGTCACTCTCCCTGCAACAACGTTCGCCAGGAACTGAATCATTGGTAAGAGAAACTGACGTGATTAGTAGCACCTCAATCAAGGATCCAGGCAGAATCATCATTCTCTATCGAACACGTCTCGAAGACCAATAAATCGTATTTACTGTCTTTAGACTTCCTCCTCTTTTGGAGAGTAGTGGGATCAGTATCAGAACCTAAATAAGCTTCAAGTTCCATGTCAGAGAACACTTCTTGTCGATGAACTTCAATAGAGTGAGCAACACTTACTTTCTCTTCCTGGAGTTTAACTTCGGAACTGATACTACTAGTTTGTCATCCATCCCTTTGTGCTCGGAAAATAAGAACTGACGTTCAAACAAATCTTGCAACGATCCATGATCTCATATGCAATGACCATGTTTTCAACCCTTTTGGCCAAAGCATCGGGTATGCTAGCCAATATATAAAGTCGGGCCAATGAATTAGCCTTCATCCATTCCTCATATGTATTACGATCACTTCGCGATGCATCAAGGGTCGGGACATGAGGACATTCCTCAACCACGAAAAACTCGAGGTCATTTACCACAAAATACATTTTACAAGACTCTTTCCACTGTATGTAATCGATCAAATTTGAGGCATTTAAAAGGAAAAAAAAAACATGTTGCTGAAAACAAAACCACATTGACCTACGTTAGGTTTTGAGTAAATACTCGTTGAAAAAACATACAACATCCAATACGATTTAGCAAAACTAACATGAACCCCGTGTGACATCAGTTTTACAATGACAATTCAAAGGTTTAGAACAAAAGCCGCCAAAGGGTGGTCAATTCATCCCTCCGCTAAATTGAGACATTCTCAACCAGCCATTAATACCAGAACAACTCTTGTTCCTATAACGACTAGCCATCATTGATTTGGTCAAGAAATCATTAACTTACATAACAATTTCCCGTAAGTGTGACCTGTCATTTTAGGCCCTAGAGTTCCACCCCAAGCAGCCAATCCGAAGGGAAAAATTCGAATGGGGCAAAAACTAAAGTGACCCTATTCACTAGGATGACCATAAGTAACATGACCCCAATCCATAGTGAGTTGGGAGCTCTGCTATTGAGGGCGGTCCTTTGATTTGCATAGGTGCGAGTGGCCAGAGCGTTGACTCAAACCTACCATTTTGAGGATTCATCTGATTTGGGAGCTGGGAACTCAACTTCACAAGATGGAGTTCACTCCTTCCCCAAAGTAGGGGTAAGTAGATAGATTGCTCTCTTAAGGGCTGATCCCGGGGCTTGAAAATGTGGCGCCACGCACCTTCTTGTGGCCCGAGAGGTGTTCACACATAGTAATACTATGTTGTGTTGTTCATTAGAGGGATCAGTGGTACTTATGGAGGAAGATGTAATTAATGGGGCAAAACGGTAAATTAGCTTGCTCTAATTACGAGCATCTATGAAGGGTCATCGTACTAATGATTGGTTATATCCAATGGACATAGAAATATATCTATGGCAAGAAGAGTTCAACTATCGGTCTTTAGTGGAATGTCTGGCAGTTAACGGATGATGGATATCATGACTAAAGAGTTTAGTCAGCTATTCACTTACCGTTGGAGCTTCAAGTCATAGGTTCATAAGGTCCTCTTGGTAGCTTAAATACAAGTTGAGAGTCAGTTTTTAGGTCAGTTTGAAATGTTCAAATTGACAAGAGGGAGTTCGATTATATATGATATAATTGAACGAGTTAATTAAATATGATATAATTAACTTTATGTATGAGATATATTAATTTAGAGGAAATTGGATATAAATATTATTTATATCTAGTAAAGGAAAATATTATAATTAATATATGATATTAATTTATATGTTATGAATATGTTGAGATCACATTAATTGGACAGTTATAAAGGAAATGGGACGGCGTTTCTTATGTTCTAATAACGAATGAGTGCATTAAAAGATCACTTTGAGATGCATAAATAGTTGAGGTTGTGTTAAGCATGAATTGCGCGGACATTGTGTTAAAGAGAGTGTCATCGCTTAGAAAATCTATGCTTGCACAATCGCTTACGTATACGATATTGCTAAGCGATCGCTTACTGACTACACCTTCGCGCGCTATTAACTAAACGATCGTTTACCTTTTCCTAAGCGATCGTTTAGCTCCCGATATTTACTAAACGATCGCTTAGTTTTTCCTAGACGATTGTTTAGACGATCGCTGATAACTTATAGAAATACAAGTTATTTATACTGTTTTATTTAGATATTGCGGCCAAAAGGAAGAAAAGTTGCGTCAATTGTATGAAAATTGGCTAAGAAATGCGAGAATTATAAATTGTCATTAATACACCCACTGACACCATTGCGATGGTAGAAAAGAATATTTCAAGTCTGTTTTGCAGGAAATCAAGTCCCTGCATGCGTTTAAGGCTCAAGATAAAAAGAACAACACATCTACGTCGCATTGCATCCATCATTCAGGAATGAATAGACGATCAACGCAATGACGACGCAGGCAACAATCGATCAAGAGCTAAGCGATCAACACAATTTCAACCATATGTGGTAATCAAAAATAGCACCGCATGCGTGCAAACGATCGAAGATGTACAGAGCAACGCAAATGCGGAGGATTCTGACACATGTACAGTTGACCATTGTGCATTTCTGAAAGGATTGATTGCGTAACAGAAGGAATATTCATTCCACCATTTCAGGAGCTGCCATAAGAATAAAGTGGGAACCACAAGTCAGAGAGTCAAAGCTTAGCCTATAAATAGCTCCAAAAATTCCACTGAAAAAAATATGCTTAAATACAAAGAAAGTGTATATACTGATCTGAGAGAGAGACTGGTTGAGCGACTAATTAGAGAAGATCCGGGAAGAATTAAGAAACAAGGCCGAAAGGTGAGTCTCTGGGCAAGAATCCTTCCGATCCTCGCCGTTGAAGCTCTGTACGAAGGTCACTTCTACCAGAGGAGCAAGCCTGAGAGGGAAGCTCTTCTCTTCATTCATTCCACACGCCGGTAAGCAAATCCACCGTCTAGATCTGTGTCAAGACGTTGACACTCTTCTATATTTGTTTCTATCTCTTTTCATCACTTGTACATATCTTCTTAGTCTATCATTCACACCATGTATCAGGCGCTTAATTCTATGATTAAATGTTATAAGCATTTCCATTATTATATCTCTTCCTATTTTCATTCATCCATAATTCACTTTCTCCACGATGTTTTCTTAATCCCTTCGATAATTAGCGATAATTGAGCAAGTAAATTAATTGGGTTAAGAAAATAATTAAGTTTTGTCAAAGCATGCTAGACGGCATCTTCACCTGTGAGAGCAGAAGTGAAGATGCCATTCCGCCTATCGAGAGAGGGTTAGAAGATGCCAGAGATGGAAGCAACCTTGTGTTCATTACGTTCATCCCTGTTTCACCATAGAGATGTGGGAATGTGACCGATCACCGAGAGGTGTACACTAAGGGAAAACGGAACCTTAGTTACATCTTTAATGCAATTAATAAACTTGTGATGTTTTTACTAGTTATTCTTTCTATTTCTGATTCATCCATAAAGACTTGTCACATACCACGATCCTTTGTATAAACTTCACAGTCAGTCTCGAACTCAGCATCATGTATACCATGTATCTTCTATCTTGCATCACGTTAGCTTAGGTATATTTTCATCGCAATTTATTTTAACGCAACTTTGGTTTATCGGCATAATTTTACTTTACCGCAATTTACTTTCCTGTACACACACATTCTTTATTAATTGTAAAAACTAGTCGTATGTATCACAAATGTAACACATTAACGACAACAATCCTTGTGTTCGACCTCAAATTACTCTAAGAAACTTGCGTTGGAATTATACTTGGTTTCAGCGCAAAGAAACTTGTGACAACGCATAGCATACTACAAGCATTCTATTAATAACGCATACATCTAGAAGTAGTATCGCATAAAGTGTATATAAGCATAGCACAGCATCCACACTTCATCTCCATCTTTTCAAGTCATCAAGTTTATGGCAACATGAGCTTGTATGGCAACATCAAGTTTTATGTTACAAGTTTATGGCGCCGTTACCGGGGACATGGACTTGTATCATGCATCATATATCGTAGTGCGTATGCCTAAAATAGAATCACAAAATATTGCGTTACAAGTTTATAGCGCTGTTACCGGGGACATGGACTTGTATCATGCATCATATATCGTAGTGCATATGCCTAACATAGAATCACAAAATATTGCGTTACAATCGCTCACCCTTTTCCTACACGATCGTTTAGACGATTGCCTACCCTTTCCTACACGATCGTTTAGACGATTGCTTACTTTTTCCTACATGATTGTATACTTCACCTAAACAATCAAGCATCTTGTCTATGTGATAGACGACCTCATCTCTCATTTGCTTGATAGTTGAGTACGGTCTCTCTTCCTCCTTCCCTCTATCAAATCCGAACAAAGCCCACACTTTGGATTCTCGCTACAAGAATATTGAGGGCTCTGAGTGGTGGTGTCATATCCGTTTCCTTTTGTTCGACTGGTGATTGTTCAAGGTAGACGGTTGGGTTTTAGACTCGTTGTGAAGAAGAAATCTTCATCTGGTATGACCTCTTGATCTCTTTAGCATAATGAATGCATATTAGTATGTTTGAATATATATGTAGTAATTTTGCCACAATAAATTGGAAAAGATCCACTTCCGCTCGTAGGTACTCTTGAATAAGAGTTCCTTCACGTAGGACGTGTTGACACACACCCTTCACCCACTTACTATAAACACTCTCTCTATCCACCTTGATATTGACTCATGCAAACACCATCCGAAGGGGGATGTTCCCGGGGCACCACGAGGCCAAGCGTGAATCTCATGGCGTGAATATTTAGGGAGAAACGTGAGTGGAACCATTGACATATCAGATACATATCTTCCTCCCAGTTAGTATTTTACAACCTAGGGTTTAATTTACTTATAAAAAACACGGCTATGAATTTTAACTAAGTCACTTTTTAGGTTTGCCCAAAAGTAACATTTACCTTGGATAGTTGAACAACATTTGATCATCATCCATTAAACACTTTAACAGAGTTTTTGAACAATTGTCGCATGCTTACAGAAAATCTATCTAATTCATCTTTCCAAATAGGTTCCCAGGTAAGGGTGTTCCATTTTCGTTAGCTTAAGTACCCCAATCTAGACAGAACCCGCCTTAGACAAAAAATATCTTATAGATAGATTTAATACAATTTTAATCTTTTATGCCAATTTTTTAATCCTATTAAACTAGGTTGCTAATCCTATTAGAACCTTGAACTTAGGTCTATCTCAATCCAATTTTAAAACCCTTTTAAAACATGAGTTCGCCTAAGTCCACATGCAACTCTTTCTTATCGATTTTAGTTCTAATTTCTATTATAATGCTTATAACAGAAACCACCAAAACCATTAAAGACGTAAAGAAAACACATACAAGGCATTCATAACGCTTACAAACAGCCTAAGTGTCATGTTCCATGCATTGTTCATTCATTGTTACTTTTTATATAACACTTATACAAAACAGCAACGAACCAAGAAAAGATGCTTCCATTCACCCTTATACTATAACGCTTATAATATAAAGATGACGCATAAAAATGCTTACTGCATGCAGAAATATAACTCTTATATTTCATGATGCATGCGCATGCTTTCTTAAAATTTCATCATGCCATATTATAACACTTATAATACATATTACATGAATAATTGCACAACCTAAGGTGGGTTTCAAATCTATATGTCATACATTATGCCATATAAACCACATACATCTCATGTATATTAATCAAAAGTTGATGAACCGGGATAATTAGCCTCACATCCAAAAAACACAAGCTAACTATTACAAAAACAAAGAGTCTTCTGTTCAAAAAGGCGAACCGAGTATTGAACCATCCGGTCGAAGTCCGCGTCTCCATTGATCGTGTACCAAACGTCTTTGCGGTTCTCTACATGAAAGAGTAAACGCTTTACTCAATCGTTTACCAACGCTTTCAGAGCTAAACAATCATTTAGCAACAATCGTGTACCTTTTACTATGCGATGAAGCATTAGGTACGTGATCGTCCAACGCGCAACGTACAACGCAAACCTTAAACGATCGTCTAAATGACAACGATGCGGTCAAGCACCATCGTCTAAACGATCGCTGAGTGAGTACCTAACTGTTGTATACCGCGTGATCGTGTAGTCAGTGACTATGCATTGAGGCATGTAACTACACGATCATTTAGTGCATGCATTATTTATTAAATGATGAGCATGAAATGCTCCCACTCGATCGTTTACCTCTAGCATTTATGCGATCGGGCAACCAATGCTACATGATAGAGCAATACTTTACCCCATCGTTTAGCATAGAAAAATCTAAACGATCGTTTAGCCAAATCCCAATGGTCGTTTACCTGAGGCTACACGACACAACCAACTCTTGGTCCTCTTCTTCGCTAAGAACCGCATCTCCATGCTTCGAAACTTCATCATGAACAACTCGACAAACTCAAACACTTTGAATTATAGACTCGGTTACTTGTTAATTATGCCTAAAAACACATGGGCCCTTACAAATTAACACTTTGTAATCAAAAGAAAGCTTTAAAAGAGGCAATTAACCCGTAAACATTCATCAACGCCATCTACAAACGTAACCCACCACGACTGTAAGAGAAGTTCAAAACAGAAATGATATTTGGAATATCAGAACAATCTGGCTCTGATACCAATTGAAGAAAATCAGACATGAGGATTTTCATGAGCAGCGGAATGATCGTTCCACATTTCATTTGAAATTGAACATACACAATTACAGTCAAGAAACAGAAACTTACAGATCATGCACAATATGAAATTATAGCATGCTTTACAATGAGATCAAGATATAGATTATACATACATTTGAAGACTCATCTTCAAACTCCCTCGATCACGAACACTCGTTCAGTCTCCAAGACAGCAACACATGAACACTAGAACACAACGACCGCAACACAGCACGATCACAGTGAACAAGAACTCAACAATCTCCAAGATCATGAACCCAACGAACGGCCTCCAGAAACCTCGAACTCAGTCGAGTTGAGTAAGACACCACCACAACGGCTACCTTGGTATTCTCGATGTGAGAATCCAGAAGTGTGGGCTCTATGTGGACTTAGTTAGAGGAAGAGACCGGAGAAGTAACAATCGTGTAAAAGATTGAGCAAGTGGGAGATGACAAGAGTTTATCACATAGACGAATGCCCAATCGTTTAGAAGAAGGCAAGCTATCGTATAGCAAAAGCCCTGCGATCGTTTAGCTACGACCAGCTGAGTGAACTATCATGTAGTGTCACTCCACGATCGTTTAATCTCTCTTTCAGCTATTGTTTAGTGAAGCCAATCCACTTAACAGCAAACAATAAGTTTTTCTAAGAATAGCAACTCTTCTCAAAATCTACTAAATTTAGGAAAACATTTTTCCTTTTATCTCACGGTTACCATGAAACCATCAATTACCTCCCACTCAATTGGTTATTAGAGAAAAAGAGATAATTATCCAATAACTAATATTATTATAAATATATCTGATAACCAACTTACCATATAATATTTATAACCTATGGTTTTAATATTTCATCTCATGAAACATATAAACCATAGTTCTTTTTCAATTTCATAGTACTTAATATAAATTTCATTTAGATTAATCCTCCACTTGATGTATTTCATACATCATACCAATCATATCATATATAATCGAATTTCCTCTTGTCAATTTGAATATTTCAAATCAACACCAAGAACTGATTCTCAATGTCAATCCATTGAGCTACCAAGGGGACCTTATGAACATGTAGCTTGAAGCTTCAACGGTACGTGAATAACTGACTAAACTCTTTATTCACGGGATCTACCATCCGTTAACTGCCAGACATTCTACTAAAGACCGACAGTTGAACTCTCCTTACTACAAATACATTTTATGTCCATATCAACCAATAAACGGTGCGATAACCCTTCACAGATCGCTCGTAACTACAGTTGGGCCAATAACCGTTATGGCCCTATAGTTACATCTAACTCCTTAGGTACCACTGATCCCTCTAATGAACATAAGTCATAGTCCGACTATGACTAATTCTCTCTTCTAAAGAGAAGTTGTGGCCACTATATTCAAGACCTGAAATTAGCCCTTAAGGAAGCAATCTATCTACTTACCCCTGCTTCAAGGAATGAGTGAATTCCATCTTGTATAACTGAGTTCCCAGCTCCCAAATCAGACAAATCGCAAAAGGGTTGACATGTTGAGTTGGCAATCTGGCCACTTTCACCCATACTAATTAAAGAACCGCCCTAAAAGGCACGAGTTTCCAAAACACTCAGATTGAGGTCATGTTACTTATGGTCATTTAGGTGAGACGTAAGTCTCAAGTATCAACGACGTTATATAAAGAGACGAATCATCTTGTGGATTGGTCTTATACAAACTTTTTGTATAGGCCACCCCCGCTCACATGTCTCCACATGAATGGTCAAGATCTACCATCTGTAGTAGTTCACAACACTTGTAAACCTCTACAAAGAGGATCGTATCCGTAGTGTCACCAGGATCAGGTATCCCTCCTTAATCCTTATACTACAGACCTTTTTAGGTTATCGCTTAAGGCATGACCTACTTGTATATCTCATATACATGCTTAAGTTTATATACAATAACCATGGAGCTTGGTTTATTGGATATGAGTAAATGCCAGATAAAATAACTCTTATTTTATTCATAACAATGTGTACCGTTTATAAACTACGAGACCCCGGGAGAATTAGGACATCAATCCCAACATTGGCAATATATCTAACAATAACTAACATTTAATCAATACCATCTTATTTCAAAGTAAGCCATATGTTTCATTTTATAAACATGATATTCAAGTGTCTCAACAATATATTAGGTATTAGATATGGGTGTATCAGTAGTAAATACTTTAGGTAAGACATGAATGTATCAACAATATATCTAACACCAATCAACATTCAAAGTGCATTAGCAGTATATCTAACAACAATGAATATTCGATCACTTATTTTAGTTTTTGTCACACGTGAATACTTGATACACTATTTTATCTTCTTTTTTTTTTTTGTATTTTTTTGCCATTTTAGATGGTGTATTGCTTAATATAGTACCTAATATACTACTGTTGTGATAAATAATATACATAAAATGAAGTACATCAGTGGAATATTCATAGACATAATTTTAGGTATATGAGTTAATTGATATACCAAATTCATTAATAAAGTATATCAAAGTCACTTTGAAAAGCGTGTATGGGTGTTTCATTGCCCATTTAAGTTAAAATGGGTTGGGCTTACTTTGCCATTTTTACAAAACAGAAAAGTGATGACACAGGCTTAATTTTGCAAATATGTTTTATCAATTGTGTGATTGCCACTTTTATATACTAGTAACCATATCACTTTTATTACGTGAATAATGTTGCAAAGAGTATTGTTGTAAATCATCGATAACATAAAACCTTAAGCTAATAAGTGAAGAAAATTTGTCGAAGAGACAACAATTGGAATCAAAATTAATTGAAGAGGAAATAATATTGCTAGAGCGTAAATACATGTCATTCTGTTTTGATACCATATTGACCCAAAAATTTAAGTTGATGGATGGTGAAGGTTATAGATTTAATGTTTTAAAATTTTAACAAATGTATATATTTTGAATTTTACATATCAGTTATTGTGTCAATTCAAAAAACAAAAAACATATATGAGTATAATCGAAACATACTATAAAGTTAGGAGGAAAAGTGAGATGGTTGATTAGGTAAATTAATTTCATTAGGATATGTATTAAAAAAGAAAAATTAATCCAATTTTATGATTTGGGGGCAAAATATTAGGAAGAGGAACATGAAAAAAAAAAAAAAAAAAAGTTGCCAATATATATTAAATTAAACCCACAATTTATGAAGTAGTGCCTCAAAATAATGTGTCAATTTGAATCATATGGCAATAATCATGTGGTTGGATTCCTTACTTTGCATGAATGATAGTGTTTTGTAATTGAAAGATGATTGATAGATTCAAAGAATTTCTTGAGTCAATTTCAATCATTAAGGAGTAATTCGCTCCTTTATGTTTTTTTTTTTTTTCTCCATTTTGGTTGAATAATATTTGAATTCTTATCCTTCCATTCCATCATTCTTCATATATAACTATGGACCTAATTTCGATTCTTTTTAAAACATTCAAGTGGATTTATCCCTTGTATTTATATTTTTTAAAATTTTAAAATTGTTTTTTATTTCATGAAAAGATGTATGGAAATAATTTATATATATTCGGTACATTTTTTTGAAAAATATGTATACATTAACTAAAGGAAACCAAATTGGTAATTTAAATACGATAGGACACGTCAACTATAAGAACAAGTCGTAAAAGATTATTTTTCTAAATAAGTTGATTTAGGTGGTATAACTCTATTGCATATTATTAAGGGGGTTTTTAAAAATAAAAAAATAAAGAAAATTATTTACACAAAATAGCAAAATTTTAATTTTTTTTTTTATAGAGACTGATAGATATCTATCCGTATCAAACAGTTTTTTTTTTTTTTTTTGCCATCTTCTATAAATAGTTTGACATTTTTTCGACGTGTGAAAATTTGTTTATTATTTATTGTTTGTAATTACCATTGCACTTTAAAACTATATGGTTATAATCACTATTTAAGATTCATAATCACTCTCCATGCTAATTATATGGTTAGTTGACATCTTCAAAATTTTGTAAGTTATTGAATACTTTTCACATGCATTAAATTTGGCATCGAAGTATTGAGAAAATTGCCTAAAAACTTAATTAAATGCAATATGAAATTTGAAGTACAGGTACAAAAATCCAAACTAGATCTTCACACGCAAGATTTAGATTAGAAAAAAAAAAAAAACAATATCGAAATTATGAACAAAACAAAATAAGACCAAAATATATAATTAAAATTCGTGAAGTTATATTTTAAACTATTTAAATAAATCGTATACATAAATACATTCAAAATGAAATATAATTACGTAAATTATATCAAATATATTTTTTAGGAATAAAATACTAAAATAAAATAAATATAAGAATTCATGCATTGGTATAAAAAATTAAACTATTTTAACTGGATTGTATTGGAGTAAATTGATATAAACATAGAATCTTAATCCCATCTAATTTTTAATGGCTCACAAATTGACAACAATAAGCTATTATCATGTGAATCATATCAATGAAAAATAAATAAATATCAAAGCATTTCTTTAATTAATTATTTAAATAAATTTAACATACTACTTGACGTTTCATTAAAAAAAATGGAATTTCTCTTGAATGGAACCAATAAAGAATAAAAAAAAATGATTGGTGCTGCATCAATATCAAGAGAAAATGAATTATATTATTATTATAGTTGAAATGCTATGATGATATGGGAAATTATAGTGTAGTGAAAAAGAGGAGCAACTTAAACTATGAAGCCTAAGGGCAAAGAGACAATAGGCTAATGGGGCAGGTGGGTTAAGACTTAAAAGAGCAAAAATAAAAATAATAAAAATAAATAAATAAATAAGTTAATTTAAGAAATTCTTATAAATAAAAAATAAAAAATAAAAAATATTTACATTCCATAGTAAAAGTTCTAAAAGTATTTTTTAATTTAGGAATCTTTTTAAATATAAAAAATATTTAAAAATGTTTACATTCAAATGGGCATATACTTTTAGAACTTTTTGCTATAGAGTATAAATATTTTTAAATATGTTTTATATTTAAAAAGATCCTAAATTAAAAAGTTAAAAGTTAAATCTTTTATTATTATGAAAAATACAATATGATTTAAATATATGTTATTAATTTATAAATTTTTCTCTAATTTTTGTTTAAGAGGTTCTTAAACCGACTTTTAATATTTTGAATACTCATGAGTAGCCAAATTCTTAGTACAAACATCTTTAATTAATTTTTAAAAAAACTATATCATAAAAATCTAATTTTAAATTTAATAAATAACTGTAATATTAACCATAAACTCAAACATGATTAAGATAAAGACACTTCATCAAAATTGAAGATATTTAAATTCTTACAGTCTATTTTTGTTGAATTAAAAAAAATATTTAGTAATTGACGTGGAGAAATGGAAAAAAAATCCTATAAAATACTAAAGATTAATTAAATTATATACGTAACTTACTATAAGAAAAATGGTTTAATTTAGGAGGAAAACGTTCATATGAATATAATTATTATTATTATTGTTTGTTATCTTATGACATTTAAAAGTGAGAGGATCGGAATTCAAATATGTAGACAAAAGACACAAATTTTAACAAAAAAAAAGAAAAAAGTAATATTGATAAGTGAAAGGATCGAGAGGAAATATTTGTGGAGGGGGAAAATGTAATGATATGTAAAATTGACTGACAAGGATCTTCAAACTGTCTCTTGTTTCATTTCCCATCGTTGGTGTCATGTCTTTGAGATAAATATATTTTTAAATTAATTGTTTTTTAAATTAAATAAAATTAATAATTTTTTTTTAAAAAAACATGACTGAGTTCATAGTCAGCAGCCACGAAGACTGATACAACACCTTCTCTGCCAAGTCAGCGCACCATCCATACACTGACTAAACCCTCAGACTTTTTTCTTTTCTTTTAATAACTAAATATGAATTTGAATTTTCAAATCAAAGTTTTAGACACTTTTTCTTTTTAATATATAGAGATAACTTTGACCTTATTTAATGTCACTTCTCATTTTTATTTTAGCTTTTTGTTTTTTCAAATTTTCAAAATTTTAAAAATCTGATTTAGATTTTCTTAAAATGTTTTGTTTTAAAAAATTAACAATAAAAGTAATAACTATATGTAAAATTAAAGTTTGTGTGGAATAAATTTATAAATATTTGTAGAGCGATTTATTTATTGGAAACATTTTACTATAAAGTTTAAATATTTTAAATATTTTTTATATTAAAAAATATCCCATTTTTATTATAAAGTATAAATATTTTTTAGATTTTTTTTATTTATAAGAATTTTTCTTATTTTCTCATTTATATTTTAAATCATCTTTTTGAATCTTTAAAAAATTATTTCAAACATATTCTAGTGTCTAAACACTTCTAACTAAATTTTTTAAAAAATATATTTTAGAACAAAATGGTTAACAGAGTTGGATTTTAAACCAAATTAAAAATTAATAATAATAATAAGACCAACTTAAAAATATATAAGAAAACAAATAATGGAAAGATGAATATTGTGAAGTTTGATTTCCAAAAATAGAATACAAGAAAAAGAAAAATGCTTATCACAAACTAGGCCATGATAATTTATTTAATGTTTTTTTATACAAAACATTGTTTTCTCCACAGGTTAAAAAGTTTTAGGACCAAACCTACCGTTCATTCTAAAAAGGATAAAAAAAAAATACTTAAGGTGGATTAAATTTCTTATTAGTAACATTTTAATTTTTGAATTTTAAATGGTAACATATTAGTCTTTTTTTCTTTATAATAATTTAGTTTTGAAATTTTAGTACATACAATTAAATTGTATCTTAAAATTTATAATACCATAGTCCATCATGAAATTTATGGTTAATAAACTTTATTAATCATATTGTTTAGATGTAAATCGATAAATCAAATAGAATAAAAGGTATTTATGACTGACAATAATAAGAAATAAAAAAACTATGTCATTTGATGAAAATCTAACATGTCATTTGACGAAAATTTCCACAGTAAATATTAAATTATTACAAATTTTAAACCACATAAACTAAATTGTTACGTATTAAAATCGAAGGATCGAATCATTAAAAAGTTAAAAGTAAAATGACCAAGACCCAATTTGGTATCTATTTAGTTTTTTTGTTTTTAAAAAATAAGTTTGGCCCTCTCTCAGTTTCGTACCATGGTTTTCATAATTCTAAAATAAAAGAAGTTTGTTCTTAACCAAATTTCAAAAGCAAAAATAAGTTGTCAAAAACTACCTTTATTTGGACTGCTTTTTAAAATTGCTTTTGGAGGGTCAAAATCAATTCTAAAAGAAACTCAAGACCCGTTTGATAGCGTTTCCATTTTTTGTTTTCTATTTTCATTTCTTATTTTTTAAGAAACGAATTTGTTTAGTAACCATTCCTGTTTTTTGTTTCTAAAATTTGTGAAACGTTCCTAAAAATGGACAAACTTTGACGATGAACAAAAATAGTTTATCCTCTTTTTATTTCTATATATTTTTCTATGTTTCTCTAGTATTCACGATCTCCTTTTGGTCTGGTGGCAGAGGCAGGAATCGCTGCTCTAGTACACTTGATCATGAGTTGTGGCTTCGAATCTCAATGAGTAGTTTATGGGTTAAATTTTTAATATGTTATTTTCTAAAAAAAAATTAAATTTTGCAATATGAATGTTATATATTATTTTAATCTCAATTGCATTTAAAATAAGTTACAATCTCATCCGTTTCGCTTCACTTTAATATTTTTTATCATAGACTCAATTAAATGTTATCAATAAATGTTTCCTTATCCATTCATCATACAAAAACTATACTAATGACTTGTTTGCTATTCAATTACTTTAACAATGAATCAATGATGTTGAAGATACGCAGAATTTGCTATGCAATTTACAGAATTGTATAATTGAGTTAAATATGAATTGAAATAATTTAAGACCTTGTTATTGTTTTTAATCGAAATAGTTTACAAATAGCTTGAGGAAGAGATAATATTGTCGATCAAATTTTGAAAACATTTGAAACATAGATGCAACGTTGTTGCATCGAGACTTTTTTTGTATTAGATGATATAAATTTTTGATAATTTATTTTTCTATATTTGATGTATGATATATCTATTTTATGTTATATTATTACAAACAAAAAAAAAAAAAGAAAAAAATAAAATAAACAATGGACAGTTATCAACCATGTTTTTGTTTCTTTTTCTCTTTTTCAAAAAAACATGAAACAAAAATAGTTATCAAATACATTTCTGTTTCTATTTCTTAAAAAGCAGGAAATAAGAAACAATAAACATGAAACATGAACATCATCAAATGGACGCTTAACTGCTTTAATATGTTTAACTTACGAAATGTTGTCACCTGCTTTTTATTTTTAAATTTTAAAGTTACCAAACACTAATCTACTCCATATGAGAGCTATTTTTTCTATAAACACAGTTGTCGGCAATTATTTTAATGACTACAACAACTCCAAACGATATCTTAGTTCTTAAACTTCACTTTGTTTTTTTAATATATTGTAGAAAGTAAATAACAAAATAGGAAATTTAGAGGTGGTAAAGGTGTTTATAAGTTTATTTTTCAAAAACTAAAAAAAATGGTCATTAAACGAGACCTAAATATCGTAAACTAAGGTTGAAATAGTAAGTGTAGTTTTAAATGAGAAAACTGTTGAAACTATTTTCAAATATAACAAAATGACATTGTATATTAGTAATAGACACTGATACACAATTATATGTGTTTATCATTGATGTTATTGTCTATTATTCCTATATTTGAAAATAATTCAAATATTAAGTCTTGCTTGGTAAGCATTTAGGTCCCATTTGATAACCATTTTGTTTTTTTTTGTTTTTATATTTTAAAATTAAGTCTATATCATTCACATTTTTTACCATGATCTGCATCTTTTTTAAGTATAATAGTTGAATCCTTAGTTAGATTCCAAAACCAAAAGCAACTTTTTGAAAAAGAAATTTGGAGGTGGGAATAGTGTCATAGGCTTAATTTTTAAAAACAACAAGGTTACCAAATGGGGCATTAGTTTTTTAATTTTTGTTTAATCATATTACTTTCATCTTGAAATTTCTTCCATTATAGACTCTTTGCCAATGGTTTTAAAAAAAAAAACCAAAATTTGAAAACTAAAAAAAAAACTTTGTAAATATTGTTTTTTATTTTTTAAATTTGACTAAGAATTCAACCATTATATATAAGAAAAATACAAATTATTATAAGAAATAAAGAAGAGTTAGACTTAATTAGAAAAAATAAAATGATTATGAATGGAAGCCTAAGTTATTATTTGATGGAAATTCAACACGAAGATTGTTTTTTTAGTACGACCAAGATTTATTTTTTCCTTTAACCGTCAAAAAGATATAAAGAATTGAAAAATGGAGAAAAAAAGAAAGAAAGAAAAAAGTGAGTCTTCTTAACTATAACTATAGTTTTCACGTCACGGATATGATGGGACTCTCAATCGGAACATGATCCGGCCATCACGCCGTCTTCCCTCCCACGTTTATAAATGCTCATATTATTATTATTTTAATAGAAAACTTCATTTTTATTTATTATAAGTCTAAGATATTTCCTTTTAATTTTGTATTGATACGAATACCATCCTACACTTACATTCATAATTTGAATTAATTGCATGTTTATCTATTACGTCGAAAATTATTATCTTTTTAAAATACAGTAAGAATAAAAAGATTTGAATTATGAATTTCTTGATTAACATATTTATATTTTAGTTGAGATATATACACTTTGATATTTGAAAAAGTATATTGAATTTAAGAATAGATGAAAATTTGAACTTATGACGAACACATGCTTAGGTGAATACATTAAAATTAGATTTGCAAGACATTCATGAAATTATTTATTTGTCCATTATCTAAAATATTAATTATGCTTTATTGATTAACCATCGTACATTTTGAACGTAATTCATCAGATAATGCATCTATCAATATTATTTTAAATGTCGACTAGTGACACTGTTGAAGTAAAAAAAATGTTAAATTACATTAATAAACATTTTCATAAGATAATTTATTCTAGTTTTTAAAAAAAAAAAAAAAAAAAAAAAAAACCTAATTAAACTTGTTATGATATATCAATTTACACTAAGAGCCTTTCAACTTCGTTGATTTGAATCCTACACTTTAACAAGTGTTCCAAATTTTATCTTTTGATCAATTTTTGGAAAATTCACCTCTTAATTATACATGTTTTTTTTTTAAAAAAAAAAAAAACAAGTAAAAACCCTTCAAAATTCAAGAATATCAGACATTAAAACTGTGACATAAATCTATGTTTAATTGACGTATCAATTAGTTACTGAATAAATGTCATATACTTTATCAATTTAAGTTTAGCTAAATGACAATTACCATGATTCACCTCTTTAAAAGGTGAAGTTCGATCTCCCATCTCTAAAATTGTTGTAAAAGTAATAATAATAATAATAAAACTTCCAAATTTTAATTGTGCTTTTATCTTTTATAATTATTAATTGTCTATTCGATAAATACTTAATATTATATTTGTACTTGTACCTCAAGCGTACATGTCTCCAATATATATATATATCGAGAAGAAGAAACTCTTTCAGTCTTTCCACAATATATACAATCAATAAAAAAAATATAATCATAATAATCGATACACACTCTATATATACAACCCTAACAAAAAATACAAGGTTGATGACAAAATTTGGATAAGGGGAATTATACCTAATCTTCACGTGACAACAGTAAATTTGTAATTTGGGGAAGAATGTGACATGTAAAAAGTAAAGATCTATACACCGATATGATATTTACCACATAGGCTCTAGTGCTTAAGTTAGAAAGCGTAACTTTATAGCAAGTAGAAAGTTCGAGAATTAGAATAGACTTACTTTCTCTAAAGTCATAATGATGTGTTTTCTCTAGGTCATTCATCTAAGATTTTCCAAGTCATATTATGTTAACTCTCGAGCAAAATGAACTAAGGCAAGCATTTAACATGCTTTGTTCATCAAAGTTGGTTTGGACTTTTGATCCAAACTATCCCCTTCTCAAGGCTCAAATACGTCGTAGTACGCTCCATCCACCAAATGGATTGAGGGTCGATCTCTATCTCATCCTTGACCTAGGCTGAGACCAACTAGGCTACTTTGGCTCAAAGCTAAATTAGTTTTTTTCCTCAAATCCATCTCATTTTCTTGGCCCAATTGCTTGTATGTTTACTATCATTTTCTTGGTCATGTAGCTTCATTTTCTTCGTTATGTTGCTTCTATCTTTTAGTTCAAAAATCACCAATCACATATAATAACAACCATAAATTATCAATAAGAAATTATAAAACATTTTTTCTATGAAAAGAATAAATTTGTATATCAATATTCTCGTCCCTTCCTTATTTTATTATTTCTAATTCAAACATTTTAAAACAAAACGTGAACATTATGTTACATAATCTTCTTCTATCTTAATCTACATAATTGAAAAAAGAATCACCAAATTAAGCGTGACACGGTTTCTTGATATCAAAGAACAAATTTTATGAATAATAAACCCAAGGATTATATATAAACATGACATGATTAAAGAATATGAAGCACTAGAGTCTTCAATTTGTCTTTATATGTCAGAAAAGATCTCCCACGTGACTATTTCACATCTCGTTTTATTCATGAGAAAATATATATATATATATATATTCCTATCAAATAGTGCCTCTAATTATCCCTACTAATTCCCTAGAAAACATAAAAATACCTACCTCCTATACTACTACCCCACTCATTTTTCACAACTATTTCTTTTTAAAACCTTTTTGATAATGATTTCGTTTCTTAATATAAGTTCTTTTAACTTTTTTTTTAATTTTTTTTTTTTTAAAAAACTAAATGATTATCAAGAGATATTATGTGCAAGATTTTTCAAAAACATGATTGTTCAACTGATAAAATTGTGCCTTAACTCACATGCATTGAATTTGATATCGGATTTGAAACTCGATGATGTAAGAGCAACGTATATATATAAGAATATGGAATAGGACCGATGGAGGCAAACCGAACAGAAACGAAAAGGAAAGAAGAGAAAGTTCTTGGCTATGGGAAGGGTTTGAGGACAGGGACAGATGAGGAGGAAAAACCGCGTGATTAAGAAGCAAAAAAGAAGAATACACTGTTCGAAGGCTTTTGTATAGGAAGCATGAGATTTTGCAGCTTCCTTCTTGACATGAAAACCAAACCTACTGTTTCTTTATGTTCACCTTTGCCAAAACCCTAATTTCTTTTGTTTTGTCTTCTAAAATTAATCCATTCAAAAAACACACCTTTTGCATATTCTCTTTCTTGGAAGTTGGGGTTTTTATTTAATTAACTTCTTTGATTTTTGTTTTTTTTTTTTTTTTAAAAAAATATTATTGTTAATTATGAGTATAATTTAATTTCTGTTTTCAAAGTAGTGAGGGAGATGTTGGGATACAAGGGGCTTAATTTGCCTTGAAAAGCATAGGGTAATTATTTTGCTGGAGAAGAATTTAGAGAGGTGGCCTTTGGAATTGATGATCATTATTATTGTTATGGATTTTGCTTTTGATTTGAGGCTAAGCCAATCTAATCTAAGGCAAAAGGAAACTACTTGTCCCTCTTCACTTTGTTAATTAGCTAGGTGGATTTATTACATGCACTTTGAGGTTCAAAGGAATAAATTCCTAAATTAAATAATTTTAGTAAAAGATCAGATTCATCTTTATTAGGGTTATTATTGCTACTGTCTGTTGGTTCCTTTTTATATATGATGCTAATTTTCTTTTTTAAAGGTTAAAAAAATCTTGAATGCTTGAACTTTCATTAAATTAGCCATTTATTCAGTGAGCTTTCAACTATTTAGCCTTTCTACTTCTTCTTTTTAAAAAAATAATTTAGTTTTTATACTTCTAATTTCGTGTCATAATTTAAGTTTATCCATTTTAGTGTAAAGTAATAATTTAGTCATTGTTATATAAAATATTAGGAAGATTTAATGAAATTTCTTATGAAAATAAGTAGTTGTGTGATATAAAAAAGAAAGACACTTAAGTTTCGTTAGGTTTCTTGTGGTGGGTGATAAATTGTATCAAGTTTAAAAGCACGTATACTAAATTATTAAAATTTAAATTTAAAGATTAAGGTCTTGTTTGTTAACTATTTAGTTTTGGACTTCTCACAGATTTGACAAATTAAGTTTTAAAAATTAGGCTCATAAACCAAACTTATTACTTTTACAAAAATGCCAAAAAAAAAAAAAAAAACATGCCCAGCCCACGAAATGTCAAAAAAGTTCGAATACACCTAATATACCTAATATAGATTTGATACACTTGAACTAATAGTATACACGTGATACACACTCAATAGACTATTGATAGACACTTACTTGATATACTATTGATACACGGTTGAAAATGATTAGTTATTTTAAGTGTTTTAAATTAAAGGGCATTTATGTAAATAAAGACTTGTGACAATTTTGTAACTAAATAGATTTTTTTTTTTTTTTTTTTTTTAATTAGGGCCTCTTTTTGTTTGGAAAATGGAGGGGTTGTAATCAATGGCGGAGCTAGGAATTTTATATAGGGGCACTATACGTACAAGTCTAACAAAACAAATCTATAGATGAATGTAAAAGAAGAAAAATATTCATAACTTCATAAATTAACTAATTTAACATATTACTATTGTCCTTTACGAGTTTTCATGTTTTGAAATCGATCCACGATAACTTGAATAGATGACTTATCAAATAAATCATTTTCAATATGGGTTATAAGACAATCATTCATCGATTGATCTCTCATTCGATTATGCAATCGAGTATTCACTATATGCATATCAGAAAATGTCCTCTCCACAGTAGCTGTGGCAACAGGTAAAATCAATGGCAAGGTGAATAATATGTAAACTAATGAAAAGACCTGTCTTTATTCGTCGGAACCATTTTTACTGCAAGATCACATATATTTTTTAATTCAACAAACTCAATATTTGAACGCATATCAATAATATAATTTTTAAGTTGATTCTCTAGCATAGAGAGTTCAATAGCTTAAAAGTCTCTTGGGTTTTTAAGTTGTTTAATAGCTCAAAAACCTACACGAGTAATGTGAATGTAAAAATAACATGGAAACAAACAAAAATATATAGAGCGGGATGTGAGTATAAAAATTATGTATAAAAAATTAACGGCACAATAAAAATATCTCTCCATATTGAATTAAAACTGACTCTACAAAATTATTCCACAATACAAATATATTATTATATAGATTCAAAAATATAAGAACTAAAAAGTTTAATAAGAATTTCAAACTTACATGTCAATTATATGATGCGTATAGTCTAACGAGTACCAAAGAAATTATCTCATACCTTTAACTCTAAAACTAATATAACAGGCATATAAAAATTACGTAGAAAAGGAAAAGCAAACATTACCTATACAAGAAAATGTTGTTAAGAATTGATATTAAAAACTTCTTCAAATTTTGAAGAAAAAATACTTCCACAGAAGATGAAGGAACTACACTACTTTTTTATTTTTTATTTTTTTTAACTAAAGAGACTGATTTGTAATTACAACTAAAAGGTTAACACCTACTTTATATTTTAATTTCATATTTTGATTTTTTTTAAGAAATTCCATTTTTATTTCCATCAAAATAAAACCCCATTGCATGCAGCCTGTTAGAGTTATTTTAGACTATCAGACTTATTTTCATTTAACCTTAAAATCACACGAAAATCGTCCAAAAAAAAGCATCAAGTAGGATTCAAAACTTGGGTCATGAATACTCAAGCTTGTCCATTAACCAAGGAACTATAAAAGGAAATTGTTGACAATTGCGTATTTATTAATTAATATTATTAAGTATTACTTAAAAATTTAAATTAAAAATATAAAAATCGATAATTTGAAGGGTGTACATACCCCTCCGGGAGAGAGAGAAAATTGTAAAGAACTTACTAACAATGACAACCGTCTTCTTCGCATCGTCCGTGAATGCTCTTGCTCCCCTCCTCTGCCCCTACTTTCAAAGATTAAAGGCGGGTTCAAATGCTAATGACCCAACATTGTAAAGCACAATGAACTTCTTTTCCGTTGTCCTTGAATGCCCTTGTCGGCTTCAACTCTGCTCTATCCTTTCCGCCGTTCATTTTCGACACCATACTGCAACTGCTACCCGCGACTCCACCAAATCTAGAAAACCTAGAGATCAAGACTAGAACATGAGAGTTAGAGAGATGACTGAGAAGGGACAGAGTTCGAGTGTGAAGGGTGTGGGAGAGGATTTTACTATTTCAGCAAAATAAAAACAAAACCTAGGCTATACTTGCAATTTCCTTAATTAGATTTGTCACCCACTACAATTTCCCTTTAGTTTTTTATTTTTTGAAATTAAGTTTATTTTCTCTCAATTAGTTACTATGGTTTCATATTTCTTAAATAAAACAGTTGATTTTTTTAATCAAATTATAAAAACAAAAATAAATTTTTAAGAACCATCTTTTCCCAAAACTTAGCTTGGTTTTTAAAAATATCGGTAGAAAGTAGATAACAAAACAAGAGATTTAGAGATAGAAAGAGTATTATAGTTTAATTTTACAAAAATTAAAAACAAAAACTCAAGGCCTTGTTTGGTAATCATTTTGTTTTTTGTTTTTCGTTTTTCATTTTTAAAAATTAAGTCTATTTTCTTTCTATTTCTTACCATGATTTACATATTTTTTAAGTACAATGATTGAATTCTTAGTCAAATTCCAAAATAAAAAATAAATTTTTAAAAGTTATTTTTTTAGGCCCCGTCTTGTAACTATTTTGTTTTTTAAAATTAAACCTATAGACATTATTTCACCTCTAAATTTCTTCATTTGCAGTTTAGTTTTTACCAATGATTTTTTTTAAAAAAAGTCAAAATTTGAAAACTAAAAAGAAGTAACTATTAAAATCTAAATTTCTTCATTTGCAGTTTACTTTTTACCAATGATTTAAAAAAAAAAAAAAAAAAAGCCAAAATTTGAAAACTAAAAAGAAGTAACTATTAAAAAATTGTTTTCTTTTTTTGGAATTTGGCTAAGAATTCAACTATTGTAATTAAGAAATATGCAAATCATTGTAAGAAATGAGGAGTAAATAAACTTAATTTTCAAAAACAAAAACAAAAAAAACGAAACGGTTACTAAATGGGGTCTTAGTTTTCAAATTTTGGCTTGATTTTTTAAACCATTGATAACTCAAAAACTCAAAAACTAAGACCACGTTTGATAACCATCTTGTTTTTTGTTTTTGTTTGTGAAAATTAAGCTTATTTCATCAACATTTCTTACAGTGATTTGTATTTTTCTTAAGTACAATGGTTGAATCCTTAGCCAAATTCAAAAAACAAATTTTTTAAAGTAATTTTTTTTAGTTCTCAAATTTTAGTTCTTTTTTTTTTTTTAAACCATTGGTGAAAAATACCTAAGAAATGAAGAAATTTGGATGTGGAGATAATGTCCATAAGCTAAATTTTAAAAAATGAAATGATTACCAAATGAGACCTAAATCGTTACCAAATGGAATCTAAATGATTAACAAACAAAGCCTAAATTATATAAAAGTTTAAGGATAAAAAATGGTTTTTAACCCAACAAAAGAATTTAAAGTCTAAGATGGGGTTCTTTTTGGAGTTAAAAGGGGTGTGGTTCTTCACGTTTACTTCATTTGTATCCTTGATTTTGTCCCAATTATCTCTCTCTCTATATATATATATAATTTTTTTTTTTTTTTTAAAAAAAAAGAAAACCTAACTTTAGAGTTTTCTCACTAATTATATTCGGTATTTATTTATTTAATCAAACCTTCCATTCAAGTGCGATGAAACATTAGAATACTGTTTTTTTATTTAAAATAAATTATCCATCCAATGCCTTAAAAAGTTCGACAACATTCTTTGACCCATATGTGAAAATAACTTATGAGTCTATTTGACTATTTTTTTTTTTTTTTACTCAACTATATTTTAAAAAAAAAAAAAAAAAAAAAACAGAGAGCTTATTATTATTATTATTTTGAGATAAAATATAGAGAGCTTGTAATACTGGGAGAGGTCAATTTCAACCATCATTAGACTATATTTTATTAACGAACTTAAAAACGTCAGTATTAGGTTAAGATTTAATTTTGGGATAAATATCTTTTTCGTCATTAAATGTTGGATCTAATTTCTATTTGGTATTTAAGTTTCAAACTGTTAAACTTTTTATTCTTTAAGTTTTGAATTTAATTTTAATTTAATCCCTAAGTTTCAAAATGTTATAATTTTATTCTTAAGATTTGAATTTTATTTCAATTTGGTTCATAGGTTTTGAGATTTAAACTTTTAACATCATATTTTCACTAAATACTCATTTTCAATCTTAAGAGCTAACCTTTATTCATTAATTTTAAAATAATTATAATTAATTAAGTTTCACTATTTTTTCATTACTATATATGTGTTAAAAATTTAACTATATTTTTAATATAAACGTCCAACATAATTTAATAGACAAAGACACTAATTACCATTCTAAAAGTTGATGGTTCGATATCCCATCTTTGCACATTTAATTAAGACCAACCAATCTAAGCACATTTAAAAGTTCAACATCTCCACACATCGTTGAAAATATACTTTAGATCAGGACCCATATATAAGTCCATATATAATTATTCATTACAAGGCCCTTATTTTAGAAAAAAAATAATTTAAAAAATTAGTCCTACATACTTTTTAATTGTTAACATATTCGTATATTAATTAAGCTGGTGATGAACATCAATTCCATTTAAGGAACATTTGGGACAAGAGATTGGTTAATATAGTTAAATTATAATAGTTTATGTTTCTGGGTGTAAATTATTTTAGTTTGACTTATAACAATATATGTTTGAATGGTAAACTATTTTAGTCTGAGAATGAGATAGTAAACACGATCGTAAATAATTAAAAAATGATAAATGTAAAATGATAAAAACTGTAGAGTCTGAAATAGTGTTTACTGTAATTAATTAAGGAATTTGAAAAAGTATTTACTAAGACAATTATTATAATCTTAGGATAATCATTGTCCAAACAGTTTCGTATTATTTGCATGGAATGTTATTTTTCAAATTAGTACGTCTAAAGATATGTCCTTGAAGGGAGAACAAAAACTCCATATACGAATTACAAGGTATCCATATCCTTATAATTAATTGAGGGTCGTAATAAAGATCTTCATTAAATGGAAAATGGTCATACAATTTTATTATAAAATTTCCTTCCAAATTTGAATGCGAGGTCAGAAGAAAATCTTTCGTACCTAACAGATTTATTTTGCAAAAGCAAAGGGTAAATAATTTAATTTTCAATAATTTTCTCTTGTTTTTTAATATTATCTTGGTCCATGTACTTTGAAGTTTATCAATTTTAATTTATGCACTTGCAAATATTTAAATTTAGGTATTATGCTTTCTATAAATCTTATATTTAATCTATCCAAATTAACTTTTATCAAAATTAGTTTTATTATAACAATAATTTTCATGATAATATCATGATAAGTATGTTTCCAAATTTTATTGTTAAAATGTTAGTACATATAAAAAAATCTATAATTAACTAGTAGTAGAAACTAGATTTAAAATTTATTGAAAGTACATACACTAAAATTAAATATTTGAAAGTATAAAACTTCAAAATTTAGAGACTAAAATAATATTTTATTTTTTCGCATTATATGAGGTGGTAAAATTGAGCGAGAAATTCTTATAAATAGAAAATTCTAAAAAATATTTACACTTTATAGCAAAAATATTTTGTACTTGAAACTTTTTGTTATAAAATTTAAATATTTTTTTATATTTAAAAACACCCCAAATTGAGCCTCGACATCTTTTTTTAATGTTAGTTGAGTTAGTTGGCAAATTTCTCGTACATTAATTTTTTTTTTTTCACGACCGTATTTTTCTAGAATACAAGAATGTGTTGGCTTTATTTTATTCTTATTTTTCTATTTTGAATATAAGCATTTTTTTTAGAAGCAATATATCTACTCTTTTTTTTTTTTTTCCTAGTTTGAATAAAAATATATTAGGGTTTCAATCACCACCTTCACGAGTCTTTGTTTTACAATTCAGATTTTTAATTACAAAAATATCGATAGACACTAAAAGACTTCTATCCGTGATAGATTTGTATCATTATGATATCAATGATAGACTTCTATCAATTTTTAGCACTAATAGACATGATAGTCTTCTATTAGCTTTTATTAGTGATAGAAACTTATAGAAGTCTATCAGTGATAAACACTAATAAGTTTCTATCACTGATAGATACTGATAGAAATCTACCAATATTTATCCGTGATAGACATGTATCTGATAGAAATCTATCCGCATCTATCCGTGATAGACATGTATCAATTTCTATAACTGATATATCAATGATAAACTTCTATTAGTTTCTATCACTGATATACACTGATAGACTTTTAACAACCTTTATCAAAAGAAGTTAAAGTTTACTATTTTCTCTAAATAATTTCTCTTATTTTTCTATTTTTGAAAATCTCATTTTTCAATCACTACCTAATTTTATTTTCATAGAAAAAAAAAACTGCATTATATCTTATTTGTTTGTTTTTTTTTTCTTTTTTCTTTTTGTTCTTTTTGCTCTCTCTCTCTCTCTCTTTTATATGTTTAAGGCGTATTATTATATACTGTCAAACCTCTCATTTTCGTCCCTTATATGTATATTTTCCGTTGTAATTAGTAAAACATAAATGCAAGAAGACAATAATAATAATAATAATAATAATAATAATAATAAAGTCCTTTACGCTTAGTTTTGAAATTAAAATAAATATTTGAAAATATTAAAATTAGGGTAAAGTGAGAATTGATTGACATTATAGTTGAAGAGAAAAAAACAAAAATATATTAAAATTATAGCATTTTTAATATTTAAAAAGAAAACATCACTTCCATCACTTCATAAAAATCAAGTGGGCCTTGATTTTGAAACTTGAAAAATATATTATTATGCAATATGACATCCTAACCATGGCCTTAATTAAAACTGATTACATGGTCAAATCCAATGGAACCACATTTTACTTTTTCTTTTTCTGTTTTCTTTTCTTTCAAAAAAAAAAAAAAACTCAATAAAAATCATTTAAGGATAGTTATGTATTAAAAAAAATTAATAGTAACTATGATATCATTTTGATTAGATGGATATTGATTTAATTATTTGTTTTATTCATATCACGACAATTTATTATATATATAAAAAAAAGGACAATTGCTTTTCAATGAAAAAACATGAATCACCCCACTAAACCAACCAAGAATAACATCCACTCTAGAGTGGAAGATAAAACATAAGAAGAGAAATATTCCTCGATCCAAAGAAATTCTGAAGAAAATGTCAAATTTTCTAAATATATTATAATGGAAATTAATTTCAATACAAAATAACATTCGAAACTATATAGTCTATTAAATATCATTATTTTTTCAATGGGATCGAGGTGGAAGATCGAATCTTCGACCTTTAAGGAGAATGATCATATTAATTATTATTTAGTTGAACTCACTTTTGACTCGTTAAATAATATTATTGTTTTCCTCCCAAAAAGTAAATAAATAGATAAAATAACATTTTGAACTCAATAAAATAAAATAACATTCTTTGTTTCTCAGTTTATGTAATTTATTTTAATTTTGGAACATAAATGTTACTAGATTTGTAGTGATGCTTGCTAGAATTTTCTTAATATTTTTTTAAAAATCATTTCCAAACAAAACCTTTTTGTTTCTGTGATTATCTTTTCTTTTTTTTTTTTCCCTTCTAAGTTATATCTAGAGTTTGCTTGCATTATTATCTTGACATAAAATTTTAAATAAGTGATCATTTCAAGTGTATCTATTTGATTTTCTTTTTCATCTCAAAAAAAAAAAAAAAAAAACATAAACAGATGGGAAGCTGAAAAAAGGGAAAATAAAGAAAGTTATGAAATTGGGTATTTAATTAATAATATCAATGATTCTCCAAGATCATTGCTCTTCAAAAAAAAAAAAAAAAAAAAAACCTAAATTATTGAAAATTTTCAGGTGGGTATGATATTGTCAGATGTTTTTTTTTAAGAGAATATCATCAATTAGGTAGACTAAATATATATGATCACATGTTCTCTCTCATTTTGGTATAATGTTTTAGCTGTTAATCTCTCAAAAATGTTGATTAATGAACCATACAAATCTTTGTAATCTTCAAAATATTAATTAATTAAAACCAAGAAAAAGGAAAAAAAAAAAAAAAGGACAATATCAAACTTATGGATGAGTGATATCCAACAACAAAAATTGCCAGTGAAGCATCTAAAAGGCAACCAAATATAAAATTTTAAAAATCATTGGTTGAAAAATGGACACCAAAGACTTTTTCAATATGGTTTAATAAGGAAAATAAAAAAAATGTAAAATTGAATGTTGGGATTTGTGTGGGATTTGGGAGAAAGTGCAAAATCCCCAAGTCAAAGGGTTGAGAGCAAAGTCCAAGTAGAAGTCGAAAAGATACAAACAGTAAGGCATGTGAAAGTGGGGAACTTTGGTTTTTTTTAACATTAATTATTAACAACCAAACATGTCATTATAATTAAGAAAGAAGGTCATGCCCAAGTGTTTCCATTCATTAATATTATTCATAATCAATATTGTGCTAAACATGTAGTTATTTTATCCAACTTTATCTTAATTTCGTTATCGATTAGGTGTTGTTATTTTGTTGTCACATTCTTTTTCTCTTTCATTTTATATGGTTCAAAATAATTATTGATACGATATGTATATTTAAAATCTATTACCTTATAAAACAACAAGAGTATAATTCCGTACAGTAATTAGTAATTAGTTGACATGTATCATTTTCACTTGAGATCGGAAGTTCAAATTTCCATACTTCATATTTGTTGTACTAAAAAAACTACAACCTTTATAGTTTAACAATATATGGAAATTGAAGTTGAAGGAATTTGAACTTCTAATTATTTTAGTTGATAATATACATGTGACCGATTGAATATCATTCAAGTTGACAATTACTATATAGAATTTTATTACTGTCAAACGATGAAAAGTTGAGATTTTTTTAGTCTAGGGTTAAAAGGCTTGCATATATTATGTTTGAGCATATGGTTTAGATATGTATGGACATTTTTTTTTTTGATATAAAAAACAAAATAATATTTTTTTTTTCATTAGAAAAGTTGTTTTGGCAATTTCCAATGCTATTATTTTATTTTTATATCTTTGAACAGATTGGAGTAAAAAAAAAAAATGGAAAAGAGAAAAGAGAAAATAAAAAATAAAAACTTGAACATCAAGGTGGCTGTCCAAATCTTCATGTCTTTTTATTTATTGGTGGAAATGAAAAGTGGGAGAAATAAGTCAGGTCCCATAAAATGTCACGATAATAACAGTGAGTCGATGGAAATATTTTAATTTTTATCTCCAAGTTTAGTTGTGTTAATTTAAATATTAAATTAATAATTATGTTAATTTAAATTTTAAATTTTTATAAACATATCAATTTTAATTTTAATTTGTCTTAAGTGTATTCAAATAATACATAATAGAATATTTAAATTGATATATTAATGGTTTGAAGTTTAAATTGATATAATTTATAATTTAGAGTTAAGTTGATACAACCAATAAAGTTGATGGAAATAAAATGATATCGACTTTTTTTTTCTTTAACCATAAAGAAAATCAATTGAATTTGAGATTTAAATTATACTCTAGTTATTAAAATTTTTATATATTTTTTTATTTTAATTCTTATATAGTTATACTATTGTTGAAAAAAATGCTAAGAATAAATTATCTTAATTTTGTTTTATGTTTTTTTAGATTCGTTGTTTGAAATTTTGTAGTTTATAAAAACAACATTTTAATGTTACTACTATATCCTAAGTTTTCAACTTAAAATTATAAGTGGTAGGATTATGTTAAAAAAAAATAAATTAAAATGATAGTATTTTATGTCATAAACTTAATTCATTATATCACAAAATAAAAAAAGTTTAACGTGGAATCTATTTTTTAAAATCTTCTACTAAATATATATCTTTAAATATGCAACTTTGTATTTATTAAGGATATATTTGGGATTGTGTTTCTAGGAGTAAAAAGTAATTGTGGGAGAATCTTAAACCATCCAAGACGTTTGAAAATTTTGATTATTTATTAATTTATCAAAAATCACATCTCAAATTGCTCTTACATTCAAACTCATGCTCATACTCATCTCGAGGAACTGATGTCTTTAAAATTACAGATTTATCCATCCATGTCTTTATTATTATTATTATTATTATTATTTTCCTCTCTATTTAATATCAACTACAGTTAAATCGATTCCATTTATTTTAACAACTGTTAATAATTTAGATGAGAATAAAGTTATTTTCAATTTAAAGCATATAAATTTTTAAATAATTATCTTATAGTAAAATTGATACAGAATATCAATATACAATAATATTTCTACTTTAGTGATTATAGCTAAATCATAGCAATTCAAATATTAAGTTATCGATCACCATTATATATTTTTTAATGTTTAAAATTGAAATTTATCAAATACAATTTTACTTCATGTGATTAATAATATTCTTGAAACATTATTACTATAAATTATTTTGAAAGCTACGACAATTCCAAACCCGACTATCTCTTATTTTTAGTTTTATGTTTTTAAATAGTCGACAAGCAAAACTTTAAATCATCCTACACGATGATAGGGATATGATCACAAAATGTTTGGTGAGACCCACTCGAGGGTAACAAAAAAAAAAAAAAATGTTCGATAGGGAAAAGGAAAAATATTTCCATTTACTTTTTAAAAAATTTGAGAGAAAATTTCCCAACCTCATACTTCATCTTATTGTTATTATTATGGAGATTTTTAAAAATAAAAAATAAGAAAAATTATATACACAAATAATAAAATTTATATTTTTCTTATAAAGGTTGATAGAAATCTATTAGTGTATCAGTAATAAAAACGGATAGAAGTCTATAATTAATAGACGCTTATAGAATTTTATCAGTATCTATCGGTGTTTTTTTTTTTTTTTTTTACTATGCCTGTAAATAATTTGACTTTTTTTTTTTATTATTATTTTTGATTTTTTTTATTATTAGTTTTTCTCAGAAGTATTATTATTAGTTATTTATGTTATACCTATAAATTAAATTTTATTAGTTTAGATATAAATAATGTTAAATCTTATTCATATTATTTAAACTTATAACTTAATTTAACAAGTTTTAGGCCTCATATGTATTTAGGCTAATCAAATAGATGATTTTATTTAGCCATGCCTTTTTTATATATATTGCTTTTGCACCAACATGATATGTTTTATTATTACATTTTACAATGTTTTACACTGAAACTAGAATTTTTTTTTTTTTAATTATTTATAAAACCATATTGTAACGATTATTTTGCTCTAAGCTACATATCGATGATTTTTAAATGTCATCAATCTACATGTTATAAATGATTTTAGACCGAAGAATGTAATTGACATCAAACAAAAATAGAAACAACAAGTCCAAGAAAATAACAAGATATGGGCAAAAAATAACGCCTAGAAAAGAGCTTGAACAAATTGTCTAATCAAACACGCTTTGTCCAACAAAAAAATAATATCTTTCTAGAGAAAGGGATCGACTTGGATCCTTGCCCAAGCTAGGGTACTCGTCTTTGACCAAGATTTAGGGTCGAACCTAATAAATTATCGAGTAAAAGAGTCAAGTTTGTTTTTATGATCGGATTTTGACATGAACCATACATGTACTAAGGATCAAAGTTGGACAAGGCCTATAAAGAAAAGGACATTATTGTGGCTCACTAGTATTATGAGAAGGTAAAAAATGAAACAAAGTAATTATAATTATTGACCAAATTAAAAAGAAAAAAACTAACAACAATAATGAGCGTGGGAGTTTTTGGCTTGGAATGAGAGAGGAAATCGAGGGAAGATTGAGAGAAGATATGCAACAAAAAAGGTTCCATCATCCATTTCTCTAATACTCTTTTTCTCTCTCCCTTTTTCTTTTTTCCTCTTTATTTTTTATTTTCCAAATCATTCAACATATAAATATTCCACCTTCCTCCCTAAACTCATCCCAAATTAGATTCCTCTCTCTCTCTCTCTCTCCCTCTTTCTTTCTCTCTCTAAATCCTTCCACAAAGAATACCCTTTTTGGGAATTTTCAGTTTAATTTTCCCCTTTGAGAAGCCAATTCTGCCATTGCTATATATCTTCACAACCAGTTAGTCTCTCTCTCTCTCTCCCCTATGTAATATTTTTTTTTATTTTCTCTCTCTAAAATCTCATATGGGTTTGTTCAATTATGAAGTTAATTCATAGTTCATCTTATAAAGTTTCAATTTTTTTCCATATTTATGTGTTACATTTATGTTTTTTGCTTAATTACTCTGTTTTTTTTAATGTAATGTTGTTTTGTAATGGCAAAAAATAGTATAGTTCAGTATTAAGTAATAATGTCCAAAACATACCAAACTTTTATTTCTCCCACTAAATTTACAAAGCTTTTTTTAAGGGGTCAGAAAGAAAATAAATTATTGAGATGAACAGTGAAATGGAAAATGAGAGAGAGAGAGGAAAATAAAATAAAAAAAATAAAAGTGGGGAAAATCAGAACTTGTGATTGGGGATGCTGTTGCTAAACATATGATTCTAATAATTGAGACAGAATGATGCTGCATAATTTTAAAGCAACATTTTCCCATAAACTTTGTTCTTAAAAATTCATAAAATAATCTCCAACCAACCAATCAAATTGCACAATTATGGGATCCTCTTAGGGATGAGAACCAAATAATAATAAAAATAAATAACCAAGAAAAAGAAAACAACTTTTTTTATCCTTCTATTTATTCCTATTAAAATATGGGGTTTTGTGTTTTGCTAACTTTCTATGGAGAATAATACTTTTAGCCCTTTTCCCCTTATCTTTATCTCTATATAGACCATTCACTTATTAAATTATTAGGATCTTGAAATTTCTAATTTGACAATTTTCACTCTCTTTCATAATAGCCACCACAAATATTAATTTATGCTAAGTTTCATTTAATTAATTAATATTTTTAGTATATAGTTCAATTATGAGGCCCTATTGGGAATTGGGTCATTGCCTTACAAAAAGTTACACAAGGACTAGAAATAGAATAATGGGTTGAATGAAATATTGTCATATAGTTGTTACATTTACATAAAAATCGATTCTTTATCTTTCTTAATTATTCTTGTTTTAATAAAGATTAGAGAATTAATTCTAACACTTGATGGTTGTCTTGTCTGTGTTCTTTGAGGCAAAATTTTGCTTGTTATCGATAATGGGGGTTAATTAATATGGGATTATGGTAAATAATAAACGAAAATGTAATGGGAAATCGAGGATTTAGGGATTTGGGGATTTCTGTTTTGTGTTTTCTTCCTGGTTTGTGAGGCCAAGATGAGCGGTGGGTACGGATCATCGTGAATTTGGAAGCTTCGGAAAAAAGGTCGAGTGTCAAAAACAGAGAGGGGATAGAAAAAGAAAGGAACCCCCAAAATTTCAATCTTATCTTACTGCTCCATAGTGAATATTTTAATCTCTCTCGTATTCGTTTTTTTCTTTTCTTTTCTTTCTTTTTTTTTTTTTGTTGTTGTTCGTTCCCTATTTCTGGTGCTCTTTCTTTATAGAAATGGACGCGGTACACTCAACTTGGATTCTTCCATATCTTGTTTGTATGAATCCAGAACCGTGTCAAGTTCATAGACAAAGATGAGAGAGGGCTGAAAATATGGTGATTCTTTTGTTTTTTGTTTTTTGTTTTTTTTCCTTGTTTACTCTCTTTGTTGATCTGTGTTTTGGTTTGGATCTGTTGTCCCGTGAGTTTCTTCTTATGAATCTGATCCGACCCTTTTGAACTTGCGACATTTTTAGAAAGGAATAGCTAGTTTTTCTTATCATTGTCTGTGAGATTTCTCTGTTTGGTAGAAGAAAGAAAGAAAAATGGATCGGTTTTGAGAGAATCTGGGGCAACTTCAAGCTTTGTATCATGGAAATGGTAAAAGGGAGAAACCCTTTTTCGATTAAGCTTTATATACTATAATGATGCAAGTAAATATATGAATCAATAAGAGAAAACCCAGAATCCAATATTCTTATTATTTCTGTCAACATTAACAAAACTCCCAACAAAAACATACCCAGAAACCAGAAACAAGAAAAAATGAGTCTGTAGCTTGCCTAGCCCATTGCATCTTAAATTATGAACAAAAACATTTTCTGCTACACGAGCCCCAATGAATTTATATCAGAGTTGATAAAAGAATGGCAGCTGAGAGAGACATATAGAAAGGGGAATTGATTGAGGGGCAGTTGTGGAGTTAAAAGGGAAAGGCCAAGTCCCGAGTGTTTGGTTTTAGGTAAATTAGGTTGGGTTTTTATTCTTTAGGAGGATGATTATTAGTTATTAACGTGTGTGTTTTGTGTTTGTTTTCTCGCTATGGCTAAATGGTTTAGGGGATTACTAGATATGGTTTGTGGCTGTAGCAGAAGAAGCTTTCTCAGACTCTCTATGTCTGCTTCTCTTTTCACAATTTCCTCTTTATATTGCTGTAATTTGTGCCATTAAATGCTTCTTTTCGAAGCACTCAAAAAAGGCTATTATATTTATAATGATGCTGAGCTGAACCCAACTGTTTTTTTTTTTTTTTTTTTTTTACTTTTGATAATTTAATTGCTTAAATCTCTCTTTATTCTCTACTGGGTCTTTGGAATTTGGCTTTATTTGAACATTTCTTGTAATTTTCCCATCTGGATTCGGCTGAATTGTGGAAAGTGGCTTAAAAACTTCTCCCTGAGTTAGGTTTTCCATTGAATTACCTCCACTAAATCAGCATCATTTCTGAGAAACCTCACGATCCATATCTTCCTGTACTCAAAAGTTCAAATGGGTTTCTCTGACTTGATGTAATTTAACTTCTTTCATTATCATGAATATCTATATATGTATCCAATACCCATTTTATTGGTTGCGCTTACATAGATTGTTGTGCTTTGCAGATAAGTAGGCGAGCACAGAGTGGCTGCAGAAGCAAAACAACAGCCACAGGCTTCTGTTTATCGGACCGCGCCGCTCTTGTTTGTCGCTCGTGCGTTTACAATTTCAAACACAGATCTCGAGACCCCTTTCCTCTTCGCTACAATAACTGACATCTGTTTTGCTTTTAGCCCAATTCTTCTTTTTTTCCCTTCCCCCGCCATTTTCTCTTTATTTATGTAGAGATTGATCTTCCTCCCTCCATTGGGTTTGAGCTCGATACAAAGAACTTAGATTAGTTTTTTTTGGGTTTGTTTTATACTTTGTTCAAAGACGTGGGGATTGACTCGTGAGAAGTTTCATTAGCCATAATCTTAGCCGGGTCGGTGACACTGTCGAATTTTGCTGTTGCTTTGTGGTGATCTCGAGGTATAGCCTTCGAACCTCGCTTTCTTGGGCTGTGTTTCTTGTATTTGATTATTCCCATCATTTCCTTTTCTTTTGGGTCCATTTTGCTTTCTTTAATCCAAAGTCGTGTGAAGTAATTGCATATAAAAATTTTAGAACATGCAAAAACCAGTGTCTTTGGTACATTCCTGAGGTTGATAGTTGAGTTGGTCCTTTGCGCTTAGAATTATTTGTATATTATATTTCTGCCGACTCATTGCCTGTAGACCATGTTCAGTGTTTAGTATATTATTACTGAGTAAAACTCGGCCCGTGATAATTGGATTACGTGCATATTAAAGAAGTTGCTGAGTTTCCTCCTTTGCTCTCTTGTAGAATTGTTTAGTGTTTGGCCTTTGATGTGGAATACTGCTCCTCGAACAAGACATGCTGAGCTCTGATGGAGATGCAGACGTTTTCTTTGATTCAGAAGATCACTTGCCATTAGAGGAGTCCTTGGTAGCTGAAGAAGCGGATTTCAGCAAGTTGGGATATGAAATATGGATGAGTGAGCCTCAGAGCATTAAGAAGAGAAGGGACCGTTTTCTTCAAGAAGTTGGTTTGGTCGAATTTGCATCTTCTAGTATTTGTGCCCAGGATTCAGAGATTGAATCTAGTAGTTCGTCAGAGAGGATGGAATTGGAGAGACTTACAGAGTCTAGTGGAGCTGTTTCAAGCTCTGACTATACACCTAGCTGTAATGTGGAGGATAATGATTTAGTAGTATGCCACAATGAGATGCAAACTGCTGAATTCAGCAACGAGGCAACCAGTCAACCGTCTTCTGTTTCCAACTCCAGCTTTCGATGGTGCCTCGGTGAAGCTAATGATGAAGCTTGCCAGGATATTGATGTGGGTAAAAAGAAAATATTGACTTGGTGGAGATCATTTAAAAACAAGGCAGGAAGACGAAAGAGTACAGAGTTTTCTGGGGAATCGAAATTGAATCCAGCTAATTCCAAAAGTTGCAGAATGAAGGTGTATCAACACAAAAAGAGGTGTTCAGAATTTAGTGCATTGTATATGAAACAGCAGATTTGTGCACATAAGGGATTGATTTGGACAATGAAGTTTAGTCCAGATGGTAAGTATTTGGCGAGCGGAGGAGAAGATGGAATTGTACGCATTTGGCATGTAACGTATACAAATGCTTCCAGTGAGTTTTTAACAAGTGATGAAAATTATAACACCAAACCAAGAGAAGGGAAGTTTAGTTTCAGCAGCAAATCGTCAAGATTTGCTACTGTTGTCATTCCTGAAAAGGTTTTCCAGATTGATGAGTCGCCAATACAAGAACTCCATGGACATTCAAGTGATGTCTTGGACATAGCTTGGTCTAGTTCCAACGTAAGTTATCTATTACAACTGATTGTTTTTTCAAAACTGTCAAAAGATACAAAGCTAACTAGAATCTCTTGCTGCAGTGTCTTCTGTCGTCCTCAAAGGATAAAACCGTCCGCTTGTGGCAAATCGGCTCTGACCAATGTCTCAACGTTTTCCACCATAAAAACTATGGTAAGTTGTTAATTTCTGCATCCCTTCAATCTTCTACTGGCTCTATTCTCTTTTCTAAATTGTTGTTACTTTCTCTTTTGGGACCAGTGACTTGTATCCAATTCAATCCAATGGATGAAAACTACTTCGCTAGTGGCTCGATTGATGGCAAAATCCGGATTTGGGGTGTGAAGAAGCAGCGTGTTGTTGATTGGGTTGATATCCGAGATCTAATTACCGCTATATCTTATCGACCAAATGGGAAGGTGCGAATCATGAGCTCTCACAAAATGGATTATATGCCTGGACCGTTATTATGGTTGGTAACATATGACATATGCTGTGCTCTGATATGCATTGTTCTTATATGCGAGCAGGGGTTTGCTGTTGGTTCAATTACCGGCACTTGTCGTTTCTACAAAACATCAGGTACAAACCGTGGTGCATCCCTCATAATATTTTAAAGTGTATGCAGGATTTGCCCTTCAACTCCTTTACTGATTTAGATTTTTATGGTGTTTTGTAGGTGATTATCTTCATCTGGATGCACAGATCAATCTTCAAGGTAGAAAAAAAGCCTCGGGCAAAAGGATCACTGGCATTCAGGTTTTACTCATAACGTTGATAGTTCCACTAAGAAAGTATTATGTTAAATAACATTGCCTCAATTTAAAAGCCATTCTTTGCAGTTTTGCCGGGAAAATTCTCAGAGAGTGATGATAACTTCGGAAGACTCTAAAATACGAATATTTGAAGGAACTGAAATCGTCAGCAAATACAAAGGTATGGCTCATCAGAATTCATTTTACTGGATAATCTATCATAATAATCTCTGGCCTTCATCTAGGAGTAAAATTTTCTGATAGGAAGCATAATTATGTTCCAAAATCCATTTTGAAAAAAATGATGTTTAACATTGCAACCATGAGTGGTTAATTGCTCAAATATCTCTTCAATTACCAAATGCGAGTATTCAAATCTGCAAGCTGTCTTAGTTAAAGCATGAAGGGGGAGGGGGGCTGCATTATGCTTATTCATTTGAATTATTCATAAATAGTTGTTGATGGATGGCATTGAAACCCATATTTAAATTAGAAAATTGAGATGTCCATTGAATCTGCACTTGACTTGTAAAGATCTATTGATGGGAAGTTGTGTTTTTCTCTTTTGATAGCTGTAATTTGAGCTAGCCATCATATATTGCTTGCTAGCATTGGAATAAAGGCTAGAAATTTTAGGTGACTTATAGTTCATTGAATCTTTAAGGTCTAGATGCTTACCTTCTGGTTTTCGATTTCGAAATGTAGGTCTATCGAAGTCGGGGAGTCAGATGTCTGCTTCCTTTACGAAAAATGGGAAACATATAGTATCGGTTGGAGAGGACTCTCGTGTATATATGTGGAACTACGATAGCCTTCGCCTTCCATCAATGAAAGAAACAAAATCTCAGCAGTCTTGTGAGCATTTCTTTTCTGATGGTGTGTCTGTTGCTATCCCATGGCCTGGCATTGGAACTGAACCAAAGTGCTTCAGTAACAACAAACCACAGTTTTCGCAGAGAAAGAATTACCAAAGGGCTGCTTCTTGGACAAGAGACGAGCGTTTTTCGTTCGGTAATTGGTTCTCTGCCGAGGTTCTACGCCGAGGTTCTGCAACATGGCCAGAAGAGAGACTACCTCTCTGGGATTTACCAATTGCAGAAGATGAAAATGGCAACCTGCAATACCAAGATTGTCATCAAAAGAAACTAAATCATCATAACAATGTCTATGGCCACGCATCTCAACTCGACACATGGGGACTTGTGATCGTCGTGGCTGGATTAGATGGAACTATAAAGACATTCCACAACTATGGATTGCCCATCAAGCTTTAGGAATTCAATTGAAGCTGTGCTTGATATAGCTCAATTTATCTGAGCTTCCAAAAGCAGAAAAGGCTTCAGAAACTGAGAAAACATGAAATTTCATGTGGTTGATTCTTTATCCTGTTTGTATCTTCCAACCAGAGCTATAGAGGAAATCCCTTTCTATTTGTTTATTTATTCTAAAAAAGTATGTTTCAGAGGTCTGAAAGCTCTAAAGAGGCAGGCCACCATTTTTGCTTGTTTTGTTTTTGTGAATATTACCTGCCAATGTATTTACACTTAGCAGATTTTTTTGTCATTTGGATGTTTTTCTTACACTTCATAGTCAAGTGTTAAATTTTGGAAGAAAATTTGTACATTTGTTCGTAATAAGTAGCTTTAAAATAGATATAAGATTATATATTTAGAAATATTTTCATTTTTTCTTAAAACTATAAGTTTACTTCCAATTTAATCCGTGTAATTTTTACTTACATAATTTCGATAATGCATATTCTCTGTTCAAATTTTGTTTGAGAAACAAAAATACTAATAAATCATGAATCAACAATTGAAAAGAAAGCTCAATTTGGGGGTGCCCTAAGGCCCCAAATAAAGATTCTATTGATGTATATATTCATAGAACTGGGAGAGTCTAATTTGAATTCTATTTAAATTCAACTTCAAACTTCTATAAAATTTGCGATGCATCTACTATGTTTTGTTTCCATGACGAAACATTTTAATAGATAACTTAATGATTAATTTCTTTTTAACTAAACGTTGAACCTTTTTTTTTTTAAAAAAAAAATTGGAATTATTTGATTAGCTAATGAAATCTTTTTGCGACACATTCAAATAATAAAGTCAAATTATGTAGTTCTCACCCAAGATTAATCTAGATATATGCACCCTAACTCAAACAGTCACAAACGTTTAAAATACTTACAATAAACATTTCATTAGTATAGGTCACTTATATAAATCAAAACATAATTCAACTAGTTTGAGTATACTTTATTTAATAGGTCAAATCATCTTCTACCGAATATATATTACTTGATTAAAAACAAAAAAGGTATCATGTTTGCCGTACGTAAAAATATATATGTTAAAAAAATTAGATAAATTATTTACTTTTAAATATACATTTAAAAGATAATTGTCTAAAAGATAATTGGTTGAAATTATATTACAAACCAAATGTATATGTGATTAGTATAATAACTTTTAAGAAGTGACACTTTTAAACATCATGCAAGTTCCATTAATATTTATGTAAATACTTTTGAACACTTTCACTATATATTTACCTTGGGATGTACTCATATTTATATAGACCAATATATAATAAAAAGCATATGGTAGTACTGTAGCCCTAGAAAATTATCGAAGTATAAATGGTATAAATACGATATTAAGTAATTAACAATTAACATCCACTTATCCTCGGCAAGAAAGATTCAAATATATAAATATAAAGGTTTACGTGGACACATAGCGATCCGGGAGTATCTTCAACCTCTCTATACAAAAGCACGAGATATTTCCTTCAAGAAAATGATGTTATCTGTTTCCCTGAGATAATCACTGATTCACTACAAACAAAACTCACACACAAGCTCCAATTCCCCCTCTTGATTCCAACAACAAGGAGCTGACTGTGAGAAAGAACCCTAAACCCACTTTCACTTCGGCATTTGGAAGCCGAGACAGACGGGAAAGGCGCCCTTTTGGGTGGGGGAGACAATCTTTCTTCCTTCTTCGTTTCTTCAATGGCAATTCCCACTTCCCTCGTTCCCACTTTCTCTTTTGATACTATCTCCAGCTCTGCTTCTTATTCTTCCTCCTCGTTTTCTTTGCAATTTCTTAATCCCTTCAAACCCCATTGCCATGGTTTAAAGATGGATAACCCCACCTCAAATGGGTCTCTCGTTGTTAACTCTTCCGCTCGCGAAATGGGTTCCAACTCTGACCCTTTGAACCGGAGGTATGGATAGTGGATATGCCCGTCATCCCTGCCCCTGTATTTGTGTGTTTGTGTGTGTGTGTGTGTTAATCAATTTTTAGTTGATAATTGCTTTGAAATTACGAGTCCGGAGAGATGGAATGAAATACTGAGCTAGTGATTATAATTTGTATATGGGAAATTGTTCAATCTCTAATGTTGGTTTATTGTTGTGTACCTGCATAGATAGTTTTGTTGTCGTAAAGTAGAGTGATTAGCAGAGTTTTAATTTCCCCCCCTGTTGTAAGAGTTTGTATGAGTGAAGGATAAGATGCTTCCCATTGTTTTGGAGATTGAGTTCCTCTTTTGTTGTTGTTTTTCTGTTACTGTTGGAGTTTCCTATGATGGTAAGGAGACGATAACTTCAAGGAAGGAATGACGTTATCTTTGTTCTTCTCTACCGAACAAACTTCTTCGGGTTCGAATGGATATTCGTGCATTTTTTGTCTTCTTTCTTTATAACATTAAACATAATACCGTGTTAAATGAGATTGCCCACCACCAGGAGTGCTGTGCACCCGTACATGAATCTTATTTTTCAACTTCTGGACTTCAGATTGTAAACAACACTTTAAACACAACAATATGTCTGTGAAGCTTCTGGAGTAGAAACTCACTCTTTTTCCTCTATGAACATATGTACGTGGTTTGTACTTTGTGTTGTAAACGAAATGATAAGGATCTCATCAATGGCTTAAAAACAACAAAATGCCGTTTTGCTTTAAGAAGTCAATGATAGTACAAGTTTCAATTTGTCTCCCTTACCATATTGAGTATGCCCTGTCATTGAGTTGGTTTTGTCAGTTAGCATTGAAAGCTGACTCATTACTTTTAAGCTAACGTTGGATTGTTCTCCTAATTGATTTTGGAGAAGGCTTTCCATTTGCTCTTCTTGGGAACGAGAGTGTTTTTTAGATTGTAAAGCTATTCATACTTAGTGATGACCTAGTACTTCTCGTTGTTTTGTTGGCTGTGGCCTTCTCTAAATAGATTCTCTATTTCCAATGATCTATGCTTCGCATGCTCTTGTTTAAAGATAACGTTTCTATTTAAGTTTTTCCTTGATTTTATTATATTCTTTCTCTCTAGCATGAAGCATCAGATATCATCTATTTCTCCTAGTGGGATGACACTAAGTGAAGCTTCCATGTCCATGCCATCGTATAAATGGCGAAGAGTATTGCTTAAAGTAAGCGGTGAAGCACTTGCTGGTGATCGGTTGCAGAATATTGATCCAAAGGTTGGTGTTTGAAGGATGATTTTGTGTTACATGTATGCTGTGTCCTTTTCATAATTTTTGATTCCTTGCTTTACTTTTGAGCTACTTCTTGACTGCAGGTTACTATGGCAATTGCGAGGGAGGTTGCAGCTGTGACCCGTCTGGGCATTGAGGTAGCTCGACCTTTATATGCATACAAGATCCTTTTCTCTATGATTCCGTGCATCTGTTCAATTGAATCTCAATGCTGTAACAGCAATAATCTGTAACTATTTGGAGAGATACAAATCCATTGATTGAATATGTTAAGTAATGGAGTTCTGAAGCTAATTCTTTTTCCTTGTTTGGAATGTGCAATCATTGTGGATGGTGTTTTATTTCAGGTTGCTATAGTAGTTGGTGGGGGTAACATTTTCCGTGGATCCTCGTGGGCCGGATCTAGTGGTTTGGACCGTTCATCTGCTGATTACATTGGGTAATTTCCTTTGTACTATATATTTCTGGAGTCTTTTGGTACCACATTTTGCCATTGCACATACCTGTATGCAAGCAACGTGGAAGTTCACACAAAATGAAGATGGAATAGGAATATATCTCTATTATGTTGAGTAAATGAAAGGATATCATACTTGTTATTCACATGAAAACAAGAACATATTCCACTCATGTTGTCCTCCCTACAAATTCCGCATCTTCTCTATGGTACCGGACTACATTCCTGGAAACAACCACCACTAGATATTTGACTAGTAATTTCTAGTACTAAGATTGTTTCAAGTATGCTGGTGGACATTGTGCATTACTGGTTTTTGAAACTTTAGTTCTATATTTCAGGATGTTGGCAACAGTCATGAATGCTATATTTCTTCAAGCCACAATGGAGAGTATAGGCATTCCTACACGAGTACAGACTGCGTTTCGCATGTCTGAGGTTGCAGAGCCATATATTCGACGTAGGGCTGTGAGGCACTTGGAAAAAGGAAGAGTTGTGATCTTTGCAGCTGGTACAGGCAATCCATTTTTCACTACAGATACTGCAGCAGCCCTACGTTGTGCAGAAAGTGAGTCAAATCACATTAAGAGTCTGATTGGAATGCCTTTCTAAGCGCTTAGAAAAGTGTTTATAAATGATTAAGAAAAAGTATTTTTAAACATCTATGAAGTTATTCCAAACTGACACAAACTTCTTACTTTAACTAATTACTGAAACTGTGTTTAGTGTTTGGCAATGAATCATCTCTGTAACACTGACTTTCAAATTGTCTATATCCAGTTAACGCTGAAGTTCTGTTGAAAGCGACAAACGTTGACGGAGTTTATGATGATGATCCGAGGCAAAACCCAAATGCACGGTTACTTGAGACTCTTACGTACCAGGAGGTGACTTCGAAGGACCTTTCGGTGATGGACATGACAGCCATTACTCTATGCCAGGAAAACAACATTCCCGGTATGTATTGTATATTTCTTCATAGTATATATTAGATCACTGTTCTTTAAAATAATAACTGAACAAACAACAGAAGGCAATAGCATACAAGTTATTGACATGGGCTTAGAATAAACTGAACTAATGATTATTTTGCTTCTTCTTGCAGTTGTTGTCTTCAATCTAACAAAACCAGACAACATCTCGAAAGCCATAAAGGGTGAGAGAGTTGGGACGTTGATTGGAGGAACATGGAACTCAATGGTACCAAGTACATGAAGGTGGTGATTGTATGAGCCGTCCATTATGTAAGAGCTCATTAGTAGGGATTTTACAGGAGATTTAGAGCTATCTCTTTATCTTTTCACATTGATAGCCGTTTTGAACTTATGAAATGATTTATTATGTATATAACCCAGTGAAACTGAAAGCAAACCCCTGTTCTTCATTGAATGTTCAATGGACATCAGATTTTTTTGGAACAATTGCACATTCATTGTCGCAGCATGCGGTATGAATTTTAAATCTTCATTTGTTTATTGAAGGTACTGAAATCTTTCTACTTCTTTCTCCTCTCCCTCCCCCCTTTTTTAAAAAGAATTGGTAAGAAAATCTATCAACTTCTATTGGACAAGGAATTGTGTGGTTACGTGGTAATCAATTTCAATTTCCAAAAACAAAAATAAATATTTTAGACCTCGTTTGATAATTATTTTTTTTATTTTTATTTTTTGAAAATTAAACTTATTTCCTCAAGTTCTCTTCTCACAATAATTTGCATCTTTCTCAAATACAAGAGTTGATTTCTGTGTCAAATTTCAATCTTCAAATTTTGGTCATGGTTTTAAAAATGCTCTTAAAACGTTGGCAATCAAACATAGAAAATAATAAATGGAAATAGTATTTATAGGTATAATTTTCAAAAACTAAAAACTCCACTTTGTTTTTTGTTTTTGAAAATTAAGTCTATTTCATCTCAATTTTTTTAAAAATAATTTGCATATTTCTTAAATACAATAGTTGAATTTTTAACCAAATTCCAAAAGTAAGTGTGTAGAAACTATTTGTTTTTTTTTTTTCAAAATTTGGATTGGTTTTCAAAACTATTGGTAAAAAGTAGATAACAAAACATAGAATTTAGAGGTAGAAAGACTATTTGTAGACTTAATTTTAAAAAACAAAAAACAAAAAATGAAATGGTTACTAAATGAGACTTAAATGATTACCAAATAAGGCTTAAATGATATGGTCAACTTTTAGTTTTCAAATCTATTTATTAGATTTGAAGAATTATAAATATTAAAATTTTAGTAGATAAGATTTGTGGTGTGTGTTTGTGAATTTGACATACTTTACAATTGTAAATCAAGCTTGTGATCCCATTTGATAACCATTTCGTTTTTTACTTTTTTTTCGAAAATTAAGCTATTTTTTTTTTTTCACATTTCTTATAATGATTTGCATCTTTCTTAGGTACAATGGTTGAATTCTTAGCCTGAATTCTTAGCCAAGTTCCAAAAACAAAAACAATGTTTTAAAAGCTACTTTTTTTAGTTCTCAAAGGTTGAAAGTAGTGTCTATAGGCTTAATTTTTAAAAACAAAACAGTTACGAAACGGGACGACAATAATTCAACTAATTAAGACATTATAATCTTAAATAAAAGTCTGCTAAACTTATATTTTTATGTGTAATAAATAATCAAACTTGTAATTTTATACATTGTTTTATACATTGTTTTAAGAATAAATATAAATTTAGACCTTAAAATTTTGAAATTTGCCATAACTATAAAAGTTTGAGGTTTTAGCCAGACAAACAAAATAAAAATATTTGATAGTTAAATCTATTAGGTAATGATTTTATTTTTAATTTTTAGTTTCTAAATATTAAACATATAAACACTTATTCTCCTTTAAATTTCTGTTTTTTTAAAATCTAATTTTTACCAATGTTTTCAAAACCAAACCAAGTTTTGAAAAAAAAAAAGGTATTTTTTTATTTTATTTTATTTTTTTTAAATTTGACTGAGTATTCAACTCTTGTATATAAATGAAGGGCGAATCTATGAAGGGGCCGAGGATGGTACATAGCCCCTTTCACGACGTGACGAGTTACATTTATATATATTTTTATTTTTTATTAAATATAAAAAAAAATAAGTATTTACCAAATATATACTCTCGTGTGCCCCCAAAGGTTAAAAGGTAAGATTTGGCTCAGTGGTTGTGTAGTGGACTATGTTACTTTGGTGTACTGGATTGAACCAACAAAGACACAGTTGTGTTGCGTATAAATTTATATACAAATATTTTTTAGTGATAACTATTTGGTTATTGTTATAAAATAGAGAGGAGTTAAGAGTAAACATAAGAACATAAGAGAGAAATAGAGAGAAGAAAATAGAGAACATATGTATTGTGCTCAATTGAAGTTTATTTTCAAATGATCTTTACAAGCTCTATTTATAGGGTTATGAGAATGGTGGTTACAAGAATGAAACATAAAGAGTGTTGGGTTTTATGTCCTAAAACTCATGGTTTGTAAACAATAAAACTTATTCTAAAAATGCAATAAATTGTTATTGAATGTATTGCTTATGAGAAATCCAATAGACCTAAAAGTCCCTTAACTATTACATGAGTACTTGAACTTTATGTGAAGATATAAAAGTAGATCAGGTTCGAGTAAATATTCAAAATGATCTATAGTATATGAATAAGGTTGGGTGCCTTATTCTGGTAACATTATCGGATGCGACCTACTCTGTAGTTGTTACAAAGAGTTGCAAAGTGCTACAAATGATGTGATCTTAATTCGTACATGCTATGACATAGGAGTGGGGGCATCCTGTGCAAAAGGGTTTGTACAAAATCGGACCATAAAATCAATCACTCTTATTTTATAACGCTGTTTACTGTTTAAGACTGACTATTTCAAAGCGATGACCTAGGTGACTTGACTTTAATCCTTAGCTAACTATGAACTCTTGTTTATTCGGGATTATCCTTAGATTTGCATAGGTTAGGGTTGGCTCAACAGTGTCGGCTCAATAAACTTCAATTTCAGGGGTAAGACCGGATAGATAACTAGGGACATAAGGTGCAAAAAGGAATTCACTCCTACCCGCTGTTAGGGATAGTAGAGAGGTTGTTTCCTTAAGTGATGATTTTGGGTCTTGAACAAGGTGCCCCACCCTTTCATTGGTCTGAGAGGGACTCAGTTTGTTGATTGGATCACAAATCAATTGTTCATTAGAGGATCAGTGGGACTTAAGGAACAAGAGGTAATCTCGGGGATAAAACAGAGATTTGACCCAGCCGTTATTACGAACAACCTGTGAAGGGTTAACTTACTAATCATGGTTATATCGAGTGGATATAATATATCTATAGTGAGGGGAGTTCAAATGTGGGCTTTAGTGGAATGACCCATTAGTTAACGAAAGAGGGTTAATTTGGTGTAATGAGTTTAGCCAATTAATCTCGGATAGTTGGAGCTCATGATCTGTAGGTCCGTGAGGTCCCCCTCTACTAGCTTGTAAATGGATTAGCTTTAGAGTAGCGTGATAAGTTAATTTGAAATGTTCAAATTAGAATTAAAGGAATTAGTAATTATATGAGATATAATTACACGTTCAATTTTAAGAATTAAACGGAATTGGAAAATTAATATTTAAATATGATTTAAATATATGAAGGTGAATTTGTGTAAAACTATTTTAATATGAAATTAATTAGAATTATTTAAATTTATGCACTACTGATGAATGATTCAAGTTCTTGTCCCCGGCAACGGCGCCAAAAACTTGTTAGACGAAATTTGTGTTTCTCTTTATCTTTATTTTATTATGCGCTAATGAATGAAAATGATGATGCTCTATGCGCTCAAGTTGCTTTGCGATAAAGATATTGTTGCGATACTACGCTCTAAATATATGCGTTGATGATGATATGCTTCGTAGTATGCGATGATGTAATGCGTGTCACAAGTTTTCTTACGTTGGAACCAAGTATAATTCCAACGCAAGTTTCTCAGATTGATCTGAGGTCGAACATGGGGATTGTTGTTGTTTAGATGTGATACTAATGTGGTAAATGTGACTAGTTTATCATAAAGAATAAAAAATTGGTTTGGCAGAAATGTAAATTGCGATGAAAAGTAAAATTGTGATAAAGTAAATTGCGTTGATAAAATAAATGTCTAAACTATTAATGATACAGGTTGAGGCCTAGCTGTGAAGCTGTGCAAGATAATCTAGTGAATGCAGTGGCAAGTCTTGTGAATGAATCAGAAAGAGAATGGGTTGAGGGAAAGAACATTGCAAGTTTGTCAATTCTTGTTGAGAACGCAACTAAGGTTCCGCTTTTCCTTGGCTTACACCTTTCAGTGATCGGCCGCGTTCCCATATGTCTATGGTGAAACAGGGATGAACGTAATGAACGCAAGGTTGTTTCCATCTTTGGAAATACTTCTCGCTTTAGTTAATGCATCTTCCAACCTTCTCTCGATAGGCGGAATAACATCTTCACTTCTGCTCTCACAGGTGAAGATGCCGTCGAGCATGCTTTAGCTAAACTCAGCTGATTTCCTTAACAAGGATTAACTCACTCGCTTAATCCTTTCCCTTTACCCAGGGGATTAGTGACACGTGATGGAGAAAATGGATGATGAATGTGTGGGAAAGAACAGAGAAATGACAATGATTACGATAATGATATTGAATCTAAAGATTAAGCGTTTGATATAAATCGTGAATGAAAGATTAAAGAAAGATGAACACAGAAGATGAATGGAAGAATAGAAACAAATACGGAAAGAGTGTCAATGTTTTGACACAGATCCCAATCGAAGACGTTATGCTTGCCGGCGTGTGGATGAAATGGAGTGGAAAGCTTCCCTCTCAGGATTGCTTTTCAGGTAGAAGTGACCTCTCGCACAAAGCTTCTTCTTCGGTAATGGAAAGAATTTTTTGCTCGAAGACTTACCTTTCAGCCTTGTCTCGTCGTTCTCCCGGATTTTCTCTGTATTATCTCTTCAGACCAGCCTCCTTAGCATTGAATTTAAGGAAGCTATTTATAGACCTTGGCTCTCAGTATTAGTGGTCCCACTTTGCAAATCTGATAATTCCTGCCATGGCGTAATGGAAATGCCCGTTCTGCTCCACGATCAATTTGTCAGAATCATACAACAGAAAAGTTGTACACTTGTCAGAAATCCATGTGAATGCGTTGCTCTTCACATCTTCGATCGATCGCCGTATGCGGTGTAGTTGTTTTGAATTACGCATGCGGTGGAAATGCATTGATCGCTTGAATCCATGATCGATCGTCGCATGCGCTGCAATTGCGTTGATCTTTTTCGTTCTTGATCGATTGTCGCATGCTGTGATGATGCGTTGTTCTTTTTGTCCTCAAGAAATTATCGCATGCGGTGACCTATTTCCTGCAAAAAAAAGACTTGGACATTCCATTCCGCCATCGCAATGGGGTTAGTGGGTGTGTTTACGACACTTTACAATTTTCATATTTCTAAGCCAATTTCTATACTGTCGACGAAATTTTTCCTTCTTTTTGCCGCATAATCTAAATAAAACGATATAAATAACTTGTATTCCTACAAGTTATCACACCCCCAAATTTAGATATATGCTTTTCCGCAAGCATATCTTCGACTAAGGCAATTCCGCTCAACCCCCATCCAAACTTTGCGTTGATCGGCTACTCCGAATGCTCCACCTCTACAAAACTACTCAACATCACAAGTTCCTTCTATTCTTTAACAATTATTCACATGCTCTACTTTATTCTTATCTACAACAAACCTCTACCCAAAGTTTCCTTCTAGTTTTGAGAAGAATGTTTTACCTCTTCTTGCAAAACAACAAAGTGCGTCTTTATGTGGTGGCTTGGTTTGCGTCATCGTATAAAGAATGTTGATCATGGTTACACCCTTCGTTTTGGCTTGCTCCTACGGGTGTCATGTGAGCATCCAACTTCGGTTATGTACCAATCTCAACTTCAACTCTTGATCCTTAGCCAAGTTTTACTTTTGCTGGTCAGAGGAGTTGTTTTTTTTATCCTCATTTTCTCTCTCTTTTTTTCTATTGCGTCGATTCTGGAAGCCTACCTTCATCTTGGCTTGCTCCCATGGGTGTCATGCGGACATCCAACTACGAGCAAGTTCCTTTTACGACTTAACTCTTATCAAGTTGGGATTTTTCCTTGTGCTGACAGCGGATTTTTCTTTTTTTTCTTTTTTTTTTGGGGTATGATGAACACATTTGCCTGATATTACCTCATTCGTTTGATCGCATCTGTTCAGACCTTCTCCACCCCTAAATTTAGAGATGCGCAAGGTTCTCATTACGTTGTTTTGGACAGAAAAGACAAAACTCTTAGTCAAAATTTTGAAAAAAAGGTTTGAGCAGAGTCTTGTAATAGAGAAGGTAAAGTAGAGCTATTGCGATGAATTGTCTAAGTGTTAGGCAGAAAATGCAATGTATAAAGAAATATTGCTAAGGGTATGCATACTACTCATCATGGCAGCGCAATTAACAACGCAAAAGAAAAGACAAAAGTTACCGCAATAATTGACAAAGGATGATTAAAGTAAAGAGGCTAACACATATGGAAAGAATAATTACTCAGTTGTATAAAATTTGTCTAAGTACACAAAGAATTATAAATATCGCAACACAAAATTGTAGCATGTACAAAAGAATACAAGGTATAGCTTTCTATATATAAAAAAAATTGAATGAATGGCTACAAAGAAAAATTGCAAAATTGAGGAGAAGGTGGCACACCCTCAAATTTAGAGTTGCGGCAGGGGCTCTTAAGGAGTATGTTGTGGAGGAGCTCGTTGAGGCGCTTCTTGAAATTGCTAAGGTTGCTGTAGATGCGGAGGCACCATGGGACCATGTAGATATGTTGTTAAGAAATTGAAGTACTCATGGTTGCACTCTGCAATCTGTCTTTGGTTCAGGCGAATGGTATAGATATTGCGTTGAATATTAACCATCGCCTGTCGCACCATTGTATTACTGCGTTGCAACTCTACATTGCTCTCCTGCAACTCCATTATTGCTTGGCGTAAGAAGTTGAGCTGATGAGATAAGAAGGCTCGCATATCAGCTAAGTCAACAACAAGGGATGCGGTGGTGGGTTGCACCGTCGATGTTTCACTAGCATCAGTTTGAGGTTGAGCGGAAGGGCCTACTCCCAAACCATGTGGGTCATCAACATGCGGCGATGGAGGTGAAAAGTGTGGTGGAGATGGATGGTGGGGAGACGCTACTGGAGATGCGGGGTTTGAATCTGGAGCAAGGAGGGGGTTTGTGAAGTGTTCGGGGAGAGGGAAAAGGGGCTCTATTGGAGGGCTTGGTGGGCAAATGATTAAAGGCAAGGGGTCCAAGGGTACTTGGGTTTGCTTCT